>NC_135645.1:23276666-23579696 GCF_053574225.1 Canis aureus
AATCTCAAGGTCCTGGAATCGAGTCTAGCAAAAAGGCTCCTCGCTCAATAGAGAGTCCGCTTGTCTCTCTCCCTCTGCCCCTCCCATACTAATTCATTCTTTCTCTCTCTCTCAAATAAATAAAATCTTTATGATAAATAAAAAATAAAAGTCCATCAAAAGTCTCACTGGTTACTAAATCTGTCTTCTCTCTAACCAGAACAGTACATCACAAACCTACAACCACTTCTTGGCTGAACACCAAGACCTGTCATGTACAGGTCAACCATCCAAAGTTCCACCCACTGGCTATTGCACTAGACACGTAGGGACAGGGCAGGCAAGCCAGAAGGCTGGGACTGTAGCAAAGAAGAGTAGCTGTGATATACCAGAATGGGGCCTCCTGAGGGGTCAGACATTAAAGAGTATGAGGAGTGAGGACTATGGAGGATAGATATGGAAGGTGAGGCCCAGGCAAATAAAAGATTTCCATTAATGATGTTTCATATATAAATTTTTTCAAATTAGTAACTCCCTGGCTTTAAGTAAATCAAATACAGTCTTTCGCTAGGAAAAGATTGGGATTTCTTGTGGTACATGATGGTGGAGACCAGAGATATAGACTGGCAGCGTCCTGGCTGCATCTGGGCCACAGACAAATGTTACTTAGCCCACAAAGTATTTTAAAGTTTTCAGCCGGATGCTTATGTTTAAAGATTGAAGATTAAGACTTCTGATGTTTCTCGTAGGAAAAAAAACCCTATAGATCTGGCCACACTGTGTCTACATTTCTGCACAGCAGCAAAGCAGATGGAACTGCAGAGAAGCTGTCCTTGCTCTTTGGGTACTTCACCACTCACACAAGGCATGTATATGACTAGTACCCACCGTTACTAGATTCATATATTATATACACAGGCTCTATGGTATCTGTGTTTGCAGTATCTGTGTGGGAGACTACACATAGATGCTTTCAACAACTATAAGGACCTTGCCTGCCATCTGCATAAGCTTTCTAAATAATATTCATCTGTTCTTTCTAAAAATCACCATGGCTATTTATTTCTGTTCTGCAAAAACAGAACACATACATTTACTCTTCTGAATTCTGTTGTCTTCCTTTTAATAATATCCTATACCAATGGATCAAAATCATGAAGAAGGTTTGTTAAAACACAAACTGCTGGGCCCTACACCCCAGAGTTTCTGATTCAGTAGCCTAAGACCTGAGAATCTGCAATTCTAGCAAGTCTCCGCTAAGGCCGATGTTGCTAATGCAGACATCACACTTTGAGAAAATGGACATTCAATAACCCAATGCTTTTGATTTCAAAAAATTCCCTGACAATTTTACACACATTTCTTGAATATCTCTAGAACACCACTATTCTCCCACAGAACCTCTGCAATAATGGATACATTCTATATAAAATGCTGTCCAACATGGCAGTCACTAGCTACACGTGGCTCTGAAAGATGTGTGACTTAAGAACTAAATTTTAGGCTTTACTTAATTTTAATCAACTTAAATTTGAAGAGCCACATGAGGCTAGTAGCTACCATATTGAACAGAATAGCACTAACAGCTCCTAAGAAGCCAACCAGAGAGGAAAGAGGGCGAAGAAGATAAATTTTACATGCATATACATAGCAGAGCCCAAGATTATGCACATGAGGTCTGATTTATTTTAATCAAAAGGTTCTTTTAGTATTTTCAATTGTGCCCAGAGGTATGGCCATGGCATATTAAAAGGAGGAAAAAAGTTTTCATGACATAAGTGAAACCACAAAGCCTCAATCCATTTAGCAAGAAAAACAATAAATCATCAAAGTTCACTCCTTTTTACCTTTGATGCTTGTGGGAATCACAGTCACCCAATCAGGTCCACTGGAGTTGATTGGCATTTTGATATTGACACCACTTTAAAGGGAATAGAAAGAGTACAAGCTTAGATTAAAGAACACTTATTTTCTAATATGTATCTTCATTTGTAAATTAAAACACTGGTGTGATTTGATAGAACCTTAAGATGAAATATTCTTATAAATGTTAACACAATTAATAAACTATGTCTCATAATAAGCAGTTTATATAGACATATAAAGTAAATACAAATTAAATAGGTTTTTAATTTTTCACTGCTTAGCACTGAGAATCTAAGCTCCAAAATGACAAATTCCGGTCTGAATTATTTATTCCCCTTGGGACTCAGGAAATGGCTCACACTGATGAGAATGTCCCTTCTGTTGCTAATTTTCAGGCTACAAATTGAGGCAGCATTAAGTCACATGTTGGATTACTCAGACCTTGGCCAGAACAAAGGGAAGTCTTACTGGAGACACTCATCACCAGATACACGCTCTTGCAGTACTTTGCTCACTTCTGCTACGGCTCTATTGTGCCTCTTTCTAAAACATACACTCCTCAAAGGCACAGTTTGTGTTTCACTACCCTTTTGTCTTCAGTACTTAGCATAAGCCCTGAACTAGAGTCCACGTTGGGAAAATAACTGATGGAGAGCTGTGTGGAAAAGTGGGGGCGAGTGAAGTCCAGGGGAAAAGTACTGAAAACTTGGTATAACTATGCCAGAAACTGATCACAATAACTAACCTCCTACACTTAGATAGAAAACAAATAACATAAAATGATAACTTTCCAAATTCCTGATACAGGAACTGAGTCATATTTTGTTTCATCAAAAGACAATTCGAAAGAGAGGGGCGCCTAGGTGGCTCCATCAGTTAAGTGTCCAACTCTTGACTTCAGCAAGGCATGGAGTCTGCTGATGAGTGTCTCTCTCCCTCTCCCTTTGCCCTTCCCATGCCACTCACCTTCTATTTCTCTCTCTCAAGAGAAAAAAAAAAAATTGTCCTTCAGTAATTCTTACACTTCAAATGAACAACGGGGGAAAAAAGAGACAAACCAAAAAACAGACTCTTACCTATACAGAACAAACAGATGGTCTCCAGATGGGAGGTGGGTTGAGGGATGGGTGAAATAGGAAATGAGGATTTAAGAGTACATTTATCTTGGTTAGCACTGAATAATATATGGAATTGCTGAATCACAATCAATATTGTACCCCTGAAACAAATATAACACTGAATGCCACTCACACTGGAATTACAATTTTTAAAAATATAATAAAAAAAATAATTCGTGGGCACCTGGATAGAACAGTCAGTTCAGTGTCTGACTCTTGGTTTCAGCTAGGTCATGATCTCAGGGTCATGAGATCAAACCCCACAATGGGCTCCCTGCTCAGTGTGGGGTCTGCTTACGATTCTCTCTCTCCCTCTGCCCCTCCTATCCTACATGCTCGCTCTCTTCCTCTCCTACTCCCTTCAATAAATAAATAAATCTTTAAAAATAACAACAATAATAATTTTGAAGCTTCTACTATGTGCCTGGCATTGACCTAGATGTCAGGGATCTAACAGTACACAAAACACAAATCTCCTTCTTCACTAGAATGGACATTCTAGTGGGGGAGAGAAACAACAAAGAGGAAGGCAGTACAGCTGACCCTTGCACAACGTGGGTATGGACATCTATTTATGCGTGGATTTTTTTCAATAAATACAGTACAGTACTGTAAATGTATTTTCTGTTCCTTGTGATTTTCTTTTCTTATTATAAGAATACAGTATATAATATATATAGCATACAAAATATGTGTTAATCAGCTATAAGGGTTCTGGCCAACAGAAGGATATTAGTAGTTCATTTTGGGGGGATTCAGAAGTTAGAGGTTTCAGATGGACTCTGCGGGTGGCTGGCATCCCCCCCATGACAGTGGTTTTCAAGGCTCAACTATATCAGGAAAAAACAGATTAAGTGACATTTAAGAGAAGATACAACTTCTAAAACAACACAAATAAACTACTTTCATGAGAGAACTTTGAGGTAAGGAAAAGAAGAAAATTTCCCTTTTGTAATTTTCCTGTAAAAATGTTTTAACCCCAATTTGGTCATTGAGAAACAATAAAGCAGCAAATCCAAACTAAGGGACATCCTACAAAACGGTGACTTCAAAATTCTTTTTTAAAACACTTAAAGATTCTATTTATTTATGAGAGAGATTGAGAGAGAGAGAACGTGAGCAGGGTGGAGGCAGAGGGGGAAGGAGAGGGAGAAACACTCTCCTGAGCGCAGAGCCCAAAACAGGGCTCAATCTCAGGACCCTGAGATCATGACCTGAGCCAAAATCAAGAGTCGGATGCTTAACGGACTGAGCAGCCCAGGTGCCCCCAAATTCTTAATATTGTAAAAAAAACAAACTATAGGAGTGATAAGTCCACTGTGGCCACCAAGTTCTCGCTGGGCTTCCTGACCCTGCTTCCGCTGCTGCTGGACTGGCCACTGGCAGCACGCAGTAGAGAGTTTGTGGGCACCACGCACACTGGGTGAGAGACTGATGCTTCCTCTCTTCACTATAATTTCTTCATGACACCCAAGCCCAGTTCTGGACAACCACAGTATGAGACTCAAGGAAATATCAATGAAGACATGTTTCTTTCCTATGCCTGGTGGTGAAAAGGTCAAACTCTTTGGTCCTCTGGGGATGAAAGTGAAGAACATAGAGTTCTTGGAGAGACAGATGGAAACTCTGAAAGACCTGCCGAAGAGCTCAAAAACAAACTTCTTGACATCAAAGCAGAGACTTTCACTAACAGCAATTCTCTCACCAAGGAGGATAGGATGATGTGTGAGTTTGGGGCCATCAGACACACCAGTGGATCCTGGCAGTTTGGCTTCAATGGGTGGATAACCTACCTCTTTGATTCAGAGAACAGAAAGTGGACAGTGGTTCATCCTGGAGACAGATCATGAAAGGCTACTGTTGGACAGTGACAGAGATGTGACCAACTTCCTCATGAAGATCTCAAAGAGAGGTTCTAAAAGCTGGCTCAAGCCAAGTACTGGTGCACTGGGATGAAACGCCAGGGACAGTAGTACCACTAACCGCGCCTCAAGGCATGGCCCAGTCCAGGGCCTCAGCCATCAGACCTGGCACCCGGGTCTTCCCCCTCTTCCTCAGCTGTGCAATCATCATTGGCATCCAGGTCAGAGTCCTTTAGGGGGACAGACTGGAGAAGCTATCAAGCAGCCCCTGAGAGTGGGGGCCAGCTCAGCAACTCCACCTTTTAGTAGGCTGCCTTTGGATGAGCTGTTTATTTTTTAGACCACCAGAACTTTCGACCTTGCAAAGTCAGAAACATCAGTCAGGTGTTCCTGTGCTACACCACACAGTACAGCACAGGAAACATCCCATGTCCCTTCTTACATATGGTGGCTCTCCTGTTTAGCATTTTTCCTTGGCTTATTATATGCTTTTTTCTGTTGGTGCTAAGTGATGGGATTCTTGCACTGAAATGTTTAAATGCTTGATCAAGAAATCTCAACAAAGGGCAGCCCAGGTGACTTAGTGGTTTAGCACTGTCTTCAGCCCAGAGCCTGATCCTAGTGTCCCGGGATCGAGTCCCACTTCAGACTCCCTGCGTGGACCTGACTGTGTCTCTGCCTTTCTCTGTGTGTCTCTCGTGAATGGATAAATAAATTTTTTAAAGATTAAAAAAAAAAGAAATCTCAACAAAGAGAACATTTTTTATCTTCTCCTTTTGTTGTGGAATATCAGGTTCTTCTCTGTAGATGACCTTGTCCTTACAGACAATATTGCCAAAAAGATATTGTTTGAAGCTACAGAACCTCGGGTTTTTTCTCTGTCCTGAGAAGCAACTCACTTTTTTTTTTCTTTTTTAACTTTATTGGGCTATATCTTCCATATCATAAAATCAATCCATTACCTCATTGACTTTTAAACAGAATATTTTATAATGTGATTGCTTTCTTCAGTAATTTATTTCCATCTACATATATTTAAATAAACATATCTCTTATAAAAAGTTTTTAAAAAACAAGCTAGAGACCTCTTCCAAATTAAAAGAGGTTAGAGATAACTAAACACAATGTGATCATAGTTAGATTAAAATCAACTAAAATAAATAATTAAATCTTCTTAAAAATAAAAAGAGGTGGGGATCCCTGGGTGGCGCAGCAGTTTGGCGCCTGCCTTTGGCCCAGGGCTCGATCCTGGAGACCCGGGATCGAATCCCACGTCGGGCTCTCAGTGCATGGAGCCTGCTTCTCCCTCTGCCTGTGTCTCTGTCTCTCTCTCTCTCTGTTGTGTGACTATCATAAATAAATAAAAATTTAAAAAAAATAAAAATAAAAATAAAAATAAATAATAATAATAAAATAAAAAGAGGTGCCTGGGTGTCACAGTTAACTGAGCATCCAACTCTTGGTTCTCACTCAGGTTGTGATCTCAGGGTCGTGGGATTGAGCCCCTCCATGAGTGTGGAGTCTGCTTAAGATTCTCTCTCCCTCAGGGCAGCCCAGGTGGTTCAGCGGTTTCGTGCTGCCTTCAGCCCAGGGTGTGATCCTGGAGACCCAGGATCGAGTCCCACGTTGGGCTCCCTGCATAGAGCTTGCTTCTCCCTCCGCCTGTGTCTCTGCCTCTCAAGCTCTCTCTCTCTCTCTTTCTTGTGAATAAATAAAATCTTTAAAAAAAAAAAAAAGATTCTTTCTCCCTCTCCATCTGCCTCATGTTCGCCCTCTCTAAAATAAATAAATACATCTTTATAAAACTTTAAAAAAAGACAGCTCTAATGGACATTACAGGGACAACTAGAGAGAATTGTATCAAAGATAAATGTCTCAAGTGCAGTAACTATGCTCTGGTTACATACTGAAGAGTGTCCATGTCCTAGGAGTTACATACTCACTGCAACATCATGATGTCTGCAACTTACTCTCAAATGCCCAGGGTAAAAGAATTATACATAGGTATACACATATATAAACACACAGAGAGAAAGCGAGAGAAAAAAATGTAGCAGAACAATAACAATGGTGAATCTAAGTAAAAGACATATGGATGTTCACTTTTATTATTCTTGCGGTGTTTCTAATGATCTGAAAAGTTTTTTTAGATAGAGTTAGAAAGAAAAAAAGAAATTATGCTACAAATATATGGAATGGAATACTACTCAGTCATCAAAAAATGAAAACTTGCCATTGGGAAAGATGTGGATGCAAAGAGGATATTATGCTAAAAGAAATAGGTCAATCACAGAAAGACAATTATCATGCAATCTTACTCATATATGGAATTTAGGAAACAAAACAAGATCATAGGGCAGCCCCGGTGGCTCAGCGGTTTAGCACCGCCGTCAGTCCAGGGCCTGATCCTGGAGACCCAGGATCGAGTCCCACATCAGGCTCCCTGTGTGGAGCCTGCTTCTCCCTCTGCCTGTGTCTCTGCCTCTCTCTCTCTCTCTCTCATGAATAAATAAATAAAATCTTTAAAAAAAATTAAAAAAATAAAAATAAATAAAAAAAAAAAAACAAAACAAGATCATAGGGGAAGAGAGGAAAAAATAAAATAAGATGAAATCAGAGGGAGACAAACCATAAGAGATTCTTAATCATAGGAAACAAAACGAGGGTCACTGGAGGGGCAGAGGTGGGAGGATGGGGTAACTGGGTGATGGACATTAGGAGGGCATGTGATATAATGAGCACTGGGTGTTACAGAAGACTGATGAATCACTGACCTCTACCTCTAAAACCAATAATATGTTATATGTTAATTAACTGAATTTAAATTTTATTTATTTTTTTTATTTAAATATTAAATAAATAAACAAAAATACATGGGAAGCTTTTCATGTGAGGAGCTTACTCTTTCAAGAGGCCTTCCTTTATATTAATAGGATCTTTTAAGCAAAGTACTGTTGTTCTTTCTAAAACCAACATTTTTTTTCCTTAGGAGTAAAGAACCAAAAATTAGATCACCTTAATTGTCCAACTGTAATTTAGGGAACCGAATACCAAGGCTAAGCCTCTTAAATCTTTCTGAATTAAGCAATGTTATGAGCCACCAAGGGAAAAATAGGTAAAAAAAAGGTATCAGCTTAACATATTCAGGCCATGAGCTCAAAACAGTACACCAAAGGGCACCTCAAAAGGTCAATTTCAATCTTTTTCTTTCTAGTTAGGAGGCACAAAACTTCAGAATTTTAACAGAGAAAACAATACAAAAAAAATCAGTATCAGGACTATCAAATGTTTGGTTTCTAAAAGTTCACCTCAAACTCTATTTTCCCAGCAAACTTCCAGGTAAGGAAAAATTCTTATGATTCTACTACAAAGTCTGTTTCTACTACAAAGTGCCATCAGCCAGCCTTATCCAGGACATACAAGTAAGGACAGGGACATACATTATTTCATCCTTCACAATTCATAGGTGTCTTCTAGTTTTTTGTTTGTTTTTTGTCTTCTAGTTTTAATGGTAGGATTTGATGTCAGGAATATTCTTAAATTTTACAAATCCTCTAGCCTTTTTCCCATTTTTTCCCACATGGAATTGCCATAAATTACAAGCCATGATGGGCAGCCCGGGTGGCTCAGTGGTTTAGTGTAGCCTTCAGCCCAGGGCCCGATCCTGGAGATCGAGTCCCATGTCAGGCTCCCTGCATGGAGCCTGATCTTCCCTCTGCCCGTGTCTCTGCCTCTCTCTCTCTTTGTGTCTCTCTCGTGAAATAAATAAATAAAATCTCAAAAAAAAAAAAAAAATTACAAGCCATGCTTCCTCTTTTTTGCTAAGCCACAAATGCACTGACAAGACAGCTCCAAAAGGGGGAGTAACTGAGCAGTCTTCACACATTAGCAGAAAGTACACAGAACTGAAATAATTTGCTCACCGTCACTGATAAACAGCTTGTCTGAGATCAAACCCGGGATAAAATTAAAGCTGAAGTCCTGGTGTACTTACTGAGCCACACAAAAAACTAGTCTTCTGAACAGTACAGTAAACACATTGAGTAGTGCTCCCCCTGCTGGCCTTCCAACAGCATGGCAGGAGTCCACCAAATGTGTGTTTAAAACTGGTAGGACCAAAAGCGGACTCCAGGAAAAGTGGAAAAATCAGAGGGCTTTATTTTAGAATCTCCCATAGACTGCAGACCTTATGATAAGTACTTCTCCCCCACTAAGGAATGAATGTATGTAAAACACGAAATTTTTTAGGGTTGCCCAGATGTACTTAACAAAAACTACCTCTCTACCAGAGAATATTTTTTTAAGTACTTATTTCACTAAAAAAAAAAAAAAAAAAGACATTTTTACATTCTTTCAAATAACTGGACTTTGTGATAATATGGCTTTCTAACTTTTTTTTTCCCCCTGAGGCATTGCTATTTTACTTCACAACTATATGGAATGTTGAAGAAATCATTTTTAGTCATACTGATCCCATACATTCTATTATTTTTTTTCCATACATTCTATTATTATTCCATATATTGATCACCATGCTGAAAAAGTTTTACACTTAGGTTCAAAAACAGAAATTTGTGCACAATAATGCAGAAATTTCAATGATTATTAATTCAAAAAATATAGTTTGCTGTGGTATTCCTCTGCCCATGTTTATCATTAAATCAACCCAGCAATGTTGTCACATTCTTAGTTCTTTTCCTATCAATACATGTTTAATACGTCACTTAAAATTTTTTCATTTTATTAGACATGAAGCTAAGACACTGGCCTGACTACAATACCTCTAGTTCTTGGGTGATTTTTTGATCCGTTCTGTGAATAAGCAATTTTTCTTATATAACTATAGATATGCTATGTGGTTCTGAAGTAAAACATAGATATAAGGGTAAAAAAACAAAACCTCAAGGGTAAAAAGTCTTTAATTTAAACTGGAATAAGATCTAAGCTTCACTTTCTAAGAACTATTCACAAGAAGGCATCTGGCTTAGTCAGCGGAGTATGCAGCTTGATCTCAGGGTTGTGGGTCTGAGCCTGACACTGGGTGTAGAGATTACTTAAAAATGAAAAGAATCTTTAAAGAATTTTTTTAATAAATAAATAAAAATAAAAACTATTCAAAAAATATAAATATTTATTTTCTTTTCACTACCTCTCCCAAATTAGGCCAACTTCAGAGAGATATATGAAGCAAATAACGAAAACAAGAGTGTCCCCTAAATGGGATAGTGTCTCCTAACTGGGACAAAAACAATGGAAAAGGACCCTTAAATCACCTCCCAGAACAAGAAGCCCATACCTCTGGAAGAAAGCATTCTCTGCAGTAGTCAGAAGGCCCTTCAGGTATCCTCCTTTGAAATGGTTAATTCTGCTGCTGCAAGGGAGCTTCTTTGGTTTGAAGCAGAACCAGGGTTCTCCAGTGTAGAGATCTGTAAAGTTACACAAGGGCAGACTCCCAGGAAGACACACATTGCACTCCGTGGTTTCAGAAATTCTTCCTGAACGGAAGAGACTCTTGAAATATACCCTGTGTGGCTTCTCTTCCTGTAGGTGCTGAAGAACTCTGATCCCTTCAGTCGGGTGGACCAGAGATATGGACACTTTAACTTTGCCTGGCCAGAGCAAAGTAAAAAAGACCTTGTAAAACCCATTCTGGTAGTCTACCACTCTGCCCACAGCCCCTGCCTGCAGCTTAGGGGAGTGGATTCTGGCCTGCAGGTAGTCTCCACCATATTTCTTGGGCTTTCTTTGAAAATCCTGTACATGAACCAGCACTTCTAGTTGGCTTCCCACCTTGAAGAAGGCTGCAGAGTTCAAGATAACAAAGTAGCTGGAAGAAGGGTCAGTGCTCTTCAAAAAGGGGACTGGACCCACATCAGGCACCTGCCACTGTAAGGCGGCCAGCAAGGAGTCCTCCTCCATGCGCTCCCGGCTGGACAGAGTCTGATGCTCGTAGCCACAGTAAGGATTCCGGCTAATTCCTGTCATCTGGGAGGAAACAAACTGTCCACTACTATCGATGAATGTGGCTGCAACAGTCTCATGGTCCAAGTACTGAAGAGAAAAACACAAAAACAGAAACCACAGCTACAATAAATGTCCTTCTATCAGCCAAATATATCTCTGCTATAGCTTAATTTTAATAAAACTACTTGGAATGATATTGTTTCAAAAACCAAAGCTCACTAGTTTTACAGGGCTATCTTACTGTAACAGAGAAATCAATATGAGAAATAACACAGAGAGATCTCCAACCTTCTGTGAATTTTACCTCCAGGAGCTCAATCAGGTTCCCAAAATCAGTATCAGAAGAAAAACAAAACAAAACAAAACGAAAAACAAAAAAAAAAAAAAGAAAAAAAGAAAAAAGAAGAAAAAAAAAACCTTCAAAGCTTCCAGCAGAGTAAGAAAAAGAACCATCTGGAAATATAACAAAGCATTCTGTTCTTCTTAACAAGGCCTGATTTCAAGAGAAACTATTTTACCAGAGCCTAACCTATTGGGATTTTATCAGAACTGAACCAAACTGGGGTAAGAGGCATACCCAGCTCCAGCCCATTCTAATCATCTATCCAACTTAAGGAGTATGGGGAGAGGACTGAAAAGCAATTCTGAAGTTCACAGCCCAGTAGCAAAAGCTCACTAAAGGACTGAGACTTACTCATGGGACTATAAAACGCTTCACCTCACCACCTTACAACTAATCAGTTCCTTTTACCCAGTACATAACATTCAGCTTTCAAAAAAAAAAAAAAAAAAAAACTACAAGACTACTAATAGGCAAAAAACATAGTTTGAAAGCACAAATCAAACATCAGAACTAGAATTAGGTATGGCAGGGTTGTTGGAACAATCAGACCAGTAATTTAAAGCAACTATGATTAACATGCCCCTAATAGAAAAAGCAGACAACATGAAAGAACAGATGGGCACTGTAAGGGGAGAGATGGAAATTCAAAGAAAGTATGAAAAGAAAAAAAATGCCAAGAATAGAGAACCTAGAAATGGACTCTCAACTCTATGGTCAACTAATCCTCGAAAAAGCAGGAAAGAATATCCAAAGGAAAAAAGATGGTCTCTTCAACAGATGGTGTTGAGAAAACTGGACAGCCATTTGCAGAAGAATGAAACTGAACCATTTTCTTACACCATACACTAAAATAAACTCAAAATGGATAAAAGACCTAAATGTGAGACAGGAATCCATCAAAATTCTACAGAAGAACACAGGTAGCAACCTCTTTGACCTCATCCATACCAACTTCCTGCTAGACACCTCTTCAAAGACAAGGGAAATAAAACCAAAAATGAACTACTGGGACTTCATTAAGGTAACAGGCTTTTGCAAAGCAAAGGAAATAGTCAACAAAACCAAAAGATAACCTACTGAATGGGAGAAGATATCTGCAAATGTCTTATCAGATAAAGGTCTAGTACCCAAAATCTACAGAGTACCAAACTCGGGGCACCTGGGTGGCTCAGTCGGTTAAGTGTCTGCCTTCAGCTCAGGTCATGATCTCAGGGTCCTAGGACGGAGCCCTGATTTAGGATCCCCACTCACCGGGAAGTCTGCTTCTCCCTCTGGCCCTCTCCCTGCTCATGCTCACACACTCTCTCTTTCCCTCAAATAAATAAATAAAATCTTTAAAAAGATAAAAATAAAAAAAGAACTTATCAAACTCAACACCCCAAAAACAAATAATCTTTAGGTCAAAAAATGGTAGAAGACAAGAACAGACATTTCTCCACAGAAGACATACAAATGGCCAAAAGACACATGAAAAAATGCTCAACATTACTCAGCATGAGGGAAATACAAATCAAAACCACAATGAGATATCACCTCACACCAGTCAGAATGGGTAAAATTATCAAGTTAGGAAACAACAGATGTTGGAGAGGATGCAGAGAAAGGGGAACCCTCTTTCTTACACTGCTTGTGGGAATGCAAGCTGGTGCAGCCACTCCGGAAAACAATATGGAGGTTCCTCAAGAAGTTAAAAATAGAGCTACCATGACCCAGCAACTGTACTACCAGGTATTTATCCAAAGGATCCGACACAGAGATCTGAAGGGGAAGGAAAAAAAAAAAGAGGGAGGCAAATCATAAGAGACCCTTAACTATGGAGAACAAACTGAGGCTTGATGGAGGGGAGGTTGGCAGGGGGAGGGGTTAAACAGGTGATGGGTATTAAGGTGGGCACTTGTAATGAGCACTGGGTGTTATATGCAACTGATGAAACATTAAACTCTACCTGTGAAACTAATAATACACCGTATATTTATTGAATTTAAGTTAAATTAAATTTTAAAAGCCTACCAGAAAAAAAGAAAGAAAGAAAGAAAGAAAGAAAGAAAAGAGAAAAGAAAAAAAAGAAGAAAAGAAAAGAAAAGAAAGAAAGAAAGAAAAGAAAAGAAAAAAAGAAAAGAAAAGAAAAGAAAAGAAAAAAAGAAAAGAAAAGAAAAGAAAAGAAAAGAAAAGAAAAGAAAAGAAAAGAAAAGAAAAGAAAAGAAAAGAAAAGCCAGACAAAGCAGAGAGGACTTTTAGGGCTGGGAAATGGGAAATCTCCATAATCTTCCTATAGTGTAAACTCTGACAGTTGTTTTGGAGTTGTTTTGGTAATTAAAGTGCCTGACCTCAATTTTGATTGCCAAGGCATGAATTTTCAAAGAGGTATCCACTTAAAAGACTGCTATCTCAGAAAAACACAATGCCAGCCACAAGACTAGATAAAGAGCCAGGCCACCACCTGCCTCAATAAGCTCCTTTGCTTTAGAGATCTTGGTAGATTTAGATAAATGACCATTTCCTGTGCTTTAAATTTCCACTCTTATGTTTCAAATTCACTAATAAAAACTGAACCTGTGAAACCCCAGGCCCCTATTCTTAGATTCCCCCCTTAGTAACCCTAGACCTGTACTCTTTCTTTCTCTACCCATGATTTCACTGTGTGGCCTCCAGTGTGCTGTATACCCTCCAGGACCCATGAATAAGAAAACTTGTTATTGTTTTTCAAAGATCCCTGCTTGCAGTCATAGTAAGAACCACAAGAACCAGTCCAGCAACAACAGTGGTGATCAAGAGGCTGAGACCAGCGCAAAACATTTCCTGTCAATTTTGCTTTAAGCCTACAAGAGACTCATTTTAGACCTAAAGACACGTGCAGATTGAAAGTAAGGGAGTAGAGAAACATTTATCATGCAAATAGGTCCGAGTAGCAAAACTTATATTGGACAAATTAAACTCATATTGGACAAATTAGATTTTTTTGTTCTTGTATTGTTTGTTGTCGTCACTATTTTGTAAGAAGGCTCCACACCCAGCATAGAGTTCAATACGGTGCTTGAACTAACGATCTTGCGATCAAGACCTGAGCTGAGACCAAGAGTCAGACACCAAACCAACTGAGCCACCCAACAGCATCCCTGTTCTTGTATCGTTTTTATCTGCTTTGGTATCAGAGTAGTACTGGCCTCATGGAATGATTTTGAATGTGTTCCCTCTATTCCATTATTTGTAAGATTGTGACAAAGATTGTCATTAATTTTTTTTTAATGTTTGGTAAAATTCACCAATGAAACCATGAGGTCTTGGCCTTTTCTGTGCTGGGAGATTTCTGATTCCTAATTCAACTTTCATTCTTGTTATTGGTCTAAGAAGATTTTCTACCTCTTGAATTCAAGATTCATGATTCAATCTTAGTGAATTGTGTGTTTTAGGAATTTTTTCCTCTAAGTTATCTGAATTTTTAGTATATAATTGTTTACAGTAATCTGTTATCACACTATGTATTTCTGTGCTTCTCTGTTGTGTTGTTTTCTCTTCCATTTCTCCTTTTGGTTTTTGAGTCTTTTTTTTTTCTTTTTAAAGATTTTTTTTTTAATTTTATTTGAAAGAAAGAAACAAAGACAGAGAGAGCACAAGCACAGAGAGACACAGAGAGAGAGGGAGAAGTAGACTCCCTGCTGAGCTGGGAGCCCAATGTGGGGCTCGATCCCAGGACCTGAAGATCATGACCTGAGCCAAAGGCAGTTACCATCTGAGCCACCCAAGTGCCCCTTTTTTTTTCTTACTGTAGTTAAACTGTTGCTAATTAAAAAAAAAAAAAAAAAATTGGTCATTACTTTCAATGTAAAGTTATTATTTATTCTGGTCTCTATTTGTTTCTGATTTTTCTTTGTTATTGCCTTCTCTACTAAATTTCAGCTAAGTTTCTTCTTTTTCTAGTTCCTTGTGGTGTAAAGTTGCTTATTTCAACTTTTTTTCTTAATACAAGCACTCATAACATAAATTTCACGCTAACATCTGTTTTTTTAAATATTTTATTCATTTATTCATGAGAGACACAGAGAGAGAGCAAGGCAGAGACACAGTCAGAGGGAGAAGCAGGCTCCACGCAGGGAGCCCGATGTGGGACTCGATCCCAGGACTCCAGGATCATGCCCTGTGCCGAAGGCAGACGCTAAACCGCTGAGCCACCCGGGCTGCCCCCTAACATCTGCTTTTACTGCATTCTATAGGTTTTGGAATATTATTTTTTCCTTTTCTTTTGTTTGTGACACATTTTGATTTGCCATTTGCTTTCTTATTGGGCCAATTGCTTATACAGTAGTGTGCTGCTTAATATTTACATATTAAATATTTAACATTTACATAGATTTTCCAGCTTTGTTTTATTCTTGATCTTTAGTTTTGTACCACTGTGGTTGGAAAATATATTTGGTATGATTTCAGTCTTCTTAAATTTTAATATTTGTTATGTCTCTTTTTATGTGATTTAACCAGGGGATTCTTCTGGGTGTACTTGAAGAAAATGTATATTCTATTTATCTGAGATGCAATGTTCTATATATACCTTTTAGAACCATGTATTCTGAAGTATGCTTCAAGTTCTTGCTGAAAAAAAAAAAAACATAACTTTAACAGAAGGTATGCATTTAAAATAAAGCATATCAGGGATGCCTGAGTGGCTCAGGGAGCCCGATGTGGGACTTGATCCCGGGTCTCTAGGATCAGGTCCTGGACTGAAGGCGGCGCTAAACCACTGAGCCACCTGGGCTGCCCAAAGATCTTTTTAAAAAATAGTCATCAAAAAATAAAAATCAAAAATCAAAAATAAATGACCAAAAGCAATGTAACAGAAATGGAGAGTGCTTTTGAAAGTCTCATTAGTAGACCAGACACAACTGAGCAAATAATCTCTGAGCTTGAAGATATGTCAATGGAAACTTCCAAAACTAAAAATCAAAGAGAAAAAAGGATGAAAAAAATGAGAACAGAGTATTTAAGAGCTGTGAAAATACTTTAAAAAGGTGTAACATGCCCCAACAGGAAAACCAAAAGGATGAGAAAGATAGAAAGGAACAGAAAAAATATTAAGACAACAATGACCAGAAATATCCCTAAATTAATGTCAGATTCCAAATTACCAATCCAGAAAGCCAAGAGAATACCAAGTAGAATAAACACCAAAGAAAACACACAAAAAAACTACATCCAGATATACCATATTCAAACTGCAGAAAGTCAAGATAAAATATCTTGAAAGAAATCAAAGCAGATTTTAAAAACACTTATTTTGGGAGAAGCAAATATAAGAATTATATCTAACTGCCGAGAAATTATGAGAAGTGGAGAGAAGTGGAGTGCAATGCTAAAGGTAATGAGAAAAAAAACCCCTACAATTCTGTACATTGCAAAATTATCCTTCAAAAGTGAAAAACTAAAGACTTTCTCCAAAGAAATTGAGAGAATCTGTTGTCAGCAGACCTGTGTAACAAAAAATGTTAAAAGTTCTTCACAGAAAAGCAAAAGATATAGATCAGAAACACTGATTTGCATAAAAAAGGGAGAGCATCAGAGAATAAATAAGGTGAAATAAAAGCTTTTACTTTTCAGATTTTTTTTGCCTCAACTAACAATTTATTCTTCAAGAGTAATTACTGATCCATTTTTGTGAATATTTTCCTATTCATAATTTATCTAACAGATAACAATTTGCCCAAAATAATAATAGCAACAATGTATTCAATTGCATATGCATGTGTACATATATGTTTATGTATAAGTGAAATAAATGACAATGATTACTGTCATTATACAAAAAACAAGAGGAAGAAATTAGGAACACGTTGTCATTACAAGGTATCTGTACTACCAAAGCAGCAGTATGGTGTTGATAGCAGATCTGGATTGGTTGTAAGTGCACACTGCAAACTCTTAGGAAATCACTTAAAGAAGTAAAATAACAAATATAATTGATATAGTAATAAAAGAGAGTAAATGGAATATGTAAAATGCCCAATTAAAACCACAAAAGGCAAAAAAAAAAGAGAAGATAATAAAAACAAGGACACTGAATAGAAAACAATAACAAATATGATAAGCATTAATCTAACTGCATCAATAATCACTCTAAACGTTAATGAGCTAAATGCATCAATTAAAAGAGAAATCATCAGAGTGGATCAAAAAACAAGAGTCAATTATATGTTGCCTACAAGACACTTGCTTTACCTTTTTTATTATTAAAGTATAACTGACATACAGTGTTGTATTAGTTTCAGATATACAACATATTGATTCAACAATTCTATATATTACTCAATGCTCACCATGGTTAAATGTACCTACCATCTGCCATCCTACATTATTACAATATTATTGACTACATTCCCTATGTTATATTTTTTGTCTCTGTGACATATATATTTTATAACTGGAAACTTGTACCTCTTAATCCCCTTAATTCATTTTGCCCATTCTCATCCTCCCACTCCCCTCTGGCAACTACCAGTTTGTTCTCTGTGTTAAATCTTTTTGTTTGCTCACTTCTTTTGATTATAAATTCCACATATAAGTGAAGTCATATGGTATCCATCTTTCTCTTTCTTCACCAAAATAATACCTTCTAGCTCTATCCATGTTGTGGCAAATGGCAAGACTTCATTCTTTTTTATGGCTAAGAAATAGTCCATTTGTGTGTGTGTGTATACACAAACACTACATCTTCTTTATCCGTTCATCCATCACCAGACATGTGGGTTGCTTCCATATCTTGGGTATTGTAAATAATGCTGCAATAAACATAGAGGTGCATATATCTTTTTGATTTACTGTGTTCATTTTCTTTGGGCAAATACCCAGTAGTGGAATTACTGGATCGTATGGTATTTCTATTTTTTTAATTTTTTGAGGAAGCTTCCATACTGTTTTCTACAGTAACTGCACCAATTTATATTCCCACCAACAGTGCACAAGAATTCCCTTTTCTCTGCATCTTTGCCAATACTTGTTATTTCTTATCTTTTTGATACTAGCCATTCCAAATGGTGTAAGGTTATATCTTAGTGTGGTTTTGATGTGCATTTCCCTGATGAATAGCAATGCTGAGTATCTCCAATGTGTCTGTTGGCCATCTGTATGTCTCTTTTGGAAAATGTCTATTCAGGTCTTCTGCAAAATTTTTAATTGGATTTGTTTTTGTTTTTGTTTTTAATATTTTGGATATGAACCCATTATCAGATATATCATTTGCAAATATCTTCCCCCACTTAGTAGATTCCCTTTTTGTTTTGATGGTTCCTTTGTTGTGCAAAAAATTATTCTGGTGTAGTCCCAAAAGTTTACTTTGCTTTGGCTTCCCTTGCTTTAGAATATCTATGCATAAATATGTGGCTAAGGTTGATGTCCAAGAGATTATTGTGTGTTTTCTTTTGGGAATGTTATGATTTCAGGTCTCACATTTAGGTCTTTAATACATTTTGAGTTTAGTATGGTTTAAGATAGTGGTCTAGTTGCACTCTTTCGCATGTAGCCATCCAGGTTTCCCAAGAACATTTATTGAAGAGACTTTTTTCCATTGTATACTCCTGCCTCTTTCATCATAGATTAATTGACCCTAAAGACATGGGCGTATTTCTGGGATCTCTATGCTGTTTCACTGATTTATGTGGGGTTTTACGGTTATGAAATTTGGCTTCTTGTCATCAGTTCCTGAAAACACGTCAGAGCCATAAAGGTGAAATAGGTGTCTTATTCAAAACAAGCCTCTTTTGGAAAGCATTAAGAATGGCAGCTGGCTGCCAGGGGAACCAACCATGATTAGAGGATTGGACCTTTCGGTCCCACCACCTAACCATCTGGGAAGGGAAGAGTGGCTAGAAGTAGAATCAATTGCCAATGGCTAACAACTTACTCAATCATACCTATGGAAGGAAACCTCCATAAAAACCCAATAGGATGAGGTCTAGAAAGCTTCCAGGTTGCTGAACACATGGAGATTCAGGGAGAGTGGCACACACAAAGAATATGGAAGTTCCATGCTCTTGCCACATACATTGCCCTATGTATCTCTTCCATCTGGTTGTTCTTAAGTTATATCCTTTTATAATAAACCAGTAATCTAGTAAGTAAAATGTATCTCTGAATTCTGTTGAACCACTCTAACAAATTAAACCCAAGATGGGGGGGTCTTTGGAACCTCTAAACTATACCCAATTGGTAAGAAGCATAGGTGACAACCCAAACTTACAAATTGCATCTAAAGTTGGGGGGTAAGGAAAGAGTCTTGTAGAACTGAGCCTTAATATGTGGGACACAATGCAATTTCCAGGTTGATAGTGTCAGAATTAGGTTGAGTTGTAGACTACCCAGATGTCTAAGAATTACATTGTGGTGTGGAAAAATCCCCCACATACACACTGGAAATTGTATGCAGAATCTTTTTAGTACTTAACACAGAAAACTGCATCTAATATTATACAGTGAGGCAAACTGCAAGGGGGAAAAAAAAAGCAATAACAACAACAAAGCAAAACCAAAAATTATTCTCAATAGCTAGTATTACCTGTTACAAACCACTTAAACAAATGCCTCAGGCTCCCCACCTATGCCAAAACACTTCAAAGTCCTATATAAAGTAAATATAAACCCCACACAAAATAAAAAATAACCCCACAATATATAAAGGATTTGTAATGATCTTCTTGGAATTTATATTATTTTCCCTTTCATTTTACACTTACAGACATTTTCAATTAAAAGGATTTCATTAGGAGCCTTCATTTTAAAGGAGAACATGGTATTATTTGTTAATTTTAAAAAGTAATAGAGTAGGGCAGCCCGAGGGTGTGATCCTGGAGACCCGGGATCAAGTCTCATGTCGGGCTCCCTATAAGGAGCCTGCTTCTCCCTCTGCCTGTGTCTCTGACTCTCTCTCTCTCTCTCTGTGACTCTCATGAATAAATAAATAAAATCTTTAAAAAAATAAAATAAAACGTAATAGAGGAAAACAAAAATGACTGAAAATGTCCTATTAGCAGAATTGACGTCAGCATAACAGCCTAAGATATTCCTCCTTTTCGTCCCCCTTTCAACAATTACTTAGGCATCTGTCCACAAACAAAAGTGCCTTTATGGGAGTTATGAGAAACAGAACCATATGCTAAGGGACCCAGGAGTCTCACCCACATGTGCATCTGGTAATAGGCAGACAGACCTCAGCACAGGCTGCAGAAGAGCCAGTGGACCTGCCCCAACTCCTCACGACCACAGTTGGGGAAAACCTGATAAGTACTGACCTGGGCAGATCCCAGTGAATGAAAACGAATCTGTGGAAATCCAGTCTTCCTCACAGGGAGAGGTTCTGGCCCGCCACTGGTGACGCAGTGCAGCCCCTCCCTCAACACAACACAGTATGGCTGAACTATCTGGGGGCATCCTCTCCCAAAAGGGAAACGGGAGAATAGTTGAGTTCATGCTCAGTCCCCCATGCTGTGGAGGGTGCTGCTGGAGAAACCCTATCTCTCCAGCAGCACCCAGAGTACTGAGGCTGGGCCTTCATGACTGACGGGAGGGAGGAGATCAGGAAAAAGACAAATGAGAATATCAAAAGGCACTGAAGGGACTCAGTTCCTGCTAACTGCACTCAAAACTTTAGCAGGAAGTCGATCCACAAGCCTATAGGATCATCACCTGACAATCTCCCCACTGGGCCCAAGAGCTAAGTGATAAACTCACACCTCCCCCACTCTGCAACCAGCTCCTCTCATAGGTTTCCAACTGAGGTGGCAACTCTAAGTCTGATAGGTGAGTGCTATCAGAAAAACAGATTGTTATCTATTGGCAAAGAAGAAACCAGAAACTTGAGTTACAGTGCCACTTTCTGGAAAACAAAAAAAGTTAACAGCAGCTAGCCTGGTGGTTCGTAAGAATCAGAGAAAAGATAAAAGCTTAAGAATTGTGCCACATGAAGAAGCAAAAAGGTGAAGAAGATGCTATCCATATAAGGAGACAACCCAGATACAAAAGGACTAAGAAACAGTTTACCCCGTCTAGAGACAACTAGTATAGATTTGAGGAAGTGTTTGCTACCTTAAATGCAAAAGCAGCAGTTCAAATCTACATGAAAAACCAAGGAAATACATCGTCACCAAAAGATAACAATAATGGCACAATAACCTAACTCAATGGCACAGAATTTAACAAGCAATCTGATAAAGAATTCAAAATAGCTGCTTAAGAAAATTCAACAAAGAAAACACAATCAACAAAGTACATCAATAAATTGAGAAATCTACAAAGACAGAGAAATCATAAAAAAGAAAACAAATGTAACGAATGCAATGAAAAATGCCATACAGAGCATCTACAATAGAGTAGATCAAATGGAAGACATAATAAGTGAGGTGGAAAAAAGAAATTTTGAAATAACCCAATCAGAAATGAATAAAGATCGCTTCTCGGCCTTTTGGCTAAGATCAAGTGTAGAAATGAATAAAGAGAAAAGAATGAAAAAGAATACAGCAAGTCTACATGACCTATAGGATGACAGTAAATGTACAAATATTAAAATAATCAGGATTTGAGAAAGAGCAGAGAATGAAAAGGGGTCAGAAAGTTTATTTAAAAAGATAATAGCGGGGATCCCTGGGTGGCTCAGCAGTTTAGCGCCTGCCTTTGGCCCAGGGCGTGATCCTGGTGACTCAGGATCGAGTCCCACATCAGGCTCCCTGCATGGAGCCTGCTTCTACCTCTGCCTGTGTCTCTGCCTCCCCACCCACCCTCTGTGTGTGTGTATGTCTTTCATGAATAAATAAATAAAATCTTAAAAAAATAAAAATAAAAATAAAAAATAAAAAGATAATAGCTGCCAACTTTCCAAATCTGGAGATATAATTGGATGACCAAGTCCAGGAATCTAATAGATCACCCAATTATCTAAATGCAAAAAAACTCTAAGACATAATATGACACTGTCAAAAACAAACACAAAGAATGCTAAAAGTAGCCAGAAAAAAAGACTGTAATTTCAAAGGGACACCCATTTGGCTATCAGCAACTTTCTCAGCAGAAACTCTCAGGGCCAGGACAGAGTGGAATGACATATTCAAAGTGTTGAAAGAAAATAAGTGTTGGCCAAAAATACTGCATCCAGCAAAGTTAGCTTTCAGGTATGAAGGAGAAATAAAGACTGTCTCAGACAAACAAAAGCTGAGAGAGTGCATCATCACTAGATCTGCCTTGCAAAAATGCTGAAAAGAGTCCTTTAAGCTGAAATGAAGATACTAATTGGTGACACGAGAACATATGAAGGTATGTAACACACACACACCAAAAGTATATAACACAATAGTAAAGAGAAATATATGGTCAGATTTAGAAAACTAATTCTATAATAGATTCTACAAAACTCTAATTCTATAATAGTGTGTTAACCACTTAACTACAGCATAAAAGTTAAACAGAAAAGCATCAAAAGTAACTATAGCTACTACAGTTTAATGAATACACAATATAAAAAGAGGTAAATTGTGACATCAAATATATAAATATAAAAGAGAGAGAGTAAAAGAGTGGAACTTTGTATGCTACCGAGGTTAAGTTGCCATAGGGTTAAAATGGACTGCTTTATCTAAGAGATATTTTATATAAGTCCCATAGTAACTACAACACAACACAAAAACAGAATAGATTCACAAGAGAAAGGAAAAAACAGCATACCACCATGGAAAAACACCAATTTACAAAAGAAGGCAGAAACAGAGGGGAAAAGAAACTATGAAAATACAAAACAATCAGAAAGCAATTAATAAGATGGCATTAGTAAGTCCCTATATACCAATAAATACACTAAATATATGTGGATTGAATTCACCAAGCAAAAGGCAAATAGTGGCTGAATGGGAAAAAAAAAAAAAAAAAAAAAAAAAACCACCAGACCCAACTATAGGCAGCCTCCAAAATACTTCAGATTTAAGGATACACATAGGCTGAAAGCAAAGAGATGACAAATGATATTCTATACAAGTAGAAACCAAAAGAAAGAGGGGTGGCTACTATATTTACATGAGACAAAATAAACTTTAAGCCACGAACAGTAACAAGAGACAAAAAAGGTCATTATATAATGATAAAGAGATCAATTCATCAAGAGGATATAATAATTGTAAACATATACCAACCCAACATCAGAACACCTAAATATATTTTATTTATACACACATGTAAATAAAACATTAACAGAACCGAAAGGAGAAATAGACAACAATAAAAGAATAGCAAGGGACTTCAATACTCCACTGTCAGCAGTGAACATCATCCAGACAATATCGACAAGGAAACACTGGATTTGAACCACACATATATTAGATCAAATGGACCTAACAGACATTTATAAGGCAATCCCTATCAAAATTCCAATGGCATTTCTAATAAAAAAATAGAAAAAACAAAATTTGTATGGAACCATAAAAGACCCCAAATAGCAAGAGCAATCCTAAGAAACAAGGATAAAGTTAAAGGTACCATACTTTCTGATTTCAAACTTCACTACAAAGCTATACTACTCAAAACAGTGTAGTACTGGCATAAATACAGGAGAGAATTAAGACCCCAGAAATAAAGCTCCACATATATGATCAACTAATTTTTTTAAGTAATCTATATGCCCAATGTGGGGCTCAAACGCATGACCCCAAGATCAAGAGTCATATAACTGAGCCAGCCAGGGACCCCTAGGATCAACTAATATTTGACAAGGGAGCCACAAATATTCAATGGGGAAAGCATAGTCTCCTCAATAAATGATGTTGGAAAAACTGGACAACAAGTAGATAAATGAGTATACCTATTTCTTAAACCATTCAAAATGGATTAAAGAGTATGTTACAAGGTCTGATATTGTAAAATCCTATGGTGATAATCAAATTGCAATATATAAATATAAAATCAACACTGCTGCACAACTTAAACCTACATGTTATATGTCAATTGTATCTCAATGAAAAGAAAGAAAAGAAAATTTTTCCTTATCTACTGATTACCTATTAGGAAATACTCCAGCCTCCCTCTCTTCTTTAATTGTTGTAAGGATATGACAAACAAGGAACAAACCATGCATGCTCACAACATACCCCCTTCCTACCTATTTCCTCTCTTCCTTTCCTACTCTTAATCTTGTTCTTTGGGTAGCCATCCCAGCTACTCAAGATCAACCAATTTCAGGATACAAAATCCATATGCAGAAATTCTTTGCACTTCTATACACTAACAATGAAACGGCAGAAAGAGAAAATAAGAAAACAATCCTATTCACAGTTGCACCAAAAATAATACAATACTTAGGAATAGGCCTAACCAAGGCGGTGAGAGACCAGTACTCTGAAAACTACAAAACACAATGAAAGAAACTAAAAGATATTCCATGCTCATGGATTAGGAGAATAAATACTGTTAAAATGTCCACATTACCCAAAGCAATCCACAAATTTGATCTAATCTCTATCAAAATACCAACAGCATTTTTCACAGAACTAGAACAAACAATCCTAAAATTTGTATGGAACCAGAAAAGACCCCAAACAGCCAAAGCAATCTTGAAGAACAAAACTGGAGGTATCACAGGGTGCCTGGGTGGCTCAGTCATTTAGGTGTCTGCCTTTGGCTCAGGTCATGGTCTCAGGGTCCCAGGCTCAAGCTCTGCATCAATGGGCTCCCTGCTCAGTGGGAAGTCTGTCTCTCCCTCTCCCTCTGCCCCCACCCCCACTCATGCTCTCTCGCCTCTCTAATAAATGAATTAAAAAAAAAAAAAAACTGGAGGTATCACAATCCCAGATTTCAAGATATACTACAAACTGTAGTAATCAAAACAGTATGGTAATGGCACAAAAACAGACATATTGATTAACAGAACAGAGAGCCAGAAATAAACCCATGATTATTTGGTCAATTAATCTTTGACAGAGGAGGCAAGAATATGCAATAAGAAAAAGTTTCTTCAACAAATGGTGTTGGGAAAACTAGACGGCTACCTGCAAGAGAATTAAAACAGACCACTTTCTTATATCATACACAAAAATAAATTCAAAATGGATTAAAGACCTAAATAGGATACCTGACCATAAAAAATCCTAGAAGAGAGCACAGGCAGTAATTTCTCTGATTCGAAAAAATATATACCTCCCTCTGTTTACTACAACATTATTTATAATAGCCAAGATATAGAAGCAACCCAAGTATCCATCCATAGATGAATAGATAAAAAAGATGTGGTACATATATACAATGGAATATTACTCACCCATAAATAGAATGAAATCTTGCCATTTGCAATAACATGGATAGATGTAGAACACATAATGCTAAGTGAAATATGTCAGAGAAAGACAAATACCATATGATTTCACTTATATGTGAAATTTTTTTTTCATATGTGAAATTTAAGAAACAAAACAAAGAAAAGGAAAAAAAGACATCTCCGCCCCCCCAAAAAAAGACTCTTCAATAGAGAGGACAAACTAGTGGTTACCAGAAGGGAGCTGTTGGGGGGTTGGATGAAATAGGTGAGGGGAATTAAGAGTACACATATTGGGATGAGCAGTGAATAATAAACAGAATTGGTGAATCACTATATTGTTCACCTGAAGCTGATAAAACACTGTATGTTAATTATACTAGAATCTAAAAATTAAAAAAAAGACCAGCTGAATGACCCATGTAGCCCAAACCAAGAATCAGGAGATACATGGTGCTAAGCCACATGAATTTTATTCACAAATGAATAAGAAGGCAAAAAATTCAATTTGCTTAAATTTTCCTAAATGACAACTCTATTCTAGGCCAGTGACAAGGACAACCTCAGGGCCTGCCACTTTTTTAGATTCAAAGCCAAGAGGAAACACCACCAATGGTCACTCTGGAGCCACTACCAGTGGTAAACCGGAGTGAACATTACATCCCACATGTTTCACTCTCTGCCTACTGAAAAACAGCACTGTGGTGTGCTGACCTGTCAGCTCGGGGGCAGACCTGACTGATCAAGGCATAATCCCAAATGACTGATCCAGGAATGGGCATGGGACCCAATTCTGGCCTATGAAAATTCAGAAGAGGTTGCTGGAGGTTTCTGGTGGATGCATGCAGCCAAATCCAGACCTGCCAGTGCTCTGGTAACAGCTATCTGAATTTTACTTGCAAATGGAAAAATGCAAGAAATCTCTTCAGAAAGTGAAGAGAACAAACTCTCAAACTGGACATGAACAAGGATGCAACCACCTATTGCTACGACATCCTACAATCCAGTCATGAAAGAGGATGCCATGGACAAAAGCTAACACAAAGGAAGGAGGGCAGAGAGAAGACACAGAAACAGCCTCAAGTGTACCCAACTTATCTCCTGACTCTACTGTAAATGACTAATATTCCTTAATAGGAAAGCCAGCCAGAATTAGGTTTCTTCATTTACAGCCAAAGGCCCCAGAGACTGGTGTTTTTTTATAATGAGAGAAATATATATATTTAAAATATCAATGAATAACGGGGAAGAAAACAGGCCATGCTCAGTGAGGGCTTATCAGAGCAAGAGTATTGATCCCCTGTACAACTTTTGCTGGATATTGCTTCATATACCTCCCTTTCATATTATGTGGTATTTTTAATGAAAACTGAGTCTGTGTGTTTTAGAAAATGCTCACTCTCATCACAAGAAAAGCATACTCAGGATCAGAAGCATAGGATGGAAAGAGGATTAAGGGATGGCAGACTGCCAACCCTCAGAGCCTTTCCTGCTCCCCATCCCTCACCCGAAACTTCTTTATCAATTATCATCACAGTAATAAACTGAACAGTTTAAAAGTCATGGCAATATTCTCATTTTGGACAAGATGATCTCCTTAGGCAGGGGAAATGTTTTACCGTGCTCTACTGAAAGACCTATTTATTATTTTCAATGTCAGAATTGTCTTAATCGTTTACTACTGCCATCTCCCTTCTCCCTTACGCTTAAGTTTGTGTTGGTGAATAATGAGAGCTATTAGTTGGCATTCAGTCCAGAAGTTTTTGAGAACTAAAGTAGGAATGTTAGGGGAATTTTCTCAAATTCCTTCCTGACTGTAATAACATGAATGATGTGGGACTCTGACCTACCCTCTCAAGTCTTTCTCCCTTTCCCTGCCTCCTTACCGAACACAGACCCACACAAGTTTCTCTTTTCTCTCTTTGTATAACCAGGCTATTGAATGTGGTAAAACACACACACACACACACACACACACACACACTCACAAAACCAATGAAGATGAGTGCCAAGCACACCTATGGTCCTGAAAGTTACTGCCCCTCTGTCAACCTGCAGGGTCAGCTCCATCTCCCAACCCTGTTCTTCAAAGCTCCTACAAACAAACCTCCTGCATAGCACCCCCTTCCACCTTCCATTTCCTCTACAGGCAAGAACTGCTTCAATGTCCTACCCTCCAGCAGCAAACATATCTACATTGCCAATCATCACGATAGTTTTCCTTCTTAGGTCAGAGGAAAGAGCATAGCCCCTCCTACAGAATTGATATTAAAATGGTAACAAGAATACTCACAATGTACCATGTTTCTCATCCTACATAAAGTTATAAGTGCCAGGGCACCTGGGTGGCTCAGTGGTTGAGCATCTGCCTTTGGCTCAGGTTGTGATCTTGGGGTCCTGGGATCGAGTCGTGCATTGGGCTCCCAGCAAGGAGACTGTCTCTCCCTCTATGTCTCTACCTCTCTGTGTGTCTCTCATGAAAAAATAAAATAAAGTATCTTTAAAAAACAAAAAGTTAAAAAAAAACAAACAAACAAAAAGTTAGGGGGACGCCCGGGTGGCTTGGCGGTTGAGCGTCTGCCTTGGGCCCAGGGTGTGATCCTGGAGACCTGGAATCGAGCCCCACACTGGGCTCCCTGCATGGAGCCTGCTTCTCCCTCTGCCTGTGTCTCTGCCTCTCTCTCTCTCTCTCTTTCTCTGTGTCTTTCATGAATAAATAAAATATTTTTTTAAAAAAGTTATAAGCTCCATTTGTGCTCTAGATCCTATTCTCTCCTCTCCTTGGTCCATTAATCCTTTTCTTCTCTGGCTTCTCAATTATCACTATCCCCTCAAATTCAAATTCCTCAGACTTCCACTTCTAGCCAGGACAAAGAAACAGTGAAATTTACCCTTCCACCTGAAACAACTTTTTTTTTTAAAAAAAAGGCCTGAATATATGAAAAAATGATTTTCCAGACCCTGGACGTTAGACCACAAAGGATAGTGATGCCTGAAAGATGGGAAATACAGGAAGTGATCCTTTGCTTACAGCCTTGAAAGCATTTCCAGGCTGAAGCATAGAGAGAAGATCCCAGGTGGAACCTAGTCAACTACTCAAGCTGAAGAGATGTGGCTGAGTCTTAATAAACCAAGGTGAATCCACAGGACAGAGTAGCAGGAGGAGAGAAGTCAGGAGATGTACAGAGGGTCCCACTCGAATACTGAACGGAGTACTGGAGGGCCCAAGTGCCTGATGAAACTACTGGAGGCTGAAGGAAGAACCACCTGAGAGCATGAAAGACAACGGTAATCTGAGCTCCCTTGGGACTGGAATGTTTGTGGACACAAACATTCCATGGATAGCAAAGCCTGACAGGCAGAGAAACACTGTAATTAAGCTGGAGGGGGATCCCTGGGTGGCGCAGCGGTTTGGCGCCTGCCTTTGGCCCAGGGCGCGATCCTGGAGACCCGGGATCGAATCCCACGTCAGGCTCCCGACGCATGGAGCCTGCTTCTCCCTCTGCCTGTGTCTCTGCCCCTCTCTCTCTCTGTCTCTCTCTCTTTCTCTCTCTGTGACTAACATAAATAAATAAAAATTAAAAAAGGAAAAAAAATAAACTCTAAGCTGGAGCTGCAACCTAAGAAATATCAAAGACCCACAAAAGTAAAAGAACAGCATAATTTTTTATAGAATTACTCCATAAATTTTGGTGACGTATGAGAGGCAAGAGCAAGGGAGAGGGGAATACCACTAAATTCCTTCCTGATGCCTAGCACTGGAAACGGTTCAATAAGACACAGTCCCGGCCCCAGTGGGCCATTCCATAGTCTTCAGAACAGATTCATCAACTTCCTCCTCTGAGTACTCCTTCAGCTTTTGGCCAGGAGTCAGCTAAAAGGTCCCCTCCTTGAAAAAGCTTTCCTTCACCTCTCTAACTAAAGGTCCCCTCCTTGAAAAAGCTTTCCTTCACCTCTCTAACTACTACAGAGTAGCCTGCTTTCCTTTCTTTACAGTACTTTTCACAATTTCTAATTATCATTTATTATTACTGTATGATTATGATTACTTACTGTTTTCTCCCATGCACAATTAGAATATGAGCTCCATATATGAAGAAATCATGTTTGTCATCTTCACCACCGTACCCTTTGTGACCACCATGGTCTATAACCACTGAAGGTACTCTACTTACTGAATGAAAACAAGAGCTATGACCAGGATAAGTTTTCCGATGGTAACATTTCCCAGGCTAGTTTGCTCCAAATCCTTAGATTTGGTTCCCTTAGTTACAAAGGAGTATACAAAGTACTCACCTCAACCTGAGTAACATTGATGACCAGCACCACCACCATCAACACTGCAAGCAGACAGCAGAAAAGCCGTAGTTTGAAGAAACTGATCCACATTGTCTGGCTGTGTCTTGATCACCCATGGCCGACACCATGCTACCTTCACTCCTCAAAACTCCATTTCTTTGTTCTTCTGATGTGCAGGTGAGCTTTTAGTTTTGCAGGTGAGCTTTTAGTTTAATTTGCTTCTTTTCTGCTAGTATCAGTAAGAGTTCTTTGTATGGAGGAGAAGCTGGGGTTGATTTAAGAAGTACACTCTTCAAAGGACTCCTTCAAAAAGGGAAGATGAGAATACGCGTCATCAGCTGCAACAGCCTAGTGTGTGCTAAGAGGAAAGACACTACATTTCCTCTTCAACCCTCTCAAAGGCCCAAAGTCATGACAAGAAAGCAAAGAGCAGGAGCACAGTAAAATCTGTTCCATATCCAATTTGCTCAAACCCAACCCCAGGCTTCCACGTAAATAGAGTGATATTTGTCCTACAACCTATTTAGGTTTTAACTTTTAAGAATACAGAGAAGAACATCTTCAAACTCTTAGAAATAGAAAATTAGAGTCACTGTTAAATTTCTAGAGGTCTAAGTAAATAAAATCATTTCCCTTCCCGTATGGTTATATAATACCTCTAAAGTAATTATATTTTATCAGCATTAAGAGGAAACCTCATGATTTTATGAGAAGTTCTGGGATACTGTGCAAACCATCCTGACCTCCTCTAGAAAACAAGGAGCAGTGTCCCCCTGCACAGCAGAAAACATGAAATACTCTTTGGATTTTCAGCTCCCCACCACATATATAGAACTGATAATGCTCCCTCAGCTGGGTAACAGGGCACAGGAGGGAAGACACTTGCCCTGGAGATATAGGAAAGAAAAGCTAAGCCTGAGGATTAAGAGGAGATCCAAATCTTTCATCATCTCTGCCAGAGGGAGAGGACTTCAGAGCCTGCCACTCCTAACTGTTCTCCCATATGATTTCAAAATGCTGCCCCCAGTTGTTATTTTGGTAATTGTAAGCAGAGAATGTACTATTTTTTTTTTAGGATTTTTTAATTTATTCATTTGAGAGAGAGAGAGCACAAGCGGTGGGGGAGGGGGGAAAAGAGGCAGAAGGAGGGGGAGAAGCAAGCTCTCCGCTGAGCAGGGAGCCCCACGTGGCGCTCGATCCCAGGATCTGGAGATCATGACGTGAGCCAAAGGCAGATGCATAACCAGCTGAGTCACCCAGGTACCCCAAAAGTACTAATATTTTGTTCCTAGCTTGGCTTTCCATAGGGGGCAGTGTGGAGAAGATGAAAGGGTGCATAACTATGGTATAGGGGACCAATGAATACCTCAGCCGCACCAGCACTCCCTGACGCTGTGTACTGGACCTGGCAAGCCATCCTATTCCCTCACTCTTCCACACTGTCTAATCCATTCCCATGCCACAAGGACCACAACTCCCCCTCACCTCCACTTTATAAAGGAGACAGGGCTAGGCTATTCTAACATGCTCTCCATCCTCAGAATTGCCACAGAAATTTCTTCTCATTTCTCTTCTCAGTGTTTTCACTCCTCTGTATTTGTATGTATTTCCTGTCCCCAACTAGACTATACCAAAAATGACTATTTAAAACACGCGCGCACGCGCGCACACACACACACACCCACACACACAGAAACTAGGGGCACCTGGGTGGCTCAGTCAATTAAGCATCCAACTCTTGGTTTTGATTCAGGTGGTGATCTCAGGGTCATGAGACCAAGCCCATGTGGGGCTCTGTGCTCAGCATGAAGTCTGAAGCTTGTCCCACTCTCTCCCTTTGCTCCTCCCTCTGCGCTCAAGCTCTCTTTCTCAAATAAATAAAATTAAAAAAAAAAAAAAAACAGAAACCATATATCAGAGAAAGAGCAACTTAATAACAATATATCATTCTTTGATTCCCTCATAGTACCTCCCCCTTATATGATATATGTTGATTCAACAATCTACACAACAAATAATTATGGAGGCCTACTCTATACCACACACTGCATTAAATGACAAAAATTCCCATGGAAAAGCTTACACTCATACTAGGCAAGAGGTAGCTCCTCTCCTAAATTAAATAGGAATAAATCCACCACTCCTGGCCACCTCTATAGGGATACTAAGTACTGTGAAAGGATGCACTTAACCATTTGATCACTCCTCAACACTGGCCCTCTCCAACACCCAAGCACACACTCACCCCAAAGTGCCTGTAAATTCTGGAAAGAATGGCTGTGAACTAGAAGAAATAACTCTGTCATCAGGGCCCAACTGCTCCTCTGCAGAAACCCTTCTCAAGGAGCTGGCCATAAAAATCATAGGTTTCCCTCATGCCCAGAGAAGGAAAAGACCAAAGGTGATACTCCACAGAGATTCAGCAGCACCATAGTAAGCACGGTCTGTGTACCATGGAAACGCCAACAGCTGAGAGAAGCTCAGTGTTACTCAGAGCCACGTAGCAGCAGCAGTCAGGAGTGCAGAAGGATGCCAAGGGCAGCAGACTCTAGAGCTACAGGAACTATAGGGAAATAGCAATGCAAATATGCAAGAAGACCCCCACAGCCAAAGACTTCTACTGAAAATCATCATTGGAGAGTCATGCCAAGGAAGACCTAACTTCCTGCTGGGAGCAAAGAGAGCACTGAGTTTTGAGAGACCCATTTGTACACATCTAAGTAGATGTGGCTGGAGGCGCACTTAGACCTCTTGAAAAGACATATATTAAAATGTTGATAGTTGTCACCTCTGTGCGGTTTTCTTTCTCCTTAGTCTTTATCTTTCTGTCTTAACTTTTCACCAAGAAATAAAAATTACAAATATAAAGAAAAAAGCAAGTTTCTAAAAGTAATAATTAAAGATAAGCCATAAGGAGAAACAGAGCATTAAACCAAATATAGGAAAACAATTCAAAATGAAAAATTTCAAAGTTGAAGGAAGAAATCTCTAACCATTCTCTACTATTTTTCTACAAATATAAAACCTAGGCATTTTAAGTTTATTTGCAAAGACAGCAGGACAATATCATTTGAGATCTCAAATTACCTTAGAATTGAGTAAAAACAAAAGGGTTAAATAGGAATGACTCTAACAAAAAATTTCCTAAATCAACCAAAAATAAAAATATATAATGTGATTTACCTTTTTTTATAAATGTCCGGTTCCCAAGGAGAGATGCTTATTAGAACTAAGAAATTAGAGCTTACATCTAACTTTCCTTCCAGTGTAAAGTCCTGAATTCAAGCAATCGTGAAAGCAGCACTTATTCTTGTCTTGCCATATTCAAATCATAGGTTGATACTTTTTTCATTTGTATACCATTCTTCCTTCTACAACAGGGATAAACACATGACACACAGGTTAAAGATACTGAAATTAAGGAAAACATATTTGAAATCAAGAGTATAATTTTATACCAAGATGTACATAGATTTTGGTATAACATAGTAGGAAAAACATTTCCTTTACTATTAATAAAAAAACAATAACTGGCTATTTATATATGTGAACTTAAATATGGCAAGTCATGCTCAGACCTAAGCTGAAGGTCAAAACCTTATAAGTAGCATTATAACTGGAAAAAATAAATAAATTAAATAAGTAAATAAATAAATAAATCAAAGATAGAAGCACCCTATGTTACTTTTTCTTAAAGACTAGAATAATCATGTACTTAACAACCCATCCTACCACAATAGAAAACAAGATAGATCCAAAAGTTATGATTACTCCAGGAGAAATTTAAATTTGAGCAGTCTGATTTTCAAATCTTTCTAATCTGCCAGTCCACCACTTAGTCATGCTTCATATTTAGGTTTGAAGGACAAGCAAAATGTAAAACGCATGGTGTGTTGGGTCTTTCACCAAAGCTTATTAAGACAACTTACCAGGGGCGCCTGGGTGGCTCAGTCAGCTGAGCGCCTACCTTGGGCTCAGATCATGATCCCAGGGTCCTGGAATCAAGCCCCATGTAAGGCTCCCGCTCAGTGGGGAGCCTGCTTCTCCCTCTCCTCCCTGCTCATGCTCTCTCTCACTATCTCTCTCGCTATCTCTGTCTCTCAAATAAATAAATAAATAAAATCTTAAAAAAAGAAGACTACTTACCAGCCAATCTAACTTCCTTATGACCTATCCTAACAACCCCAGACTACCTCTCTGCACCTGTCTTCCTATCCCATCTTGCGAGAGAATCACAGTGATTGCTTACATCACTTGGAATTAAAATTGTCAATAACATCAATGAGACAGTTGAGTTCAGTACTAAAAAGAAAATTAGGCAGCAAACCCATGCCCTAGGGAACTAAAGTTCTTGGACAAGCATTTAACAAAGACAATAATGTACTAGAGGATAACCACACATCCAGTTTCTGGGACAGTTCCCGTCCTAAATACCCTGAACTGCTATCCACATAAATGTAATTGTACTTATCAGACCAAGTGTCTAGAATTTTAATTCAGAGTACAAAGACTACTTCACAAAAGACAATCAGATTTACATGGACAATACCCAAATTTAAATATTTATATATCAGGGGAGCCTGTGTGACTCAGTCAGTTAAGCATCTGACTCTTAATTTCAGCCCAGGTCATGACCTGAGGGTTGTGAGATTGAGCCCCACATTCAGGCTCCATGCCTCCCCCAAATTTATATATTAAACTTTCCAAATTGCAGCTATAGAACTCATAAATACAGAGAACAAACTGCTGGTTGCCAGAGGGGAGGGGAATCAGGGGGATGGGCAAAATAGGTGAGGAAGATTAAGAGATACAAACTTCCAGTTACCAAATAAGTAAGTTATGGGGATGCAAGTATAGCATAGGGAATATAGTGAATAATATTGTAATATCTTTGTGCGGTGGCAGGTGGTAATTACACTGATCATGGTGATCATTTTGTAATGTATATAAATGTCAAATCACTCTGGTATACACCTGATACGAACAGAACACTGTATGTCAACTGTACTTCAATAAATAAATAACAAAGAGCAGGTATATTTCATAAGGTGCTGGGTAAGATCTTGAAACTTAACAAGCCAGGATCTAGAGAAAGAACTGGAGACCTATCCAAGAACATGACAGTGATGGGTCACCAAGTAAGGTCCATCCTTGGATGAAGAAGAAACACAGCAGAAGTCTGCAGGACTTGTTTCCCCTGATTCCATTTCTCTGTCATTTATCCCCACTTCACACACCCAAAGTGCTGACTCACCACCCCGGCCTTCCCTTGCCCTTCTTCCAAAGCAGCACCCCATGCTTTCACGGGAGGAGGGAATGAGAAGGAAAGAAATCAGTTAAATAAGTCAGAGGGCGGTGAATGCTGTAAGAAAAAAGTAGGGCACAGTGATAGCCTATGTTCTTTAACCTGGCATGCACATTAATATCACATTAATATCATCCTGTGAGCTTTTAACAATGCCAATGCTTAGACTAGACCCAACTAGCTGAATCAGAAGCTGTGGGATCAGGACCCAAAAAAGAGCTTTTTAAAAAGGGTCTCCAGGAAATCCCTGGGTGGCTCAGCGGTTGAGCGCCTGCCTTTTGTCCAGGGCGTGATCCTGGAGACCCGGGATCAGGTCCCGCGTCGGGCTCCCTGCATGGAGCCTGCTTCTCCCTCTGCCTGAGTCTCTGCCTCTGTGTGTGTGTCTTTCGTGAATAAATAAATAAATAAATAAAATCTTTAAAAAAAAATTAAAAAGGTCTCCACACGATCATAATATGCAGCCAAGTGGGGGAGCCACTAGTCTGGGGTGGCCAGCGGTGTTGGTAAGAGCGGGTCAGCGACGGCCTTTCCAAAAGGATGTCTGAATCGTAACTTACGCCGTGTCCTCGGGACAATCTGACGCCAGGGTGACGGGGAGAGCCACCTCACTTCGGTCGTCGGTCGGTTCCTTCATCCCCTTTCTCAGCATGCGTCAGGCCGAGGCTGTGGAGAGAAGAGGCCCAGCGCGGTCAAGGGGGCGCCGAACCCACACGCCCCACACGCCCCACACGCCGCGGAGCCGGAGCGTGCGGCCGCCTCCTCGGCGTTGTCAGGCGCTGGCGGCGCCGCCCGCCTCAAGCACACCCCAAGGCGCCCGGCGATACGCGCCCGGAGGAGGGGGAAGGCCCCGGAGCCGTGTGCTTCTTCATCTTTGGGGAACGGGCAGCCATCCTCCTGCAGGGCAAATCGGGGCAAGGGAGGAACATTTCACAGACCATTACCCACGACACTCGGGTAAGTGCTGACAGCGAGCGCCGCTTACCACCGCGCCAGCGGCCTGGGATCCCGCGGCGGGGGCCACCGGCCAGGGCGCCCACATCACACCGGCAAGGTCGCTCGCTCCGCCCCGCCCCGCCCCGCCCCGCACGACCTGAGCCCGGGGGCCCGGGGCGTCCGCGCAGGGACGCCGGGGGAGGTCGGCGCGCGACGCCGTCGCCGGGCAAGCGGCCGCGGGCCGGAGGAGGGGGCCGCGGACCTCGGCAGCAGCCCCCGCGCCTCAGGGGTCGGCGCGTGCGGAGCGGGGCTTCTCGGGCCCCCGCCCGGCGCCTGCGCACAGCCGCGCCCCCCGCGCTCCCCGCCGCGCGCAGCCGTCCGCGGGGCTCCTCCGGCCGCCGGGCATCCGCACGCGCGAGCCCGGCTTCCTGGCCCCGCGGCGCCTCCTCACCCCCGACCCCCGGCTCCGATTGGTCGAACGCCGGGAGGGGCGGGGCGAGGGCGCTGAGTGACGGCGGCGGGCGCCGGCCGCGGGGGCGGGGCCGCGGGGGGCTCCGGGGGGCTCCGGGGGGCTCCGGGGGGCTCGGCCCCGCCGCTCCCGCCCCCGAACTCCGGGCTTTCCCGGGGACCGTCTGTTCCAAGGCTTTGTTGTCGCCGCCGAGAGCGGTGGAGCCGGAGAAGCCGCTGCCCGCGCCGTCTCGGCCGTCGGGGCGGGTGTACGGTCTCCTCTGCTGGAAACAGGCGGCCTCGCGTGAGCGCCGAGCCGGCCGCCCGCCTCCGGCCTGCCTGACACCGCCCTCTAAACCGCCCGCCTTTTACTCTCCCTGCACGTCGTACAGGTCTCCCGGCAAAATGCCTGCAGACGCCCCCGCCGACCCCGACCCCGACCCCCCCCGGCCCCGCCCCCACCCCCACCCGCCGCTCCGGGGTGTCCTGGCTCGGACCTTCGTCTACGCAGAGAAACGTCCCCAGGTACGTGAATTCGGGAGCCCACAGGAGTCCTTAGGAGACAGAGGACCTGCCCCCGGAGCTGGGGGGTAATGGGGTGCATGGGACTTACCCGAGCCAAACGCAGACTCTAAAAACAGACCTACCCCCAGACCATCATCTCAAGGTTGAAGAAGAAAACTTAATACAAACCGCAATTAACCTTAATTAGTTTTGCATTGACTGACCACGGTGGACTCTGCGTGCTCACTCGGAGGCTTTCACGGCGGGACTGCACGCTTGGGTGACTAGACCCGGGGATGCAATAGAGAGTTCGTGCCTAGGGCGCTCTTCTGGAGAAGCCACTTTTCTCCTTCCTTGGGAAATTCAGCCTCCCAGGGCCCTGGCTTCGGTTCCCCCTGTGCCAGATGAGGAGCCCCACTGGATAACCGTGTGCGCTAAGTCCCATCTCCCAGACGCCCCATCGCTTATCATTCACAGTCCCGCTGCCTGGCAAGTGGCAAATGCTAAAACAGGGCCCACCGACTTGCAGGTCGTGGTTTTGGCGCACGGGAGGGACCCCCGATAACCCCATTCTCACACAGGCACTCATAACCGAGGCATTTGGGTCATCTTACATATATACAGTCATTACAGCCACAAGCAAGAATCACCAGGACCAGAGAAACCTGCCTGTCACTACCAGATACTTTATTTTTTAATTTACTTTTTTTTTTTTCAGATACTTTGTTTTTTTTTTTTTTATTGGTGTTCAATTTACTAACATACAGAATAATACCCAGTGCCCGTCACCCATTCACTCCCACCCCCCGCCCTCCTCCCCTTCTACCACCCCTAGTTCGTTTCCCAGAGTTAGCAGTCTTTACGTTCTGTCTCCCTTTCTGATATTTCCCACACATTTCTTCTCCCTTCCCTTATTTTCCCTTTCACTATTATTTATATTCCCCAAATGAATGAGAACATATAATGTTTGTCCTTCTCCGACTGACTTACTTCACTCAGCTTTTTTTTTTTTTTTGATACTCTAAAATAAGTGCAAAGTCACCACACTCCCAACAAAAAAATGCCATCATTCAGAAAATATGCAATTTGGGTCTTAGCCTGAACTGGGCCCGACACACAGCTTTGCTTCTTCCTAGCAGTGTCATCCTAGGCAAAGTACTTACCTTCTCCGGGCTCAGTTCCTCAACTGTAAATTAGGGGCAACACTACCTGCACTTAGGAATAAATAAAGTGGCAAATGAGAAATTCCTTAGCACATTGTCCCTAATCTCTCCCTCTTAAAGTCCCTATCTCAGGTTATGACACAGCATAAGGAATTTCTGAATACTACATTTATGATAATCTAACTTTGAAAGCTGGGGAAAAAATGAGGATGTGAGATTTGGTATGTCATAATACAAAACCAAAGGAACTGTTCATTGCTGACCTATCTGCAAAAAAGTTTAGATGCTAATGGTTCAAAACTCGATTTCTCTAAGCAAACAAAGCATGGGGGCACCTGGGTGGCTCAGTCAGTCAAGCATCTACCTTGGGCTCAGGTCATGATCCCAGGGTCCTGGGCCATGTCTGGCTGTCTGCTCAGCAGATAGCCTGCTTCTCCGTCTCTGCCTACTGTTCCTCCTCCTCTCTCTCTCTCTCTCTCGCTCTCACTCTCTCTGTCAAATAAATAAATAAAATTTAAAAAAAAGAAGAAAAGAAAGCATGGATCTTAAAGTTAGATAAGCAAAAAAACAAATTAAGCCTATTTCTGATGTAGCTACCTTGGGGAATGTTTACCAGCAATCTGGCTTCATCTCTGATGAAGCTTGGGGCACAAGAACTTCTGAGCCCATGTCAATTCTTGATTCAGTTCCTTTGCTTCTGAACCCTTTGAAAAAGTGTCTAAAAGCCCCTCAAATGCATTCTTCAAAATAAGTGACTACAGTCACATTAGGTACCAACCCCCCTAATCCCAAAACACCATAGACTATGAGAAGATGCTGCCAAGGGTAGGAGATAGAAAGGAGATATTTGGTGCCTGTATTAGTCTGTTCAGGCTGCCATAATAAAATGCCGTAGACTAGGTGGTCTAAACAACAGAAATTTATTTTCTCACAGTCTGGAAGCTTAAAGTTCCAGATCAAGGTGTCTGGTGATACAGTTCCTGGTGAGAGCTCTCTTATTGGCTTATAGATGAACACCCTCTCACTGTTTCCTTTTTTTTTTTTTTTTTTTTTTTTTTTTAGGAACTGTGTGAGATGCCTGGGTGGCTCAGTTGGTTATGTGTCTGCCTTTGGCTTTGGTCATGTCAAGACCCAGAATTGGGCTTGCCACTCAGTGGGGAGTCTAATTCTCCCTTTCCATCTGCCTCTCCCCCCCCCCCCACTTATGCTCTCTTACTCTTTCTCTCAAATAAGTAAAATATTTAAAACTAAATAAATAAAAATAAAAATAACTCTGTGCCATTTCATGGGTGGAGGGGCTAGGATTCAGGCACTTGGAGGCCTCAGGAGCTCTGCTGGGCAGTGCAAAGGAGTTCTCCTCCTGCTACTTCCATATCTGGTCTTTGAATTCTTCTCGCTGTGTTGATCCTCCTTCTCAGGTGGCCATAGCTCCCTCTTCTGCTGTATAGCATAGTCCTTAAACCACCTGGCCTGTTTGGCAATCTAGAACATAGCCCCAGGGAAGGTGAAGTAGCATGTTTTCTGAAATACATCCAGCTTCACCCCCATCTTGTTTCTCCATCCTCTTCCTCTTATAAGGATATCAGTCTCATTGGATTAGTGCTCTACCCTTATGACCCCTTTTAACCTTAATTGCCTCTTGCTGAGAAAGGCAGTCTCATGCATGCAGTCTTTCATAATATGACCTTGGCTTGGAACACTTCTTTACCAAGAGATGAAAGAGTCCTCCCAGCTTGTGCCAGATATTTTGCTCTATATGGGACTTTGTGTATTCCTTTATTTTGTTTAAGACACCTAAGAGTTCTTTTACCCTTCCACCATGTGAGGATACACTAAGATGGCCATCTGTGAACCAGAAAGCTACCCTCACCAGCCACTGAATCTGCTGGTACCTTGATCTTGGACTTGTCAGCCTCCAGAACTGTGAGAAACATATTTATGTTGCTTATAAGCCACTCAGTCCATAGTATTGTTCGGGCAGCCCAAATGGACTAAGACACTTATACTATACACTCAAAACAGTTTTCCAAGGTTACTTAGGTCATTTTCCTTTTTCTTAGACCATTCAGTGAATTTATGTCATACACCTAATGCTTAGATTCAGTTGTCATAGTCTATACTCCATCATAAGATCCCCTGACATCCTACTTGAAATTTCGGGGGTAAAATGTACATGTAAAAAACTTCAGTCTTTGTGTACTATTCTATTAGTTTTAAAGGTCAGTATGTGATGATAAAGAGGTCAATTCATCAAAAATATCTAACAATTGTAAATATTTAGGTATCCAACATCAGATATAATACCTAAATATATAAGCCAAATACTACCAGAACTAAGAGGAGAAATACAAACCAATATAATAATAGTTGAAGACTTTAATATTCCATTCTCAACAATGAATAAATTATCCAGAGAATCAATAAGGAAACAGGCTTAACACTAAGACCAAATGGATCCAATAGACACAAACAGAACATTCCATCCCAGAGCAGCACAACACGTTCTTCTCAAGGGCACATGGAATATTTTTAGGATAGATCATGTGAGGTCACAAAACAAGTCTCAACAAATTAAGGAAAATAAAATTACATTGAGTACCTTCCAACCACAGTGAAATGAAATTAGAATTCAATAACAGGAGGAAAACTGGAAAATTCACAAATACATGAAAATTAAGCACATTCCTGAACTACCAATTAATCAAAGAAGAAAATAAAGGGATATAAAAAACATTTTGACAGATGAAAATAAAAAGGCAAAATATCAAAATTTATGGGATGCAGCATAGTTCTCAGAATTGTCAACTATATTTAAATTTTAGAACTTTAACTTAAAAATAAAAAGCATCAGAGCAGAAGGATCTATAGTCTAAGGGGCAGAATAAAGGGGTAAAAAGGTATGCAGGGAGGGACTGATAACTGATAGATGATCAGACTTGTGAAACTACCTGGGGAAACCTTCTTAAATGTGTACAGCAAACCTAGTGAAATATCTGGAAAATGAAGAGTGGGTATATAGCAGATCACAGGACTGAAAAAAATAGGGCAGTTTTCAATTCCAAGAATTTTTTTTTAGATGCAAGATGGGGCACCCGAGTAGCTCAGTCAGTGGAGTGTCCGACTCTTGATTTTGGCTCCAGTCATGATCTTAGTATTGTGACTGTTGTGAGCTAGAGCGCCACTACTGGCGCCATGCTCAGCAGGGAGTCTGCTTGAGATTCTCTCTCCCTCTCCCTCTGCCCCTCCTCCCATTCACATGGGCAAGCACTTTCTCTAAAATAAATAAATCTTTTTTTTTAAAGATTTTATTTATTTATTCATAGAGACCCAGAGAGAGAGAGAGAGGCAGAGACACAGGCAGAGGGAGAAGCAGGCTCCATGCATCGGGAGCCCGACATGGGATTCGATCCTGGGTCTCCAGGATTGCCCCTGGGCCAAAGGCAGGCGCCAAACCGCTGTGCCACCCAGGGATCCCTAAAATAAATAAATCTTTAAAAATATATATGTAAGAATAGAAATGTAACCATGGTATAATAGTACCCTACACAGTAAAATATATTTCCTTACATAATAATGATAATGTAAAGACTGAATGTTGACTTCACTAAGATTATGGCCATTATTCATATAGAAAAAGGAAAGGAAGAAATTTGGAGGGTGGCACAGAGCCACATCCTAGGTTAAAATAAGAGGAAGTCCGCTGAAAATGTCTGTCTTAGGGATCAATTGAAAACAGTATACTGGAGTTAATACCAGAAGAGATAGCTCAGGAGTAAGGAGGGACAGGACAGGAGACTGTCATTTTCATTATTTTATTTTTTTTTCATTATTTTATTAAAATGTTCATGAATTATATTGAATTAATATCTTTTAAAGAGTAAACACTTTTTAAGTTGATGAAACAAAAAAATTAAATTTTATGATTTTTAAAAATTAAAAAAAGTTCTCAGAAGGAAGTTTATAGTGATAAATGTATATATCAGGAAAAAAGATCTCAAATAAACGGCCTAACTTTGTACCTCAAGGAATTAGAAACTCCCCCAATTTTTTTTTTAGATTTTATTTATTGATTTATTTATTCATGAGAGACACACAGAGACGGATAGAGACATAGGCAGAGGGAGAAGAAGCAGGCTCCCTGTAAGGAGCCTGATGTGGAACTCTGTCCCAGGTCCCCGGGGATCACAACTTGAGCCAAAGACTCAAAGCTCAACCACTGAGCCACCCAGGTGCCCCAAACTAAACCTAAAGTTAACCAAAGAAGGAAATAATAAAAATTAGAACATAAATGAAATAGAGAAAAGGAAAAGAAAAGATTAATGAACTGTGAGTTGGCTCTTTGGGGAAAAAACAAAACTGACAAACCCTTAGCTAGACCAACCAAGAAAAAAAGAGAAAGCCCAAATAAATAGAATTAGAAATGAAAGAAGAGATGTTACAACTGATACCAAACAAATACAAAAGATCATAAAACTACTATGAACGATTACACACCAACAAATTAGGGAACCTAGAAGAAATGGAGAAATTCCTAGAAACATATAATCTACCAAGAGTGTATCAGAAAGAAATCTGAACAGACCAGTGAGTAAGTAAAGAGATTAAATCAGTAATCAGAAACTTCCCAACAAAGAAAAGCCCAGGACCAGATGGCTTCACTGATGAATTCTACCAAATATTTAAAGAATTAATGCCAATCTTTTCAAACTCTTCCCACAAATTGAAGAGGAGGGAACACTCCCAAACTGATTTTATAAAATCAGCATCACTGATATCAAAGCCAGACACTACAAGAAAACTACAAGCCAATATTCTTAATAAATATATCGATTCACATTTCTTCAACAGAATTCTAACAAACCAATTCAAAAATATATTAAAGGGATCATCTACCACACAAAGACGGTTCAACACATACAAATCAATAAACGTGATGCATTGCATTAATAGAAAGATAAAAATAGTAAGATCTCAAAAGATACAGAAAAAGCATTTGACAAAATAGTCATCCATTTATGACAAAAATTCTCAATAGATTGACGTCAGAAAACAAAGGCCACATATGACAAGACCACAGCCAACACCATACTCAATGGTGAAAAGCTGAAAACATTTCTAGTAAGATCAGAAACAAGGGTCCCCACTCTCACCACTCCTACTCAACATAATACTGGAAATCCTAGCCAGAACAATCAGGCAGGAAAAAGAAATAAAAAGCCTCCAAATTGGAAAGAAAGAAAATTGTCTTCGTTTGCAGATGACATGATCTCATATATAGCAAATCCTAGACTCCACCAAAAAACGGTTAGAACTAATCAGTGAATTCAGTCCTGCTGCAGGATACAAAATCAGTGTACAAAAATAAGTTGCTTTTCTAGAACTAAGAACGATCTTAAAAAGAATTAAAACAATACTATTCACATAGCATCAAAAACAATAAATACTTAAGAATGAACTTAACCAAGGAGGTAAAAAGATCTTTACGCTGAAAACTAAGTCATTGATGAAAGAAATTGAGGAAGACATAAGTAAATATAAAGAAATCCTGTGTTCATGGATTGTAAGGATTAATATTATTAAAATATCTATACTACCCAGAGCCATCTATAGATTCAGTGCAATCCCTATGGATTCCAATGGTATTTGTTTTTTTACAGAAATAGAAAAAACATTCCTAAGATTTATAGAGAACCACAGGACCCAAATAGCCAAAGCTGAAAAAGAACAACAAAGTGGGAGGCATAACATTTTTTTGATTTCAAACGGTTACAAAGCTATAGTGACCAAAACAGTATAGTGCCATCAAAACAAACACATAGACCAATAGAACAGTCAAGAGTTCAGACATAAACCCTTGCATATATGGTCAACTAATATTTGACAAGAAGCAAAGAATATACAATAGGGAAAGAGTATAAATGGTGCCGGAAAAGCTGAATATTCATACTTCAAAGAATGAAACCTCCAAATTAGACCTCTCACAAAAATTAACTTGAAATAGATTCCGCTTAGATATAAGACCTGTTACCATAAAACTCCTTCAAAGCTAGGAGAATAGATCTTAAAAGCTCTCAACATATACAACTGTAAAACTAAATGAGGTGATGGATATGTTAACTAACCTTATTGTGAAAAACACTTATAATATATACATGTATCAAAGCATCATGCTGTATACCTTAAACTTACACAATATGTCAACACTTCTCAATAAAGCAGGAAAAACTTTTTAAATAAAATTGAAAAAATTGTAGCAAATATATACAATGGAATACAACTCAGCAATAAAAAGGAATGAAACATTAGATGAATCTCAGATAACTGAGTAAAAGAAACCAGACCAAATAGGAGGGGTTATGAAGGAAATGAAGACTCTTTCAAAGGTGGTAAATGTGTTCACTATCTTGATTGTTGTGATGGGTTTAATGGGCATATATATGTGTCAAAATTTATCAAATCATCCACTTTATTTTTCTAAGTAGGCTTCATGCCCAATGTGGGGCTTGAACTCACAACCCTGAGATCAAGAGTCACATGCTCTATCACATGCTCTACTAAGTCAGCCAGACACCTTTCAAACTTACTTTAAAAACATGGAGTTGACTGTGTGGCCTTTATATCTCAGTAGTTTTTTTAAAGGTACATAAATAATTTTTTATGATTCCCTGCCCTAACCAAAATTTTGGTTAGCCAACTGTATTAGTCACCTCAGGCGGCCATAACAAACTACCACTGATTGAGTGGCTTAAACGATAGAAATTTATTTTCCCCTATCTCTGGAGGCTGAAAGTCCAAGATCCAGGTCTCAGCAAGGTTGATTTATGTTGAGCTCTCTCTCTTCCTGGCTTGCAGATGGCTGCATTCTCACTGTGTCCTCAAGTGGCCTCTCCTCTGGGCACACCCAGAAAATGTCTTGCGTCTCATCCTTATCGTATACCAGTCCTATTGGATTAAGGCCCCTTTCTCATGACATTTTTTAATCTTAATTACCTCCTTGAATTTCTTATGTCCAAACACAGTCACAGTGGGAGGACTTCAACATATAAATTTTAACAGTAGATACAATATGGTCCATAACATCAATCAACTACAGGTCCCAACTATGTCAAATGAGAGGGCTTGTGCTCTACTAACTCATTCACTCCCTAAACACTCTCAGCACCATTTCAATAGCACCTGGCAATGTCATCTGTGCTCTCTGAGGGGTATCTGCTCTTCTCTACCCATTACCTGGAAATAATGAAACCTATACTAAATAAAACTATTAAATCAGCATTTCTCTCATTTCATATCCATTACCATAAGGCTACACCTATTTCAGTGTAAACTCATTTATATAACAATACTCTAGAACTTCCTTAGAATTCTATCTGCAGGGATCCCTGGGTGGCACAGCGGTTTGGCGCCTGCCTTTGGCCCAGGGCGCGATCCTGGAGATCCAGGATCGAATCCCACGTCAGGCTCCTGGTGCATGGAGCCTGCTTCTCCCTCTGCCTGTGTCTCTGCCTCTCTCTCTCTCTCACTGTGTGCCTATCATGAATAAATAAAAATTAAAAAAAAAAAAAAAAGGAATTCTATCTGCAATTTGTTCTGGATTTTAGTTACCCATTAATTGCAAACACAATGAGTATCAACTATTACTACTAATCACTGTAATAAACAGATGAATCACTGAAACAAATGTACAAACTTTTTTATTAGAGACTCAAATACAAATTAAGTACAATATAAAATATTAAGCCTTCATAAAACAGACCATAACCACTTTAAATCACCTATTTCTAAAACAAAACTAAAGAGAAATCTAGAAATAGTCCAAAATCAAATTACTTTTAAATACTTATTATCAACATCAAAATTATTACAAAATGCTCAAAGAAATTTAATTAAAAAATGAACAAAGCCACTAGAGAGATTCCTGCTATCTACTAAAATCAATTAAGGAATTAAAATTTAGTATGATTTCTATTCATTCACAAATAAAAAGCACCTCATTTTAAAAAGACAATTATCTGCTTCACTCCAAGGTTGTGAGAACTGTTTACTTGACTTTTAATTTTAATATGGCACAACAGGTTTGACCAGTGTAAGCAATAGAACTAAAAATATTTAAATGTTCTTTACAGACATAAAGAACAAAGGGATCTGTTTTGCTTTAAGAACAAAGGGATCATATATTTAAAAGTTAAAACATTACAATATCATTAATAAGGTACATAGTAAAATAAAAATATACATTAAAAATTAAGTCTTTTTCTTTTATTGAATGGGAACCTGATCAGACTCATGTTATACTTTCCCTTTTAACTCTGGAAAAAAAAGTTTTATATTTCATATTATTGTTATAAATCCAATTCTAAGAATCTGCACCCAAAAAAGTACCAAGGAAATAGTATAATATCTTAAGCTTATATTGTATCTGAAAATACTTATAAAAAGTGGAACCAGACTTGTATTAAGTAGATAACAGGAAAATACTATTACAGTGTTTACATATTTAAAATAACCCAAAACAAAAATAAAAGTCCACACTCAAGAATGGCACCCCATTGTTCAAGAATAAAAGTTCTTTGCATATATGCAAACCAGTGTGTGGCTAAATGTTTTCCGAAAACATGCATATTATGAGGCCTTGCATAATTAAGCTTATAGAACCAAACTATATTGTATTTATATCAACTGACATGATTGGACATTTCTGCACATCAAGAGAGTTAAAGCTCTGGTATCTGTTGTTCTTTAAAACTGAAGATGAAATTCAAACTCAGGATTTCACTAGAAATTTTAGGTATCTCAGCAACCTCTTATACTTCCTGTCGTGAAATAAATGGATTCCAAGATGCAATTATTCTTTTAAATTTTTAATTCCTATAAGTGCTCTTTAAAATCATTTTAAGTAAAAATCACATTTCTTGGAGAAAATTTCCTCAGAGTTCTGAATGACTTAGTCATTTTCTACAAGCAGTCTTTTTGCTCCAAGTGGTAGAGTTCTAGCTCTGTCAGAAGTTTTTTTATTTTTCTTCTTTTGAAGAAAATGAAAAATGCACAAAGATGTTCCTACTGACTCACTAAATATAAAACTAATAGTGTATAATAACAAATTTTGGAATGCAATAACTTTTAAGTTTTCACAGTTTATTACTACTAACTAGGTATAACATCAGGCAAGTCACTTTATTTCTCTGTACCTTAGTTTCATTTTTAAAGCAAAGAGATTAAAATAGATAATCACTAAGATTCCTTCCAATTTTTCCATGGTAGGATTCTGTGCTTCTGGAGGAATATCTCATTGATATATTGAATTTTCTATGTACCAAGAAAACTGATATAAACTAAAATAGCACAGCTAAGCTAATCCTCTCCCGTAGGAAAAAACACAAGGACCACGTAAACCTCAAACTTCCCAAACTTTACTAGACCCATTCTCTCTTTAGCCAAACCAATGAGTAGCCCATGACATAACACCAAATATCTTAATTACATAAGTTATTTTAAATTACGCTGTAAACCTATTAAAATATATTAAGCCTATGCCACAATTTTCTTGTATTCTAATTTACATTATTTTCATTCTATTTACATTCAAAATAATCTGTACAGTTAAGGTAGGGAGCGCTACTTAGTATTCTTGCACTTCAAAACTCTAGTAAGGTGAAATCAAATGAAGAGCAGAATATTAACTATTATCATAATCTGCCAATTTTAAAAGTACACTAATACCATTTATGGGCTAGAAAAACAAGCCAAAGGTAAAAAAGGAAATCTGGCTGACAAATGCTGATGTTCAATGAATTTAGTTGTGTTTTGCCATTTCTTAGAAAAAGAGGGGGAAGATATCAGCAGAAACCTATTTAGGCAATACTGAACCGTGACATTTGAAGAACTTTTATGAGAAATTAATGTACCATAAAACAGTACTTTGGTATTAGTGCAGAGCAAGTTGGGGTTTTTTTTGTGTCTAACTATGGGCAGCAAATGAGGCACTTAATTGTAAAATAGAAAAATAGGGTATATTTAAGAAGAAATTCAAAATCATTCATAAAAGATTAGCATTATTCAAAAAGTAAAAAATTCTATTTGTATTTAACATGCATTCAACGTTACACATGCTTCATTTGGGAAAATTCTGAGTGTAAGACGGCTGTTTCATTTATAAGTGACAGAAAATAGTTCCTTTTAAAGAAACTCTAGATTTCTGAGAATGAAATCCAAGTCTTCTCAACCTGAGTGCTACATATTTATAAACCACAAAAAATGCATCTTACCCATGCTGGAGAAATGTTTCTAGCTATCAACAAAGTATAACATGTGATCCCTGACTTTTCTTGAAGGATCAAAAGTTTTTATTTTATAGAACTTCAAAGAAAGGGATCTAGTGACTGTAACAGAAAAATGAATAGATATTTAGCACCTAAATTTAGAGAACACTTAAGTATTGCCATAGTTTTAAATAGTTGTATGTCCAGAGATCAGGGGAAATCAGCTATGCATTGTTCAATGATACCATAACATTCTCAAAGATTAATATATCAAGCTTCCTTGATTTGCAAATGCATCCATCTCTAACGTTCAAACACAGTATTATCATTTCTTCCTGAAGTTACAGATATATATTCTCCCTAACAAGAAATAAGTGAGGTTTATTTTTTCTTAACCACCGTTAAATTCTCTTCCAAATGTGGCACTTTTTCAGAGATTTGGATAGAAAATAGTCCTTTAAAAAAGTCATTCATACTCTACCACTAATATTTTAAATGTCCTTCACTGTGAGGTCAGAGGTCAAAAAATGAAGTAAATGGCCACAGACCTGCTGAAATACATAAGCAAATATAAAGCAGGGTCAGAGAAGATGAACATATGGTAATTTCTCGCAATATGTTGGCACATAAATGCTTATCTGTAGGGTAAAAAAAGCACTGAATGAAATGATAACGTCTGCTGTGACATTATTTCAAGCAAATGGAGTCTAGCATCTGCTTCCTTCACATCTGAGAGAAATATTCTAGTACTGCCTCTTTAAGTAAGCTTTATTTTAATTCCAGATGGAACACTTTGCTTCATATGTTAAAACTGCTACATGACATTAATTAAAGTTTTCCATGAGACAATTGTATTCATTTCCTCTGAAACATCCTAAAATCTTACCTTTTCTATCTGCTGATCAGAAGGCTTTCCTTACTCATAAGGGAGAAAAAAAAGGCTTAAAAATATATGTTCTCATTCCAAGGAGGCTGGAAAATTTCTATAGTTCACAGTCCTGGTATTTGTCATCTACACTCACTTTAACAAATTGCATTCCTTACTACATAATTATTTTACTGACATACAGAAAAATCTAAATTATCTTATTTATATCTTTAAGGTAAATTCTTCTATTTTCTTGAAGATACTCTAGTTTATTTTTGAAAGGAAATGAGTACATTAAAAAACACGAACACTGTTGATGCAATTCAGTTGTTAGGAAATAAAGTGCATATAGCTTTTAATATAAATATTGTTCGATAGATTACAGCTAATAGCTAATAAAATCAAAATGAAGATTCAGCCCAGTATCTAAAATATGGAAAACATGAGACAAGAATACAAATTCTATATAAATAGTAACAAAAATGGGGGTGATATCGCCTTAAAAAAAAAAAAAAAAAAAAAAAAAAGGCAACCGAAAATGTTTAGAGTTAAATAGTAGATTCTGCTTCCCAAGCAACAACCAGATATGCTACACGGTAATACCAACATGCAATACCTGAAATGTGGAATCACAGTCTGACTGTTGCCCTTGAACGTCAGCATTTAATTTACAATTTTCTGGTGCCTGGCTGATTTCATCTTGCAAAGTAGGAGATATGCCATGAGGATCACCTACAGAAGCACCTTCAGACAAGGCATCCAACTTTTCAGGGGAGGGAGCTATGTGAAGCTTACTGTCTCCTGCCCCTTCATCAGAATTTGTCCTCTCATCAGCATCTTCCAGCTGTTGAACTGAAGTTAAATACTGCTCAAGTAGACTATTATCCTGCTCAGTGTTAAAGCTTTCCTTACTCCATTCACCGTGTTCATCACTGACATCCCCTACACCTGACTCTTTACCATATCTGACTGTGTCAATGGAATTCCCCATTATGGAACTTTCACTGCCTTCTGTGGAACTTTTTTCAAAATCCAAAGAATCCTGCAAACAGTGAACTTGCTCTGTTAGGGAAGAATGAAAACCAGAGTCTGGAAATTCTGGTAAGGATTTCTCTTGAGGGGCCTCATCAGGAGCAATGAACCGCTCCTGACTTTGGGTGAATAACGGAAGTTTAGGTGGTACTAGGGTACTTGATATAGGAGGAACATCAGTATGCCAGGAACTGAGACGCTGATCCACCATCTGCTGCCAAGCTTGCAGAGACCTTACCTGCAAACCAAAGGATATAGTTTTATTTATAAAATAAAAATCATGCCTGTTTTACAATGTTCTTTAAACTTTTTTCCCAACACTCATGGAGTTGGTAAATGGCAGATGGGACAACTGGAGTTAGAAATGGCCTGACTCCCCTTTTCCCCTCCACAGCACTCCCGGCGTAAACCAAACTGGCACAAGCGACTCACATCCTTGGTAACAAAAGGTCCTAACCAAGAGAGTCAGGATGGGCCAAAGAAATTCTCTTGTTGCCACTGGAAAAACTATCAGAAGCACAAGAGTCTGTGACCAACGGGTCAATAATGTACTCAATATAAACTAAAGTCTTTTGAATAAGACAGATTAGAGCCCATAAGTAGATTCTCTAAAATAAAAATCTCATTGTAGATACCCATTTAGGATAGAGTTTTTAAATATTATCTAACATATAGCATATAGAACTCTACAATATCCCAAAATGCCCTGGGTTCTTGATAATATGACCTTTAGATTTTTAAAGTACAATTGAAATCACACAATTTTACAATTAAATCTGCAACAACAAAGCAATATGTAGAATTTTGTAGTTTCTCTTTGACTACCCAAATAATTACTGATAGCAGTTTGGTGTGGGTCCTTACAGACCTCTCACTGTGTTTTCAAATACACACGGAGTTTTAAAAATCAAGCAGAATCTTAAGTGCTGGCAACTTGCTGTTATTAGAGATCTTTCCACATCAGTCCATACTGTTACCTTATTCTTTTTAACTGTTCCACAATGTTCCATGATGTTGTTATTCTATAATTTATTTAACCACCCTCCCTAGTTACTTAAAAATCAGTAACTATTTCTTAATTTTGTAGGTAAAATTCTGTAATAACAAGTTGTTTTATAAAGATATTTCCAAGATATTACTGTCAAAAAATATTTGAGGAGATAAAATAACAGTAAAACTGATTGTCTGAACTATCCCTAAAGTATGTTATTACAGAATTTAAGCTCTCTCTCGCAAGAAGTCACACGCACTTTTTAAGACATGCTTATCATAGCCATCCTACACCATTTCAGTCACTTTTCATTCAAATATTCCCAAAAGGTAAAACAAGATAGATGGCTACATGAAACTTTGAGTTTTTTCTACCTATTGGGAAGGTCTGACAACTTCCCTCATTTTAGTCACTTTCCTTCATCTTTACAGTTCTTTATTTTTCTGGTTAAAATTATGAAAATATTTTTCTTTAGATTAAATAAAATGTAACAAAATTCACTGTCCTGGTTCAGAGTTAGTGGCAAAGAACATAGACCACACCCTTAATATGCCTGACCACTCTATGATTATCTCAATAAATCTAGAATTTTTCTTGGTTCACACATTAGGTAAATCAGCAGGAATGGGTTTACCTGGTTCCAGAGGAATCTGACAGCCTCTTCTTGCACAAATTTTTTAATACGTTCTTCATCTCTTTCTTTTCTTAATCTACAATAATTCAAAATCCATTACTGACACAAGGAAGGTGCTTTGACTTGTGCCTATTGTTAAAACTAATAAATCTATGTGCTGTAAAGAGATTAATAGTCCAATAACATCCTTTTCCACTTTTATTTATTTTTTTTTTAAAAGGAAAGATTTCTTTTTTTTTCTTTTTTTTTTTTTTAATTTTTTATTTATTTATGATAGTCACACACACAGAGAGAGAGAGAGGCAGAGACACAGGCAGAGGGAGAAGCAGGCTCCATGCACCGGGAGCCCGACGTGGGATTCGATCCCGGGTCTCCAGGATCGCATCCTGGGCCAAAGGCAGGCACCAAACCGCTGCGCCACCCAGGGATCCCCCTTTTCCACTTTTAGACTACCTAAGCTGAAACTTAGAGTAGCTTCCCTCTCAAGTGGAAGCTATTTTGAGACACCTGGCTGGCTCAGTCACAGAGCATGTGACTCTTGATCTTGGAGTCATGCGTTCAAGCCCCACGTTGGGCATGGAGCTTACTGAAAAAAAGAAGAAGCTATTTTTTTCATTTATACAGCAGGCTCAGAAGATAGCTTCTCATTGCTGTCAATAAATGTTTTTTGCCTTCCTCTTTGAAGAACTCCTGCCATCCTATAAATTTCTCCAAATTCTTTTTCAAGTACTGGCCTCTCCCAGAATCTGCCCGCATTCACTGAAATCTCAGCACCAGTCTCTCTCTGCTTCATTCCCATCATCAGTTCTGGAGACCTCAGCATTCACATGGATGATCTGACAATAATCCACCCCATGTCATTCTTTCTCAGTCTCACTCTTACTTTTTTTTTAAGATTTTATTTACTTATTCATGAGACACACACTGAGAGAGGCAGAGACACAGGCAGAGAGAGAAGCAGGCTCCATGTGGAAGCGTGATGTGGGACTCGATCCTGGGACCCCAGGATCACACCCTGAGCTGAAGGCAGATGCTCAACCGCTGAGCCACCCAGGTGCCCCTCATAGTCTCACTCTAGACCCAATCATTTTGACTACACCATTTTCAAGAACAATTTCAAGCACCCACACAAACCTCCCATCCTTCCAGTTCACTTGCTCTTGCACCCCCCTCCCCGCAACAATGTAGACATCCAGTCTTCATCCAGGCCTCCAAACCAACGATCCCCACCTCTTCCTGTCTTTCCTTTTACCTTCTTTAAATTCCAAGATCCACTGTTGTAATTATCCCCTCCCAAATCTCTTCAGCTCCTTTGCCCTTCCCTCTCCCCCTGACATACTCACCTGGAAACAAACCCATTCCTGGAGGGATCAAGTTAACCATGTCCAAATTCGAATAGAACAGCTGAGAGTTGATGATCTAACTCATACAACCCGACCTATTGTTTTGCACTTTAGTTTTTCCTCATACAGTCTAATAATCCTCCACTCTCCTTCTAGGTTCACTTCTAAGATGAATACCTTACCCCTCACATCTTTCATAAACCTTCTACACTCTCACCCCCCTCCTCATTTTCAAATGTTGACCAAGTCTTCTGTTTCATTGAAAAAAGAGAAGCATTCATCCGACAGAACTTGCCCTTTCCCCCCATCAAGCCCATCACCTTACCTGCTTCTGCTGTCGCTTCTACCTCAGGCCACTCCCTCTCCTCCTGCACTGGATCCCTTCTTTGACCTTCTCAAGAACTTCAACTTCATACTTCTCCTTTCTTTCCTCTGCACCATCAGTTTTCCCTTCTTTATTGAATCAATTCCATCAACACATAGACATGTTCTACATCTCCCATCTTTAAAAAAGAATCTTCCTTAACTCCAGATTCTCCTCCAGCAACATACCCCAAACAGGGTCCCCCCCCCCAAAAAAAAAAGAACAAGCTACACTCACTCATCACCCCTCCACTATTCAATGCATTCCAAACTGCCTGATTCCACTATTCACTGAAGCTGCTCTTAGGAAATTCACTGGGCAGGAAAGGGTTAACTCAGCAGGCTTGGTGTGTTCAAACCCTACACATTCCAACAAGAAGACAGGCTTCGACCGTCTCCCCGACATGACTGGACATGACATCCAAGCCCATGGAATACCCTGCTTGATAAGAGTATCTGTGAATGTGGGGTTTGGGGCCAAACTAGATAGTTTACGCTAAAAGTCATTTTGACTACATTGAATACGTGTTTTGTTCACCTAGAGCCCTGATACAGACACTGTTATCAGTCTGACTCTGGGTAGGAGCTAAGTAGTTAGGTCAGTCATACGGGTACTCCATAAAAACCCTGCATGTCAGGGCTTCAGTGAGCTTCCCTGGTTGGCAATACTTCTGCGTTGTCACACGTCACTGCCAGGAGACTCAAGCCCTCTCTATACAACACCACTGGAAGAAGACACCTAGAAGCGTGTGCCTGCTCTCTGGACTCTGCCCTAAGCACCTTTTTTCTTTGCTGACTTTGATCTGTATCCTTTCACTGTAATACACCATAGTCATGAATGGAATGGCTTCCCTTAGTTTTGTGAGTCTGTTTAGCAAATCATCAAACCTGAGGATAGTCCCAGTACAGTCACCAATAATCTCCAGCTTCTAAATACATAATCCTCTGTCGTCCCTACAGTACCTCTCTTCTCTCCCAGAACATTTCCCTATCAAAATGGACACACACACTCTCTCCATCATCCTATCACACTGGTTGTCCCTTCTCAGTCTCTTTTACTGCCTCCTCCCTCCCACTTGATAATGTTAATAAATATTGCTAGTTGCAATACTCAAAATAAATTTATGAACTCCTAACTTTCCTGGCTGGAAGTCAGTAAAATGCGAGTCACAGAAGTGAGGAATAACTCCTACCATTGCCCCAGAATTTTAGTCCCTTTTAAATCCCCACTCCTTACTTTAATTCTATGCGCCTACTGGGTTCTATGTAGACTTTCTCATCTTCTCATTCCTATACTTAATCAGTTTTTCCACATTTTCTGTACCTATGTTTAAGTTTATAAATATCTATAAGACAAGCAATTGTCGACATGTATTGCTGTGCTGCATCAATGCACCAACTGCCATGCTTGCAGTGTTGATGTGAAAGGCAGTTTCTGTCCTCAAGATGCTTTCAGTATGTTATAGGAGACAAGGAAACCAAGAATGGCAACACAGGATGAAGTGTCCTGACCACAACAGCAATGGTTCAGCGCTCTGACTGAACTGTAACATTCCGACACTCTCAAATCAACAAGACAGCACCTAACCAAGGACTTTTGACCTACCTCCTTATTTCATCAGTTAAGCAAACAATGTGTTCCTGCATTCTGCGCAGCCGAATTTCATGACGCACATCTTTAGCTTGGGGGTTGTAGTTCCTGGCATAAAAGCCCCGCCAACAGGCCTGAAGTTTGGTGGCTGCTTCATTCAACTTTTGAAGTGCAACTTTATCTTGTCCCAAAGCAACAGATCTCTGGGTTAAAACTCCACAGGCAAGTCTCTCTGAAGCTGATTGAGACATGGTTTCTTCATGATCTGGCTGTGTATGGAAGACACTGTGTCCAACTGACTCAGGAAAAGATGTAAGACTGTGGGTGTCATCCTTCAAGACAGCACTAGTTACTGTTGGCTCTAGACAAGGTAATAGTCCACCCTTCTCATTTACCTCTGTGCTGATGACACTTTCCTTCATTTGAACAGAATTCTCATTTGTAGTCCAAAAAGCCTTCTCCTCTTCCTTATTAAAGTCCTGGTGTTCCAGCCCTTTCACAGATTCATCTCCAACACCATCATCTTCTAGGCCCAAGTTAATGCCTTGTAGCCTCAGCTCAACTGTAGGTGATACTGGAGAGAGTCCTGATGCAACTGGCATAAAAGTAGACTCTGAAGAGAGAAGACTACAGTTTAACTTGTCCTCATCAGTCTGTATGTCTTCCAAGTGCAGGTCATTTCGAGAATATCTTGTATTGTGTGCAGAGGCTGGAAAGTTATTCTTAACAGCATATAATTGATCATCATTACTGTTAATCCCAACCCAAGAATTGACTTGGATGACAGGCTCTAGAAGAATCAACAAAGTGTCATTGAAACTACTAAATATTTAAAAGTGTTTCTATAGTTGTATCTTTGTAATGAAATCTAACCCCTAAAATACAGTAAAATGCAATAAAATGCTTTGGTGATTTCCTCCAATATGCCTAAAACATCAAACCAAAGACTTTTTAAAAAGTGAATTCTTTTTTTTTAAGATTTTATTTATTTACTCATGAGAGACACAGAGAGAGAGGCAGAGACATAGACAGAGGGAAAACAGGCTCCCTGTGGAAGCCCGATGCAGGACTCAATCCCAGGAACCTGGGATCACGACCTGAGCCAAAGGCAGATGCTCAACCAATGAACCACCCAGGAGCCCCAAGAAAATGAATTTTTGCAATAATCTTAGAATAATTAAAGTATCAGGTCAATACAAAAGGTAGCAACTCTCTGAATGTTTTTTAAAAATTAGAAATAAAGCACAGTGAAGGAAACAATCAACAAAACTAAAAGGCAACCTACAGGACTGGAGAAGATATTTGCAAATGACATATCCAATAAGAGGTTAGTATCCAAAATATATAAAGAACTGATACAACTCAGGCAGCCTGGGTGGCTCAGCGGTTTAGCCCTGCCTTCAGCCCAGGGCATGATCTGGAGATCGAAGATTGAGTCCCGCGTCAGGCTCCCTGCAGGGAGCCTGCTTCTTCCCTCTGCCTGTGTCTCTGCCAATCTCTCTCTCTCTCTCTGCATCTCTCATGAATAAGTAAATAAAAATCTTAAAAAAAAAAAAAAAAAAAAAGGAACTGATACAACTCAATAGGCCAAAAATAAATAATCCAATTAAAAATCAGAAGACACGAATAGACATATCTTCAAAGAAAGCATCCAGATGGCTAACAAACACAAGAAAAATGCTCAATATCACTCAAATCAAAACTACAATGAGTTATCACCTCACAACTGTCACAACTGTCAGAATGGCTAAAATCAAAAACACGAGAAACAACAACTGATGGCAAGAATGTGGAGAAAAAGGAACCCTCATGCACTGTTGGTGAGAATGCAAATGGTGCAGCCATTGTGGAAAATAGAATGATGTTCCTCAAAAAGTTAAAAATAGAACTATCCTATGATCCAGTGATCTAACTACTAGGGATTTACCCAAAAAATACAAAAAATGGGATGCCTGAGTGGCTCAGTGGTTGAGCATCTATCTACCTTTGGCTCAGGTCATAATTCCGGGGTCCTGGGATTGAATCCCTCATCAGGCTCCCCATAGGGAGCCTACTTCTCCCTTTGCCATGTCTCTGCCTCTCTGTCTCTCATGAATAAATAAATAAAATCTTAAAAAAAAAAAAATACAAAAACACTAATTCAAAGGGACACATGCACTCCTCTATTTACTGCAGCATTATTTATAATTGCCAAATTATGGAATAGCCCAAGTGTCCATCCATAGGTGAACGGATAAAGAAGCTATGAGATATATGTATATATACACATACACACAATGGATTAATATTCAGGCATTATAAGGAATAAAATCTTGCTGTTTCCAACAACAATGGATGGATCTAGAGAGTATACTGCTAAGTGAAATAAGTCAGAGAAAGACAAATACCACATGCCACTCATATGTGAAATTTAAGAAATGAAACAGATGAGCAAAGGAAAGAGAGAGAACGAGACAAACCAAGAAACAAACTCTTAACTATAAAGAACAAACTGATGGTTACCAGAGAAGAAGTGGGTGGAGGGATGGGTCAAATAGGTGATGGGGATTAAGGAGGGCACTTATCAAGATGAGCACTGAGTAATGCATAGAATTGTTTAATCACCGTATTGTACAACTGAAACTAATATAGCAATGTGTGCTAACTATAACCGGAATTAAAGTAAAAAACGTTAAAAAGTTACCAGTGACAAAAATAATAATAAATACTTTAAAATATAGTTTTACATGTATGTCTGTACATATACATACATATAAGACCTAAATGTTCACTTAACAAACCAAAAATTATGAAAATATGTACTTTTTTCTGTTTTATGGTACTCAACAGATTGAACTTGGAGAAAAAGGATCAGAGATCAGTTAATTTCATACCGCTTTCCTGGACTATCTGGCCATCTTGAACAGGGCTTGAATGCTCAGGTACAAGGGGTGCTTTTGTTTCAACAGGAGCAAGAGGAGCTAGCTCTTCACTCTGGCTTTGGTTCATCAACTGTCTCTGGTGAAACCTAAAAACCAATAATCTCTGATGTCATTTAACACAAACCACAAATACAAAGTTTTCCTGCTTCTTATATAATACTGTCAAAAAGGTAGACATTTACAAGTTTTCAAAGTAGTTATCTTTAATCACCACCAAATTACAAAGTCTCGTTTGAAAGCATTGGATAGTAAGGTTAAGAAACTTATTTTTTTTTAAAGATTTTATTTACTCATGAGAGACACATGGAGAGAGAGGCAGAGACACAGACAGAGGGAGAAACAGGCTCCATGCAAGGAGCCTGATGTGGGACTTGATTCCGGGTCTCCAGGATCACACCCTGGGCTGAAGACAGCACTAAACCGCTGAACCACCTGGGCTGCCCAAGAAACTTATTTTTAACCACAATCACATAGACACATACGTGCGTAAACACTCAAAGGCAGGATCTCTGATAAAAAGAAGTGATCTAGCTTCACTTCTTAATGTTAGTATTAAAAAATCCATATGAGGTTTCACTCACATGTGGAATATAAGAAACAGCGCAGAGAATCATAGGTGATGGGAGGGAAAACTGAATGGGAAGTCATCAGAGAGGGAGAAAAACCAGGAGAAACTTTTTTTTTTTTCAAGATTTTATTTATTTATTCACAAGAGACAGAGAGAGAGAGAGAGAGAGGCAGAGACACAGGCAGAGGGAGAAGCAGGCTCCCTGCAGGGAGCCTGATGTGGGACTCAATCCGGGATCTCCAGAATCACGCCCTGGGCTGAAGGCAGGCACTAAACTGCTGAGCCACCCAGGGATCCCCCAAGAGAGACTCTTAACTATAGGAAACAAACAGAGTTGCTGCAGGGGAGGGAGATAGAGGGGTAAATAGGTGACAACTATTCAGAAAGGCGTGTGATGTGATGAGCACTGGGTGTTGTACACAACTGATGAATTATTGAACACTACATGTGAAACTAATGATGTACTATATGTTGGCTAATTTGATTTAAAAAAATAAAAATGAAAGTAAAATAAAAAACTCATATGAAACACCTACATTAAAGGGCAAATATATATTTTTTAAAAATCCCAGTGTCAGGGCACCTGAGTGACTCAGTTCGTTGAGTGACTGACCCTTGATTTTGGCTCAGGTCATGATCTCAGGGTCATGAGATCAAGCCCTGAATTGGACTCCATGTGCTCAGCACAGAGTTTGCTCCAGATTCTCTCTCTCTCTCATTTTCTTCCTCTGCCCCTACCCCTACTCATGCTAATAAATAAAATATAAAAAAAAAAAAAGAAAAAGAAAATCTCAGGCTCCTCCTATACTGCTTGACTCTCACTACTCAGGAAATTAACATTGCAGCTGCTGCAGAGCAAGCTTGACGGCACTGCATGGTTTAGTTCCCCAATAGGACTGCTGCAGTGACAAGGGGTCCCAGTGCCCAGAAATGGGGGTCATAGCACTTCATTCAGTCCTACTTAACCCATGCAGGAAAGACTCAGAATTATTTTCACTTATGATTTCCTCAGCTGCTATAAATAAAGAGGCTTACCTCTGTTTGCTCAGAATCTTCTCTAGTTTGGCATCCTCTGCAGTTTGAAGACCCAGCGTGGAAGTGAGAGGACAGACTGTAGCCAGATACTGGACAAGCTGGATATGCTGGCCTGGCCGATATGCTCTCCCCTTGCCTTGACTATAGAGCCATTCAGCTTTCAAGCTGGATTTGGAGAACATACAGTAGAGGAGATGACATCAGCATAGACAAGATATATTTTGAAGCAACAATGATCTTCCTTCTTAATTTACAGCATCACTGGATGACTTATAAATAAAATTCAGTTAAGTTTTAAAAAAAAATCTTTCCAAAAAAAAAAAAAAAATTCTTTCCTTCTGATTCACTCCTTTTACCCTTTATAATGTTTTAAACCTTTTTCTTGCTTAGGGGGCACTTCCACAGAGTTGCATTCATTGTGCTAAATATTTTTAAATTATTTTCAAAGAATCAATGACTATTTTCTCTCTTCACTATCAAACTAAAGTACTTAAATACATCAATTACATTTAAATCCAAAGTTCATGACAGTTAAAAGAAATGCTAATTGGTCACAGCTGGAGGATGCTAGTGAACCATCAACTCATCATTTTTATTTATTTATTTTTAAAATATATTTATTTATTCATTAGAGATAGATAGATAGACAGACAGACAGAAGGATAGACAGAGAGAGAGGGAGGGGCAAAGACATAGGCAGAGAAAAGCAGGCTCCATGCAGGGAGCCCCATGTGGGACTCGATCCTGGGCCTCCGGGATCATGCTCTGAGCCAAAGGCAGACACTCAACTGCTGAGCCACCCAGGCGTCCCTAGTATTGTAATTATTTCATTAAGAGCCCTTATCTTTTAGAGATATATGCTGAAATATCCACAGTTGAAATTACATGTAGTTTGAGATTTGCTTGAACATAATATAGAAGAACAGGGAGTGGATGAAGGTACAGATGACAAGGTACAGATGAGTTGCAAACTGTAGAAGTTGGATAATGGATTCATGGGAAGTCATTACATTACTGTTTACTTTTGCATATATATTTCCATTTTTTTTAAATTTTATTTATTCAGGAGAGACATAGGCAGAGGGAGAGGCTCAACTTGAAGTTGAGGTTGGATCATTTTGGTATTCTTTTTCTATTTTTATAGCATTAACTCAGCATTATAAATAGTTTGAAAATTACTTTCAACCCACAGCCCTTTACTTGGACTTTGATATTAAGTTATCGACATCATACGAACTCTACAGTTCAAAACTGTCAAGCCACCCAAGTTCTATTATGGACTAAAAAAAAACTGGACCATTAATAACTGGTAAAATCATGCGAGAGTCATGGTGTAAATAAAATAAAATGAGATTAGTTTTACGTGATTTGCCAATATCACAAGAAAGGAAAAACTTTTCCACAATGAGATATGAAGCATGCCTAGCTGATTAACTGATATCATGAACTCTCAAACTTAGTCTAAGGATAAAAATTTTATTCTACCTAATAAAAATAATTTGAAGTATTTCCTCCATGAACGAGTCCATGTATTAAATAAAGATCAGGGCGCCTGGGTGACTCAGTCAATAAGCGTCCAACTTTTGATTTCCGCTCAGGTCATGATCTCAGGGTTATAGGATCAAGCAAGCCTTGCCCTTGGCTCCACAATGGGTATGGAGCCTGCTTAAGATTCTCTCTCCCTCTGCACTTCCTCCCACCCACACTCACTCACTCTCTCCCTTTGGACTGACATTTGGGTTGTTTCCAAATGTACCAAATAGCTCTGAAATGTTTGCAGCTATTATGAGTAAAGCTACTAAGAACATGCTTGTGTATGTCTCTTGGGACACATAAGCACCTATTTCTGTAGGGTATATACCAGAAGCCAGATTGCTAGGTCATACAGTATTTGCATATTTAGCTTCACTAAATATGCCATTTTTTCAAAGTAGTTGCACCATTTACACTCTGAGAACAGAGTACGAGAGTTCCACATACTCATACTCCACATACCCATCAACACTTAATATTGTCTGTCCTTTTAATTTTAGCTACTCTGCTGGAAGTTGGCTGAAAACTCCCTAGTAACCAGGAAAAAAATAATCTTTCTGAACCATCAAAAAGTGAGTACATTAATTATCTGAGACTCTATACAGCATCCATATAATTTCAACAGAAAATACTCTAAGTCCCGCAAACTACTTAACAAAAGAACTTTCAGAAATCAAATTCTTAAAAAAAAAAAAAAAAAAAAGAAATCAAATTCTTATATGTTGGGCATTAAGTTAAACTCACTAAACCCTACCTCTCGGGCTGATATTGATCTTATTTTTTCTTGGAAAGGATAGAAAATCCTAAATGACCAGTATATAGTTTCCTATATGATTGCATTAATAATCTTAATTTATAAATACACATTAAAAAAATATTCAGTTTATTAATCTGTAGTAAGCAGTCTTTTCAAAACAACCATGATAAATGTGATGTTAAAGAGGTCATGTTCACCTTTCCTTCTGAGAAATCACATATCCATCTAGGACTCTGAGGTTTAAGCACCAGCTGACGATGTATGGCCGATAGTCAAACCCTGGAATGGATGGTGTTGCCATCACACAAGGATTGTTCATGATCGACAACTGTTCCAATTCAGTTAAGGATGCCAAAAAAGAGATCTGGAACAAAGGATATCTTTGTTGAATGAAATGGACTATTTAGTATCAAGCACAGGGCTTCCTTTGAGTACATATCTTTGGTAGTTTGAGAATGTAACAATTTCCCTCTTGTTCTGAAAAGCAACAAGTAACACTCTGATATTATCCACTGACTTTCAAAATTCCATCAGTATGACTATTTGTCCCTGCTGCACAAAATCCCTTACAGAGTATCAGCAGTGTTTTCTAACAGAGAAAATCCTATTTTGAAGACATAATAGCAGCAAAAGTGCACAGTATCACTTATTGACCCCTTTAATGTAGTTACACCTCTACCACAAATCAGTTCTGGATGGAATGATAGTTGCAGCATTACAAATGAAATTAAGCCTTAATGACCCACTAACATTAAGAAAAAGTAGAAAGAAAAATAACGATCATTTTGAGTCAAGTGTTTCATCTTTTTGGTAATGTCTTCCAAGATATACACGGTTTATAAATGAGGTCACAATTCTCTCCTGAGTCTCTTCCATACTTTGCAGTTTCCTGGATCCCACAGAATACCCTCAAATTTTACCTCATTTAAGTCCCGGATTTCATTTTCTGCCAAGGAAAGTATAGCAAGACTCCTGGGTAGATAAGCAGGTGCCATTCTAAGAGAGGTGATGATGTTTCCATGTAAAAGCAGGGTCTTGAAAGTAAAAACAGGATGAATTACAAATAAAAAGATTATGATCTATTTTGACATAACCAAAATGGTGCATATAAAAATAAAGGAATCTATTTTATTAGACTTTTCATCACTTAAAAAACAAAGACTATTCGTGCTACAAGGGTCCTAGGTGATCTTCTGGTCCAGCTCTCTTTTCATGTCCATATTTTAAGCTCAAGAAAGTTTAAAGATTTGTCCAAGAACACATGCTTGGTGTAACTAGCATTTTTTGAGATTTAAGTTATTAAAACTTGAGCAATCTCCAACATATTGCTCATTTCCTTTTAAAAAATCAAAATTGGGGCACCTGGGTGGCTCAGACAATACAGCATGTGATTCTTGATCTCAGTGTTGTGAATTCAAGCCCCAGGTTGGGTGGAGATTACTTAAAAATAAAATCTTAGGGGATCCCTGGGTAGCTCAGCGGTTTAGTGCCTGCCTTTGGGCCAGGGCACGATCCTGGAGTCCCACTTTGGGCTCCCGGCATGGAGCCTGCTTCTCCCTCCTCCTGTGTCTCTGCTCCTCCCCTCTCTTTATCATAAATAAATAATAAATAAATAAATAAATAAATAAATCTTTAAAAAATACAAAATAAAAAAATAAAATCTTAAAAAAAAATCAAGGGGTACTGAGGTAACTCAATTGTCAAGCTTCTGTTTCTTGATTTTGGCTCGAGTCATGATCTCAGGGTCATGAGATCAAGCCCCTCGATGGGCTCTGGTCTGGACAGGGAGCCTGCTTAAAATTCTCTCTCTCCCTCTCTCTCTGGCCCCCCTACCCCCTCACATGCTCTCTCTCTAAAATAAATAAATAAATAAATAAATAAATAAATAAATAAATAAAATTTTAAAAGTTCAATCAAAATAAAGGATGAGAGAGGTGAAATAAAACATTCATTAAAACAATCACATACAAAGCTAATTTTCCAATAGAGAAAGAGGTAATCCACAACCTATAATTTACAATTGTATTCTCTTAGAAACTAAGAATTTAAGAAAGGAACAACATGCTACTTGAAGATGAAGCTGACTCAAAGTGAGTCAGCAACAATGAAAAACAACTGAAGGCTTTGAATACCCAGGCTTCTGATAAAATAATCATTACAGAAAAAAAAACTCCTTTAGTTCATCTGAATTCTCGTACTATCTGGACACATTAGATTGTTTAGAGTAATTGTCACTAAAAATGACTTATGTTAAAGATGTGGGGAAAGTTGAGCTAATAATATGGCTTCCAAGGTTTAATGAATTTGTCTGATGGGAATAATATCTAATGATGCAAAAACATGGAAAAAGCCTACATGTTTCTGAAGCTATAATTGTAACTGTTTATTTGATGGCATGATACATTTCCACTCCGTAAAAAGTACTATACGCTACAGGTTTACTTTTAAAATAAAGTGAAATTACTTTTGATAATTTAGTGATACCTAAAACAAGCAATCCCAATTTAAAAAAACAGACTCAAATTCAGGAATGATCACTCTCAACCTCACCAACACATTACATATCAAATAGCTAAAGCTGCTAGTGTTGGCTGGGCATAAACGGGACTTCATTATGTTCATAGGACGGCAAGTAAGAGTTAACCTTAACTACAATGACCAGTTTTAGTTAAAATAAGTCAATTATAGCAACTAACAACAAAGAGCCGCATACTTAATTTCTGGTACTCTAATAGAATTTTTATCATAAGGTACACAATCTGTTCTTCATACAGAGTAGGCTTATTTTAGGCCAATCAGATCACTTTCTTCTGACATATTAGTATAAAATTTCAGAAATGACATGAAAATGTCAGAAATGACACACTTACCTTCAGTGACACCAATTTAGATAGATCACCTATCTGGGGTATGTTATTGTCTGATAAATCAAGGTGCTGTAGAGCTGCGCAGCTACTGATTTGTTCCATGGCCTATCATAAGAAAAGCATCGCACTAGTTCACGTACACAAATCAAAAAATGAAATTCTTCCCTAGTTCCTCACACCTGAGTCTCCTGCCTCCTCTGCTTATTACTGGGAGCAGAGGAGCAGAGTTTAGCAAGAGAAAGCGGAAGTAGTAACAACAGAATTTGGTTAAATTGTTACGTAGCAAGCCTCTACCATCATTAACCCTCTGAGAATAGAGGATCCTATCATCCCAGATATTTACAGCTTGAAAAAAACCTTAGTAATAACACAGGACAGCTGATATAGTATACAGAGTTTACAAGTTAAGAGAGGAGTCGAACTGCATGGATTCATATCCTGGCTCTGCAACCTCCTGGCTATGTTAAGCAAGTTACTTTATTTCTCAGTACTTCAGTTTCTCATTTACGCAACAGACATAACGAGTATACCCACTTCATAGGTTGTCATGGCAGTGAATGAGTTAGTACAGTTAAGGTGCCTAGAATAGTACATAGCATAAAGTAACTGATCAATAAGTGAGTGAGCTATTAATAGCACTTAATTGAGTCCCCTCATCTAACATATTAAAAATAAGACACAAATATATTTTTTACACAAAAATATAGTTACTGGAATGCCTGGGTGGCTCAGCGGTTGTGCATCTGCCTTTGGCCCAGGGCATGATCCCGCGGTCACGGGATCGAGTCCCATGTCGGACTCCCTGCATGGAGCCTGCTTCTCCCTCTGCCTCTGTCTCTCTTATCTGTTTATCATGAATAAATAAATGAACTCTTAAAAAAAAAAAAAAGGTTACTAAGGGATAGAAGGAGAATCGGAGAATCCAGATCTCTTGACTTTTGAAACATTATATTCTCCTCTATACTATTTAACATTTACTTACAGCGTAATTCAGCATGATATAGTAGCCCTGCTAACATTTCATTGTTTCACTATTTTTCTAAGTATAATACAGACAATTCTTTTCCACATCTAAAAGAATATTATACTACATTATGTATTTCAAAATAAATTATTTTTTCTTCTGTTTATGTTAACTGAAAGTATCCCTGGGAAGTGAGAGTAGGTACTTTTACTTTTTATTCTATTTATTTCTATACTGCTTGAATTTTTTTTGCAGTGAATACTTTTACAAATAAAAAAAAAATCTGTAAGTACTAAAAGACAAAGGAAACAATTCACCTTGAGATTATTTCCTGCCAAATTCAGCCATTCCAAATGTACTAGATCCTTCAGCCCTTCCACATAGCCAATGCTATTATGAGGCAAATTTAAAACCCGCAGTTGGGTCAGTTTGGCCACACCCATCATTCGCACCAGCCGATTATTAGCCACTGACAACTGTGGAAAGAAAACATATCATTACTCTTAGAAATAAAATATGCATATTACTTTCACATGAGGGTGGTTAAATGGCCAAACATTCCCAAATATACAAACCTGATTTGAACTTCTCAAATATTTTGTCTAAATACGCTACAATGTAAATATTTGTTGTTAAGTTGTTCCTAAGCAATGGAAAATATACATAAAGCTGAGCAATCAGACCCTCTTCAACTGTTCAAGAGAAAACATTTTTAACAGAGCAACTACTTGAGAATGTGAGTTCCACTAGAATGAGGTCCTAATCCTGTCAAAATCTAGAACAGTGCCAGACAGATGAGGAGTCCATCTTTTGTTGACAGAATGCATGAACTCTTTACCTCCATCATGATGTAAAGGGTTATCTTAACAACACAATGCTTTGCCAACATAATATGCTTTGTTTTTTTAAATAAATGCTTCCTTCACTAGTCTATTTTAAATGTAGCACAAATGTGTTTATCTTCAAGGAAAACTGTCATGTAAAAAGTTAAGGTAACATTTACTGCTTTCCCAGCTTGCCGAGTTACTTTTCGTTAACGTTATTTTATTGTTTTGTATAATAATGAACTGGTCTTATATAACTATTTCCCAGATAACAGTACCTACCTGTATTAATCGTCGGCATTTCTCAAGATTTTCCAACTTAATAATCTGATTTTTATCCAGAATCAAAGTATGAATATCAGCTTCACAGGGTAAGTTTGGACTTAATTTCTGTAGCCCCTGTCCTGACCAGTTGACCACTGATCCTTGAAATAGAGAAATTGTTACAAAACACAAATACAATAACTGACCATAGGAATAGAATTACATTCACAAACTCTATAGTTAAGAGTTAGAAAACACTGGAGCATATAAGTATCAAGATTTAAAAAACTAAGGCAATTGAGTTCTAAATGACCACAGATTGAAATTGCTCACCTTCCCTCAGAAATATCATATTACACCTAGAAATTTGTGATACTCTGCTCAAGTTTTTATGATCTAATATTTTGGAATTTTTCACAATGAAATAAGAACTATTGGGGGCCTGGGCGGTTGGGTCCTTGGGCTCAGGTCATAACCTCAGGGTGGTGGGATGGAGCCCTCCATCAGCTCCACCCTTAAGATTCTCTCCCTCTCCTCTTCTCCCCTACCCCTTCATCCCCCATGGCCAGCACAGGTGAAGCACAGGCCCATGCACCCTCTCTCTCATTCAATAAATAAATAAATAGGAACTATTACTTCCATATTTTGTGGCTAAGTAATGATTGTATTTTTCAAATGGAACTAACCTTTTGATAGAGATCAACCTGCTTACAACCTAACTACCAGTATATTCTAAAGTGCCCAAACTTTTTAAAAATCAAAGTATAATTCAGTTAACTTATCTACAAAAAGGGAACAATACACCTAATTAATTAAATTGAGGTGGGGATAAAAAGAGAAACCATATAAACAAAGCAGCCCCATTCCTGGCATCCAGCACTCAAAAACGTAATTTAGTTTCACAGACATTCAAATCCTGGCTTCCCATTAACCACTGTGGTATCTTGAGCAGGTTATTGATCTCTTTGGGGCTCACTTTTCCACTCTGTAAGATGCGAGTGATAATAATACCTGCCTTATAACGTTAGTCTACAGAGAAAATGAGAGCATGCAAAAAAAAAAAAAAAAAAAGAAAAGGGCACTCAGTACATCGTCTGGCTCCTATAACAAGTGCTCTGAGGCTGTTCACTGCTATTATTTCAAGTTCCCTTGGTGGACCCAAGAGGTGGAGTTCAAGAGAAGCAGATTATCAAAAAGGGGTGGGGCCGCAGAACCTGCCAATTTCAAATTTATACCCAGATTAAGATTACTGTAGGAAATAATTATGCGAGGTTGCTCTCCTGAAAGGTCTCAACGTGTTTTCATTGGCTACTGGATCCCAGCATTTGGGGGTGGTCGTGGGGAGCCCCTGGGAATTGGGTGAACGCTGTGTGCTGTCCGAAGGAAAATTCCACGGGGTCGACAGACCTCATGGAACCTCCGCCCCCCGCCCCCCGCCCGGAATCGCGGCCCCCGATAACGACCCCGACCCAAGCCCCGGGGAGGCCTCGACCCGCCGTCCGACCCCCGACCCAGAAGGCAGCTGCGGAGCCTCGGGGCTGTAACCAAAACAAAGGAGCTCGGCTCCAGCCAGGCGACTCCGGGCCACGGAAGCCCGCACGCGCTGGGGAGCGACCGAACCGACCTCAGGTCCTGCTCCCAGAACCAGGGGTGGGGAACTGGGGCTCTTGGTCCCCCGAGATCTTATCACGGCCACCGAACACTTCCAAAAAAGGGGTTAACGTCGGTCTCGGGAGCTAGGTTTGAAAGACGATTTCCTGAACGTGACGGGGAGCCGAGAGGAGAAGGGAAAGGCGTAAAGCCAAGGAGGGAGCTCCGGCAATTTTCCCTCGGGGACCCAGAATTCAAAGTAAACACCCAGGAAAGGTCACCGCAGCCCGAAACCCACCACCCGGGCAGCCTCAGAGGCGCGGGAGCCAGGCGCCCGGCCGCGCAAAGGGCCCTGGGAATGTAGTCCCCAGCCCGGGCCTCGCCGCAAAGCCGCAGAGCGAGGCAGCAGCCGGGAACTACAACTCCCAGAGGGGAGCGCGGCCCCGCGACGCCCACAGCCCCGCATCAGAGCAGCTGGTACAGAGCTGCTGCATCCCCAAACCCAGGTTTCTTCTCTCCGCCAGGCAACTATTTAATTTAGTTCCACGGAGTAAATCTTAGGACTCAAGGGCTCGGGGCGGGGGGGAAGGGACCGCCTTACCTTCTCCAGGGGGCAAAGCCGCGTCGACGCGCGCCACCGCCATACTTCCCGCTCGCTAATAATACGAGCAACCGTCCTCCAGCGGCTCGGAGTTTGGAGTCAGGAGGACGGAGCCGGAAACTACAGCTCCCAGGATGCACTGCCTGCGTCTAATGATGTAAAACTCGGGTTAGACTGAGCCGCAGTGGGTTTAGGAACCCGGGTCAGCCCCTTACCGGACACATAAGCAAGCTACTGAGAGAGGATCGTTTTTGCTGCCTTTAACAGGTGTCTGCGAAACTTGACACTTTTACCATTGAGATCATCATAAGGTCTCAGATCGAATTGGAGCGCTCACTGCTAGAAGTCTCTGGGGTGGCCGCCCCCTTTTTTTGGACAATTCTGAATAAGTTGAAAGCGTCTTACTCTGCTAGAGGAATGACTTGCGTAATCGTGTCGAGATAGCCAAACGGATACATTTCACTTGAAAATTTAAAGCATTCTGGGATAGAAGGTTTCGCACAGTATTTTTAAGTGGTTCTTGAATAACATAACTTGGGACCTAAGGGTGTTTTTTAAGAAGTATGAACCTAGAATTTTTGCAACGAGTATCCAAAAGAATTTTACAGTGTAGTCACCAAACTCAAGAATTACACAGCCTGACTCAAAGGGAGTAGGCTCACACTTTTGCTATAACTATGACCTGCTAACTAGTATGATTGTATCTATTAACACAAGATCTCAGCGAATGGAGAAAGAAATGGAAACAATAATCTTCAGAGACTTGAAGTGAAACTGAACTAGCGCTTAAAAGATGGGTAGAGTCTAAAGAGTTCAGAGGTAGATAAAAAGACATTAGCATAGACTGCAAGTGGGGGCAGGTGGTAATGAAGCTGTTCTCACAGGAAGTGAGAAACTAACCTAATAGGATAGAATGTACAAAGGGAACTTCCAGTTTCTATTACACATGCCTCCATTCCCTCTTGCAGCCTTTACTCCAACTCCCCACTTTCTGAAACAGCAATGTACAAAATCTCTGATCATTTCTGCTTGGGAAAATAACAGTAGCTCACACTTTTGGATTCCCAGGCCCTTGATCCTGTGAGCCTTCCTTCCTTCCTGGGTTCTCCTTTGATCTCTAGAACTACACCTTCCCCTTTGTCTTTTTTTTTTTTTTTAATTTCAAGTGTTAAATTTCAATTAGTTAACATATGGTAAAATGAGTTTCAGGTGTAGGGGCACCAGGGTGGCTCAGTTAATAGAGGGTCTGATTCTTGATTTTGGTTCAGGTGGTGATCTTGGTGTCATAGGATGGTGGGAATCCAAGTTGGGCTTCATGCTCAGTGGGGAGTCTGCTGCTCTCCTTTCCTCTGCTTTTCCCCTCCAAGTAAATAAATTTTTAAAAAACTGAGTGTCAGGTGTAGAATTTAGTGATTCATCACTTACATATAACACCCAGTGCTCATCACAAGTGCCCACCTTAATACCCATCACCTACTTAACCCATCTCCCTGCCCACCTTCCCTCTATCAAGACTCAGTTTGTTCTCCATAGTTAAGGGTCTCTTATGATTTGCCTCTCTTTTTTTCCCTTTGTTCATCTGTTTTGTTTCTTAAATTCCACGAGTGAAATCATATGGTATTTGTCTTCCTCTGACTCTCACCCACCTTAACTCTTTTACTCTATTTCTCACTGTTGTATTCTGAAGACAAACTTCCTAGTTCTGAAGAGGTAATTAAGACTAGGAATCTTTCTCATCTAACCAAGAGACTCCTTATTTAGAAAGCACAATCTTAGTATAAAGGTGTAAGAACAAAGCAAGTTTTAGTACTACCTCCTACTTTTGTTCTCTGGAATATCTGGTGAGGATTGAGAGTCTCTATCTCAGGAAGACAGAAAGGGTTTACAGTTCTCTCCAATTTGGCAGGATAATGACCTGGGAGAGGGATCCTGGGCCAGAGGGTCCCTGAGGAGCACAGGTTCCTAAAAGTGTATAGCAACAGCAGAATTAGAATTTTGTCTGGTTCATCTGACCCAGAATGCAGAGGAAAGTACTCCTTTTACAAAGTCAATGAAGCATAGTTATGGATCCATAAAACAGTGGCCAGATATTTCTGGGCAGTCCCACATCCTAAGTGAACCAGCAACCCTTTAAAATCACAGGGCAGGGCAGCCCGGGTGGCTCAGCGGTTTAGCGCCGCCTTCAGCCTAGGGCCTGATCCTGGACACCTGGGATCGAGTCCCACGTTGAGCTCCCTGCATGGAGCCTGCTTCTCCCTCTGCCTATGTGTGTCTCTCGTGAATAAATAAATAAAATCTTAAAAAAAAAAAAAAAAAGCACAATAAAATCACAGGGCAGAGACTCTTTTGTGCTTCAGATACAGCTTGTACATCTAAAATCAAATTGCTACACTTTAAATTGTCTCACCTTGTATATCTTTTAAACCTGCAAGCTCAAATCAAATAGGAGGATTCTACTAAGCAATACTATGAACCTCTCAACGAAGTAGCATTGTTTTTTGGTCAAGTCTAGGCTCCATAACACTTTCCTTCCTATCATCACAGTGTTCCTGATCTCTGCAATAGCTAAAAGCCCTGACTCATGTCCTGCATCTCTAATGCATCTGCCCACTGCTACAGGGGTGACTAAAACACCTATATCATGTTAATCCCTTCCTCAAATACTTCCCTTTTGAAATTCAACTTCCAAGGGCCAGCCTAATCTGATCTCACCCTACCTCTCACCATTCATTCCACTAATTTTCATTTGGTGTTCTTGAGTGACAGATTGACAAAATGAAACTTGTGTTTTAGAAGGTTAAACTGCTCATATAACAATGATGCACTGAATAGTAGCACAGTGGCAGGAAGGAGACTGTTTTAACAGTGGAGGATAACCTTTAAGAGGGCAGTTTCAGGAGAGCATTATATACAAGTTTAGATAACACAGAAAGACAGGAAGCTAGAACAATATTTGTGGATAGTACAATACATCTTCACAAAACAAAGCAGGTTTTCTTTTTTAAGATTTTATTTATTTATTCATGAAAGACACAGAGAGAGAGAGGCAGAGATAAAGGCAGAGAGAGAAGCAGGCACCATGCAGAGAGCCCCTGATGTGGGACTCAATCCCAGGACTCTAGGATCACGCCCTGGCCCAAAGGCAGATGCTCAACCACTGAGCCACCCAGGTGTCCCCAAAGGAGTTTTTCTAATTAGGATGAGAGCTTATATTTCAAAAAAATAAATATAATAATTTTGAAATTTTAAAGCTTCAAAACTGCACAGCTCTTAATGATGCAGATTGGCCTGGTCTGAGGACCCAAAGGGGGTCCCATAGGACCAGCCAACAGGATCCTTGGTGTTGTGCAGGAAAGAAGAAAACACAAGCTGAAAGTGAGAGCAGAGTTTATTGAAGATATATAGAGAGAAGATTACAGATGGAACATCTAGGAGATCCAGCAAGGAAAAGGAAAATGAATCTCCTCTTTGCTTGAGGTCTGCAGTTTTTTCTGAGGACGGTGGTCAGGTGTACGTGTCCTGTCAGGCATCTAGTACTAGTCAAAACAAGGGCAAGTACATCTAGGTACTAGTCAAAACAAGGGCAAGTATTACAGTGTCTCCAGAAGCCATTTATGCCCTGGAGCTAGGGGTCCTGCTGTCAAGGTGTCTGGAGTAACTGGTCTTAGAAAACATCACGATGACCTCACCTAGTCACTCCTTAGATGTTATCTACTGTCCTGGAAGACTCCAAAGAAATCACTAACTCCTTGACATTTACAAGGACGACATACATTATTGGTACTTTAAGCCATGTGTATGGCAGGGATGCAGGTCTTAGCAAGAATATAAGCAGGAAAAGGAGCAAAAAACTAGTTGTTTCATGGGGTCCCTTTAGTTTCTGTCTCAATATAAGGAATTTTGGGGAAATTTTGATACTGTTAAGATTTTGAAAATGATTTTTTTACAATAAAAAATATTTATGTGAAGTTTAGGTGCAAAAAATGTTTTCTTCTTTGCTCACTATTCATTGGGAGACTCTTATAGTCTTGCTTTCTTATATGTGACCTATGTAAGTCTTTCTCTTCCATGTGACATGGAAGGAAAGAAAGACTGCCTTCCCATAGATATGATGATATATCTATTCATGGGTTATCTAGAAATCCTAAATGACTACTAACTTTCCTCATTATTATTACTTAATAGGTGTCACACAATAACAAAACCCAAATGTGCAAAAGCTATACACTAATATTTTCGTGTGTTTTTCTGTCCACTTGTCTGGAAGAAAGGCTGAAATTCTTTCAGATTACTGAAGTGGTCTGTAAATTAAAAAAAAAAAAAAAGTTAGAACCAAAGTTTAAAAATTTCAGCAAGAAAATCCTACAATAATATTATTTGGACAGAGAAGCTGATTGCTCTGCCTTATTATTATAAAAAGATTCCATTTGTGCTTCTGTCCAGAGATTAGGGCTGAATAAATAGGAAGCTCTTCCAGAGAGAGGAAACAAAACAGGTTAGGGAACCAGTGAATGATTATCTCCACCAAGCCCACTGGATGTAAACTGCTAGCTCACCATTCTCTAAAGCAATTAAGATTTCTTTGGTGGACAGAATAGTCTTAAAGCATCAGTTATAAATAAATGGATAAATTAATTCTAAATAAACGTAAGCACCAAAATAATGAATATAAAGGAGTTGGCCATCTCAATGATACACTAAAATTTTTATTTTTTTCCCCAGGTAATACATCAGCTAATATATGAGAAAATAAGGTGGAAGTACAAATAAATTTCAAGAATAAAGCCACTCAGATATTTTTCAGGTACCTTTACCTAATTAACTGTGAAGAAGTTGTCTTTTGTATAAAAGAGTAATACAGGAATCCTTGACACATTTTTATTTTATTGATCATGTTTTTTGAAGTGTTTCCAAAAGGCAGTGAAACCTATAAAAGTGATTCATCATATTCTCAATTGAAAATTAAATGACGGACTGTGTAAATAAAAAGTTTTAACTTTCATTTGAGAGAGAGTGAGCATGAGCAAGTAGAGGGACAGAGGGAGAGAAAGAAAGGAGGCTCAAGCAGGCTCTACGGAGGGCTCAATCCCACAACCCTGAGATCATAACTTGGGCAGAAATCAATAGTCAGATACCCAACCTACTGAGCCACCCAGGTGCCTTGACTCATTTTTAAAAATGAGAGGATGTGATGGTTCATTCTATGTCCAGTTGGCTAGGCCACAATACCCAGATATATGATCAAACATTATTTTGGATGTTTCTGTGAGGGCATTTTTGGGGTAAGATTTACATTTAAGTTGGTAGATTCTGAATAAAAGACTGCCCTCCATATGTGTGGTGGCCTCATCCCATCAACTGAAGATGTGAAGAGAAAAGACTGACCTCTGCCAAACAGCATGGAATTCTGCTGCAAAGGGCCTAAGGACTTAACTACAACACTGACTCCTTGCTGGCTTTCCAACCTGCCAGCCCACCCTGCTGATTTTGGACTTGGAAGGCTCCATAATCATGCAAGCCAATTCCTTAAAATAAATCTCTTCCTAGATATTTGTGTACACACTATTAGTTCTGTTTCTTTGGAGAGCCTGTAATCAGGGGTGAGTAGGTTGGGGGGGGAGGGGGGAAGAGGAATAGTCAACTTCCAAGTAGCTTTTAAATACTTAAGTTTTGGGACACTTGGGTGGCTCAGTGGATGAGCGTCTGCCTCTGGCCCAGGGCGTGATCCTGGAGACCCGGGATCGAGTCCCACATCTGGCTCCCTGCATGGAGCCTGCTTCTCCCTCTGCCTGTGTCTCTGCCTCTCTGTCTCTCATGAATAAATAAATAAAATCTTTAAATAAATAAATACATACATACATACATACTGAAGTCTTGGGCAGCCCAGGTGGCTCAGCGGGTATAGCACCAACCTTCGGTCCAGGGCATGATCCTGGAGACCTGGGATCCTGGAGACCTAGCTTTTAAATACTTAAGTCTTGGGACACTTGGGTGGCTCAGTGGATGAGCGTCTGCCTTTGGCCCAGGTCGTGATCCTGGAGACCTGGGATCAAGTCCCCCGTCAGGCTCCCTGCATGGAGCCTGCTTCTCACTCTGCCTGTGTCTCTCCCCTCTCTCTCTCTGTCTCTCATGAATAAATAAATAAAATCTTCAAAAATAAACAAACACTGAAGTCTTTTAGGGGGGCAGGCATGGAGCCCAACACAGGGCTTGAAGTCATGACCCTGTTATTAAGACCTGAGCTGAGATCAAGAGTCTGAACCACTGAGGCACCCCAATACTGAAGTCTTTATTCTGTTATTATATAGTATGGTCCACCTCATTTGGACTTCCATTGATATCATTTAGAGATATGAAAAACTTGGTCAATTCGGAATAGACTTCTCTGAAGAGAAAGAAACTTCAAAGTATGGATGAATTATGTGCCTCTGATATATGGCATATAACAGTGTAGCTGGTATAAGTGATATATCCATAGTAATTATCGGAATAGCTTTGCTACACAGTGCCTGTGCACAGAGTATTACACAAGTTTTCAAAACTATTTTACAAAGAAGATAATATCCAGAGGAGTCTAAATATTGAGATGTTCTCTTTGTCCCTCAAGATACAGCTTTCTATTTTCAAATAATGTAGCGTTATCTGTTTATTTTATTTTTTTTTAATTTTTTTTTTTTTATTTATTTATGATAGTCACACACAGAGAGAGAGAGAGAGAGGCAGAGACACAGGCAGAGAGAGAAGCAGGCTCCATGCACCGGGAGCCCGATGTGGGATTCGATCCCGGGTCTCCAGGATCGCGCCCTGGGCCAAAGGCAGGTGCTAAACCGCTGCGCCACCCAGGGATCCCGCGTTATCTGTTTATTTTAAAAATATGTATTATTGTAAGAATTTTAGCAAACAGACAAGCAAAAATTAAGGTTTCTATAATCCTCCTACCCAGAAGACACTGTTGGTGTGTTTCTTTTCAATCTCTATTGGTAGGAATATATCTAGACTACTGCCTCGCATATTTTTTAAAACAAATATGGGTATATACTATACATATTTTTAAGAAATGTGTTTTGAGGGGATCCCTGGGTGGCTCAGCAGTTTGGCGCCTGCCTCCGGCCCCGGGGCCCAGTCCTGGAGTCCCGGGATCAAGTCCCACATCGGGTTCCCGGCATGGAGCATGCTTCTCCCTCTGCCTGTGTCTCTGCCTCTCTATCATGAATAAATAAATAAATCTTTAAAAAAAGAAAAGAAAAGAAAAGAAATATGCTTTGAGGGATGCCTGAGTGGCTCAGTTGGTTAAGCATCTGCCTTCAGCTCAGGTCATGACCCCAGGATCCTGAAATTGAGCCCCACATTGGGCTCTCTGCTCAGTGGGGAGCCTGCCTCTCCCCCTCTGATGCTCCCGCTCTTTGTGTTCTTTCTCTGGCCCTCTCAAATAAATAAAATCTTTAAAATAAAAAAAAAATAAAATAAAAAATAGGGCAGCCCCGGTGGCGCAACGGTTTAGTGCTGCCGGCAGCCCAGGGCGTGATCCTGGAGACCTGGGATCAAGTCCCACATCGGGCTCTCTGTATGGTGCCTGCTTCTGCCTGTGTCTCTGCCTCTCTCTCTCTCTGTCTCTATGAATAAATAAATAAAATCTTTAAAAAAAATAAAATAAATTACATATGCTTTGAAAATTTCCCTGTGACTTATTTTTGCCCATCTCTTACCCTTTAAAAAGTTTTCACCTTTTCTTCCCGTTCCAGTTGAAAGGATAATATCAAGCAGAACTATATAAAGTATATTGATATGCTGAGAAATGCAAATATGTTAGCCTTTTCTCTTCTGAAATTGTACTTTTAAAACTTTGAAATCACTAAGATTTTCATATTCAGCCACAACACAAGGTCTATAATACAGAAGAAATATGAGTAGCAATGTCTTTAAACTAAAATACAAATTCCCAAGGGGTGCCTGGCTGGCTCAGTCAGTAGAGCATGTGACTTAATATCAGGGTTGTGAGCTCAAGCCCCTCTTGGGCATAGAGCTTACTTAAAATTAAAAAAAAAAAAAAAGAAAGAAAGAAAGAAAAGCTGGTGAAAAGAAAATGGTCAAGAAATTCACAAATTCTTTTTCATCCCTTCAAATAAAATAATAAACTAAAAAGGTTACCATATATAGTAACCTTGGTTACTTGGGTTGGCAAACTATGGCCTATGGGCTGAATATAGTCTACTTCCTGCTTTTGTACAGTCTACAGCTAGTTACAACTTTTACATTTTATGTGGCTGGAAAAAAAATTATATGTATCAGTAAGTAAAATGTTTTGGAATACAACCATATTTATTTATTGTTGTAGCTGTATTTAGAGAATAGAATATTCATAATTGAGACATAATATATGTCATTCTTATCACTTCAGACTACTGCTACATATTAAAAATCACCATAACACATTTTACTTGACACCATTTCAAACCCATGCATATCACCATACTGTGACCTTTTTTATTACTAATATATAACTATCATGCAAAACAAGAGTATTCTTAAAATAGTCCATCTTCAAGATACAGTTAAGTATGGATTATTTTATCAAATTAGATTGCAAAGCAGTTTCTTATACAATAACCATTATATCTGTTCTTAAAGAATACAAAAAAAAAGAATACAATATATGTCAACCTTACCAGATTAAACAGCCATCAGAATATTCCCAAATCTTAGGAATCAATGAGAAAAGTCAGAAAATTTTTATATCTTGTCATCGTAAAATTTCTTCAAAGACAGAAGAGTAAAAGACTGCTACTAAAGTAAGTTCCCAAGTGGCTCATTTGTTAGCCAAAGAAGGAACGTCATTTACTTAAGGTCTGTTAATTAAATGATGTTTGACTGCAGTTGCTGAAGAAATGTATCCAGAAAATATAAACTAGTTTAAGACCATTAGCTTTTAGATAAGAATGACTAAAAAGCAAAGTGTTAAAGATGCTGGGAACAGCACTGATAGTCAATTTAGTGAAGAAAATTATTTTGAATGCTTTCCATGGCTCTTAATGAATGGATAGGCATTATTGAGACAGCTTATTTGTGTCTGTTTATTCAAAAAGTCAATGTTTGAAATGACTGAAGAACAGCCTCTATGAATAGGCTACATGAAACAGGTGAGAATATTTTTAAAGAAGTTGAGAAAACACTGATTATACCTCAAGTGAAATCAGCTATGATGTGTTATAACTTATGTAAGTAGTTAAAGGCTCAGTTTGACAGATTTACAACACTTGTGAAAATGTAAGGTGTTAAATCCTGTGGTTATAACATCATTGTATTATCAGTCAACAGGTACTTTGTGCAAAACATTTGAATCTACCATGCGTTATTGAACCAGTAGTGTTAACAATAAACTTCTTTTGCTCTCATGGACTTGATTTGCTGTCAGTCCATGAATTCTTGTCAGAATTAGCAGCTGAATATCCTGACGCCCTACCACACATCATTTGATAATGTTTTATTCTGATTTTTTTTCAGATTGATCGACTGATTGAGACAGAGAGAGAGAGAGAAAGAGAGAGAGGGGGAGAACACAAGCTGGGAAAGGTGCAGAGCTCCTCCCTGCTGAGCATGGAGCTGGGTGGGTGCAGGGCTCAATCTCATGACCCTGAGATCCTAACATGAGCCAAAACCAAGAGTGGGATGCTCAACCAACTGAGTCACCCAGGCGCCCCAACAGTGATTTTTTTTAAAGCTCAGAGTAAAGATTGAAATTTTTCTAAATGAAAAGATTTCCTCTGACCACTACTACAGAACGCTAACAAGGCTTTAAAATTCATTTTTGCTGATTTACTAATTTTGATCATTTAATGATGCTTCTTAATGAATTTAACCTAACAGTATAAGACAACACAGCACTTACATGCAAAACTTATTCAAAAGTAAATCCATTTTGGCAAAAAAAAATAGCATTATTAGATTTACAAGTTAAAACAAAAAGAAAAGATTTCCATTCTCACACAAATTTGCAGTGGTTATATTTTTGAGCCCAAACTACATTTTTAGCAGTATTGATAGACCTCCATGAATATACAAAGGAAATTTCTATATTTTAAGACCCATTTAACTGTGCAATTGAGCTTTAACTTAACTTTCAATTGTTAGTAATTACTAATCATTCTAAAAGGAAAATATCAAAAGTATCTAAATCTGTAATTGCATTCCAAAAGATTGACCTGCTCATTATATGCCCTGCAATTAATATTAATATTTACCAGTTTTTATCTGAGTGAAAATAGATTTTCCAGTGTAAATCTCCTTATAGATCAGGATTACAACATTGATTTGAATGGTAATTGATTTTAATGGTAAGGAATAACTTCGATCCCTAATTAAGAGAAATGTCTATCCTCCACCTCTCCCCAAAAGAATTTCATTTTTCTCTTTAGTGGACCTGTTTTACAAAAACTCATACTCAATACTGTGATATTTTAAACCTCATCAATGAAAATATTGTGAAATTTTTTTTCTCATTTTATAAATGCCTATATAATGTCCTCGATCTTGCTTGTTAGTCCACAAAGCCTAAAATATTTACTATTTTCAGACCTCCGTTTTAGATGAAGTAAAATCTGAGTAGGAATTTAGCCAGTGGGAGGAAAGATTCCCACCCAAAGAAATACAGCTTGAATTCATGAATGAGAACAGAATATGAGAAAGAATAAGCAGATATATACACACACACACACACACACACTGAACAGTTACAAACGCCATGCTTTGTTCCTCTTGCATTTTTGAGCCAATTGGTAATACCAGTTTCTTCCAGAAGATGGCTCCCTTTAAATATTTTCCAACATTTTATTATGAAAATTTTCCAACAAATAGAAAATTTGAAATTCTGTGAGCACTCGTAAACTCCCTACTTCGATTCTTTTATCATTTTATTATGTTTGCTTTATCACACATCTATCCATTTATGTATCCTTTCATCCATCTTGTTTTTTTGAAGTTTCAGTACATGTCCCCCATTAAGCCAATGTTTCATTAACTAGTAACATGTTTTTAGTTTCCTTTTATTTATTTAAGATTTATTTTCTTATTCATGAGAGAGAGAGAGGCAGAGGCAAAGGCAGAGAGAGAAGCAGGCTCCATGCAGGGAGCCCGATGTGGGACTCGATCCCCAGATGTGGGATCATGCCCTGAGCTAAAGGCAGACGCTCAACCACTGAGCCACCCAGGTGTCCCAGTTTCCTTTCTTTTAAAGTAGAATTTACATACAACGAAATTATAATTGTTTGAAACTTTTTATCAGGGAAAAATATTTAAAAGAATACATAACAACCTAGAGACTATTTTAATGAACACTCCTACCTATTACTAGCTTCAACTCCTATCCAGTCCAGGTCATTTTTTCATCCATGCCCTAACCCACTGTCTGCTCTCTTATATTAAGATAAATCGCCCCGCATCAGGCTCCTGGCATGGAGCCTGCTTCTCCCTCTCCATCTCTGCCCAGCCCCCATCCCACCCCCATGTCTATCATGAATATATAAATTTAAAAATCTTTAAAACAAAAAAAAAAGACAAATCCCAACCATCATGCTATTTCTCTTTTCCATCATGCTATTTCATCTGTAAATATTTAGTATATATCTAGAAATATAAGAACACTTTTTAAAATTAAACATGACCACAATGCAATTAGAACACCGAAAGGAGGGGATCCCTGGGTGGCTCAGTGGTTTAGCGCCTGCCTTCGGCTCAGGGCGTGACCCTGGAGTCCCGGGATCGAGTCCCACATCGGGCTCCCTGCACGGAGCCTGCTTCTCCCTCTGCCTGTGTCTCTGCCTCTCTTTCTCTATGTCTCTCTCACGAATAAATAAATAAAATCTTTAAAAAAAAAAAAAAACACCGAAAGGATTAACAATATATCCTAGTATCATCAAAAATCGAGTCAGTATTCAAATTACCCCTGTGGTCTGTCCAGTATGTTTGTTCAAATCAGGCCTCAAATAAGAACCATATGTTGCAATTGGTTGAGGAAGTTCTTAAATTTCTTTTTATCCATAGGTAGAGCCACTTTCAAGTTGTGGAACCAATGCAGTTGCACAGGCCTGATGCCCAGAACACTTAGGGCTTAATGCTCTGCACTTGCTGTCTTGGAAAGCGATCATTGTTATGTGTTCTGTAAGCGAAGTACAACATGGACAATAGGGCATACGCCTGGGCCTTGGAGCTTCAGCTCACAGGCAGGTCCACTTCCGGCTGCCACACTTTCTAGTGAGTGTTCAGAGAGTGGCTGGTTCTGCAGTTTGCTAACACTAGCTCCTGCACTACACTCACCGAAGCTAGGGACACTGCCATGCACCCCGCAAGCAGCTGGATGCCCACCCCATCCAGGTCCCATGTACACAACACATCCCACAGAACTGCCTATTCCATATGGGTTAGGCCAGGAGTACAGTGTAAGGAGAAGGCCACGGCCTTCTCCCACCCTCTGTGGGGTGTAACATATTGGTCTAGAGCCTCATAGTAGGAGAAACCCAAGAGCTGGCCGGGCCCCATGTGTTCCAGTACATGCATCAAGTGACAGGGCGGGTCCCTGGGCACCTGAGGGGCTGCACGGCCCTAGCAAATGTCCTTGCCTGAGAGAGATGACGTTAAATAGCAAATGAAAAAACACCATGAGAGGTCAAGAGATAGATTACCGAAGAAAGGAAATAGCTTAGTTATTTTATACCTTTACCCTGATATTTGAAAAAGGGGACCCCTCTTTCAGTTTACACTGGAAATTATTTGTGCAGGTAGTCCTATCCATAGGCTCTAATCTCCTTTCAATTCACAGATGCCAATTGCATCCATGTGGAATTGTTTCACATGTTCCTGTCCCCTGTATATCATATAATTAGTAGTTAGATATGAATACTTGATTAGATTTAGATTTTAAAGAATACTCATAACTTATTTTAATGATGCTTCATAATTTTATTGTTTAAGTAATCTCTACACCCAATGTGGGGCTTGAACTCATGACCCCAAGATCCAGAGTCACATGCTCTATCAATTGAGCCAGCCAGGCATCCCTTAATGCTTCATAATTTTAAAGAAAGTTTTTTTTTTTTTTTAAGATTTTTATTTATTATTTGAGAGAGACACATCATGTGAGAGAGGGCAAGGGGAGCTGCAGAGGGAGAAACAGGCTCCTTGCTGAGCAGAGACCCTGACATGGGGCTCAATCCCAAGACCCTGGTCAGGATTATGACCTGAGCTGAAGGCAGTTAACTGAGCCACCTGGGTGCCCCAACTTCATACTTTTTAATGCCGTATAGTTTTGTTGTTTTTTTTTTTTTTTTTAAGATTTTATTTATATGACAGAGAGTGTGCATGCACAGTAGCACAAGCAGGGGGAGCCTGAGGCAGAGGCTGGGTCCCCACTGAGCAGAGAGCCTGATGTGGCGCTCAATCCCAGGACCCTGGGATCATGACCTGAGCCCCAAAGTTAGCTGCCTAACTGACTGAGCCACCCAGGTGCTCCAATGCTATATAGTTTTTAAACCAGTTACTTTCTAACTTAGTTATAAGGCATTCCTTTCAAAGCCTTCCCTGAAGTCCATGCCTGAGAGTCTTGGGATTGACCAGCCTTCCAGGAACTATGGTAGTAGATTCTAAAAAAGGTATGTCCCTCCCACACCTGTGAAGAGAACACTATGGGAAGAAACACTAAAAATGGAATGTAAAGTCATTCCAAAGGCATTCATGTTTACATTCCTGTCGTTGTCTTACTAGAACTTTATGTGGCTTTTAGCACTGTCAAGTCTCTTCCATAAGCTTCTCTGAAGTGACTGTCATGTATCTCTGTTTCCTTTGACCTCATCTGCCCAGGCTTCTTCAGATAATTCTCTCTCCATTTCCCTATCCCTTAAATATTGGTATTTCTGGATTCTTTTGCACGGACTCATTCTAGTTGCTCTATCTAGAGTTGGTAGACACAGAGATGCAATATCCACATCCCTCTTCAAGCAAAGGCTTGCTGCCAAACAGTGGACATTGATCATTATCACTGGCATCCTCAACTCGCAGTAGGGTCTGGCTTAGCTACTGAGAACCACCTTACTTGGCTCATGATTTCTCTGGGGGCAACACACATCCAGGAACAAGGTGGGGGTATAAACGGGGTTGATTATTTGGCCCAACATGGAATGCTCTGACAGGCAATAACTGTTCAAGAGCTCCTGCTGGGATTGACTGAGGTTTAGTTGGACTAGTAATTTATTTAACTGCTGCTTCATATTGCTTTCTCCCCTCTCCTTTCACAGGACTTGATCCCTAATGAACATCTTGCATGCTAAACGCAGTCTCAGGAAGCGCTTCCAAAGAAGACAGCCTGTAACACTAGGTGATGTTATCACACATATTCTATCACCTATATGTCCATTACTCTTAAAATATATCCTCTTCCGAATACTCTTTTGAACTTGTTTAACGTCCTAGAACACAGCTCCACCTTAACATGCTATAGGCACCTTGAGCTCCAACTTTGCAAAATTGACCCTTTGCCTCACAAACATGCTTTCTCCTATCTGACCTTTGGATAAATGATACAATTATTCACTAAGTTCCCATCTTCACAATTTCCTTACCTTCTCTATTAATTATCTATTGCTATGTCAGAGTATTCCTGAACATAGTTTTTTAAAAAAAGAATTTATTTGAGAGACAGAGAGTGCAAGTGCATAAGCACAGCATGGGGGAATGGCAGAGGGAGAAGTGGAAGCAGGCTCCCTGATTCAGAACTTGATCCCAGGACCCTGGTATATGACCTGGGCAGAAGGCAGATGCTTAACTGAGCCGCTTAGGCGCCCCTAAACATAGCAGTTTAAACCAACAAACATATATGATCTCATAGTTTCTCATATAGAATTCCAGAGGGTTTATCTGAGTGGAAACAGAAGAGAGAGGAACATGAGGAACATGTTCTGTCCCTGAGCTTTCAGAGTCTGGAGCAAGGATACTTGATTTCAACCCAGTGATATTTTAGACTTCTAGCCTGCAGAAACGAAAGAATACATTTCTGAACTTTTAAGGTACCAAGTTTGCGGTAATTTGTTACAGTGACCATAGGAAATTAATATAGCAAGTAAGTATAGTGAAAGGTGAAGAGGCAACGAACAGAAGAATGCTCTGTTCTCAGGAGATACAGGAGGCTGAGAAGGCCAATGTTGGTTCAGTATTGCTCCATAAAAAAAAATAATAAATGAGAATGAAGGACAGCTGAGCCTTTTGCCTATAAAAGAGAATGTTAATAGGTGCCTGAGTAGCTCAGCTGGTTAAACAGCCAACTCTTGGTCTCAGATCGGATCTTGATCTCCGGGTTGTGAGTTCAAACTCCGCATTAGGCTCCAAACAATCAATCAATCAATCAATCAATCAATCAATAAGAGTGTAAGGATAAAGTCACCAGAAATTTATAGATGGTGTTGGAAGCCGTTTTATGACAGTATATAAAATACTTTTAGAGGCTTCTGTATATTTTCTTCTTATTCTAAGAGTGTTTGAGCATAGTTTAAGGTGTGATATATACAATGTGTTACAAAGAACCCTAAGATGCCAGCTCAAGAATGCCCTCCAAGAAAGAGTAAAAGCCCTAAAATCCTTAAGGTCTAGTTTTCTGCTTTTCCTCCACAGAGCTACTCAGGCCAAACTTAATTTTGAAGACCAGTGAAATAAAATCTTCCTAAAATGCTTGGGAAGGTACTATAAATCCTGGGGTTCTGTGGATCAAATTCCTGCTTATAAATCTTGGCCCCATCTTCTACTCATTCCAGCTGGGCCTTATCGCCTATAGAAGCCAGGTCGTTTTCTTCTCTTTTTTTTTTTTTTTTTTTCCCAAATGATCAAACATCTGTTTAATCAGGAGTGATTTAAAACAAAGAGAGCAAATAATAATAATAATAATAATAATAAAAAACAAAGAGAGCTGTATCAATGTCATAGCTAAGTTCATCAAGCCATGGGAGCCCGAGGCGTCCATCTGCCCATAGTGTATTTAAACAATGTATTCCAAGTAACCAGGTATTCTGAAAAACTGGTAAGAGTTGGTTGGAATGTCAAATTCCTCCCCTTTGCTTTTTGATTCCACGCTGATCTCTATTAACTCATTCTTATTTTTTAAGATCTTATTTTTAAGTAATCTCTATGCCCAAGGTGGGGCTCAAACTCACACTCCCAAAATCAAGAGTCACACGCTCCACTGACTGAGCAGCCAGGTGCCCCTCTATGAGCTCATTCTTGAGACTGGTCCCAGCATAACCGTACAGCTTCCAACATCTTAACATCAGTCAGCCACCTCGTTGACTTTCCAGATCTTTCCACCTACCACTTACCGATGCTTTTTAGAGGGAGCAGCTTATACAGGCAGCATCAATCATTGCATTTTTGTTTCCTAGTCAAATCCTGCAAAACGCCATTCAAGGACTGCCTCCTTCCATTACCCCCCAACATGCTCCTTTCTAGCGTCACGGGGCTCAAGCTATTGAGGCACTGCCCCCCCCCCCCCCCCCCCCCCGTGGCCTTGGCCAGGGCTCCCTTTCCCAAGCCTCGGGGCAAGGGCTTTGCCCATCACTGTTCCACCACCCGCCCCCGGGCTGCAATAGGCGGAAGGTGACGCCTCCTCTTCCCAGACAGGCGGCTGTCACTTCGCAGGGCCTCGGCGCGTACTCACTGGGGATTTCGTAAACTCTACACAAGTGCGTGTAAATGCTCCGGCATACTCCCTAGCGCAGAAAGAGAAGTCCATGAATGCCGATCAGTGCAAGGCGTGGGAGCCACTTCAGATCGCATTACTATTTTCCAAAGCTGAAACCATTAAAATTTGATTTTGTTGGTGAAGTTCGTGGGGCAGCACGGAGCTGTGTGACTTGAAGTTTTACCTGTGGGTATTGGCTGTCGGTCACCGGGCTGTGCACGTCCCACTCGGCGCGGCAGGACCACGCTCAGGACCCCCGACCGCAGGAGACGCCACCACCGCGAAACCGACCGCGCGCCCCGCGCCCCGCGCGCCGGCTCCGCCTTCAGCGGAAGGAGGCGGCTGTGGCTGACGTCATCGCCGAGCGCCGGGGTTACGGAAGGGACTCGGGGAGGGGCTCGGCCTGCCGGCTTATAAGGCTTCTTCCCATGATGCTCTCCTTCTCTTCGCCGTCTCGCCGTCTTCCCGGCCGCCGCAGCCATGAAGTGAGCAAGACCCCGGGCCGCAATCCGCTTCCATCCTCGGGCCGAGCCGCCTTCGCACGTCCTGGGCTCGGCTGCCCCTTGCCGTCGACACCCCCCCCTAACGGGCTCTCTTGGCTTTTTGTTACAGGGTCGAGCTGTGCAGTTTCAGCGGGTACAAGATTTACCCCGGACATGGCAGGCGCTACGCCAGGACCGACGGGAAGGTGAAAGGCCGCTTGCGCCCCTAGGAGGGGAGCGGCCCGGTTGGGTCTAAGCGTGTGCACGTCCCCCCTCGCTCCCGGCCCCTGAGGCGCTTGTTGCGGGCGCCGCGGGTGCAGTGGCTGTTAGGAAAGGAAGCCTCGGAGTGAGCCGATTTCCGAGGCTGGACGTAGTGTGAGCGAGGTCGGAGGTTAGGAGTTTGGGAACTCCGGCGGCCCGGGGAACGGACGGCCCAAGCACCTGGCTGTGCTGGGGGCACCAGGCCTCTCGGGACCCGGGTAGGGACCGGGCTGGATGCCTCCCGGGATGCCCCGCCCGTCCCTGCCCCGGGAGCTTCGGTTCACCGGCTTCCGTGTCGGCAGGACGGATGCCCCAAGGCCTCGGGGTGCCACCCGCTCCTGCCGGCCGTGACCCGCACACAGCCTTTTGGTCTCTGGGCCAGGGAGGCGGTAGAAGTGAGAGTCTGCAGGGTTCCAAGCTCAGCCTCCCGCTTGGTTCAGTCGAGTGGCTGAGCTGACCGCCTTGGACGTGTTCCTGCAGGTCTTCCAGTTTCTTAACGCAAAATGCGAGTCGGCCTTCCTTTCCAAGAGGAACCCTCGGCAGATCAACTGGACTGTCCTCTACAGAAGAAAGCACAAAAAGGGACAGTCGGTAAGTTAACTGCAGTCTGGTCTTGGGGGGGGGCTCTTAAATTTAAACTGAGCATCAGGTGCCGCCCTGTAAAATTGTAAAGGAGACAGGACGTGAGAGTGCTCTTAGGCTGTAAAGCATCAGTGAAGCGAAGACGACTGGTACGCTCGTCTCCTTATACATCAGGCTCACGGGAACGTCGAGTTGAAATTTAGAAGCATCCGCTTGCCAAAGTAGGTAACTCCTATTAAGTATACATCTGTAGAAGTCATTCAGAGGTTCCAGTGGGTGGAAGTTAAGTAGTCTGGTAACTTGGTTTTGAAGGTTTACAGGATTAGTTCTAAGGGCTGTCACTGGAATCTTCAGCATCTTGCTTTGTTCTCAAGATTGTTTTTTTGAAGCGCTCTTTGACCTTGATGGAGACTTTTGAGGAAAGGTTTTTGTGCCCTGGCAGTAGGATTAGTGTCTAGGAGGCTCAGAATATTTTAGTGAACACCTGGGTGAAAGACACCAGTAGGTATTGTGGGAGCTCAGAGGAAGGAGAAATTTATTTCTAACTTAGATTTGACACACCCATTAGGATAGTCCGTATCCAGAAAAGGGAAGATTACCAATGTTGCTGAAGGTGTGGAGAAATCAGAACTTTGGTGCATTGCTGAATGTGAGATGGTACAGGCACTGGAAATGGTCTCACAGTTTCTCAAAAAGCTAAATGGAACTATATCCAGCAACTCTACTTATAGGAGTATACCCAAGGAAACTAAGCAGGAACCTAACACAAATAATTTTTTTTTTCTTGTTATGATTTTGACTTGATTCCACAACCATGATTTTGACAGCACAGGCAGCAGGAGAGGGAGAAGCAGGCTCCCCATTGAGCAGGGAGCCCAATGTGGGACTCTGGGGCTCAGGGCTCCTGGGATCATGACCTGAGCCAAAGGCAGATAGATGCTTAACTGACTGAACCATCCAGGTGCCCCAAGACAGATAACTAATATACGAGTGTTCATAGCACTGGTTATTCACAATAGCCAAAATATGGAAACAGCCCAAATGGCCTATCCATGGGTGAACGGATAACAAAACATTACACACACACAATGGAATATTATTCAGCCTTAAGAAGCTGGTAACTAGCCAATATAATAAACCTTGAAGACATACTAAGTCAAATAAGCCAGACACAGAAGTACAAATATTGTTTAAGTTCACCTTTATGGGGTGCGTATAGTGACAAATTCATAAAGGCAAAGTAGAGATTACTAGAGGCTGGGCAGTGGAAGCAATGGGGCATTTGGAGTGATGAAAAAGTTAGAGATGGGATCCCTGGGTGGCGCAGCGGTTTGGCGCCTGCCTTTGGCCCAGGGCACGATCCTGGAGACCCGGGATCGAATCCCACGTCGGGCTCCCGGTGCATGGAGCCTGCTTCTCCCTCTGCCTGTGTCTCTGCCTCTCTCTCTCTCTCTCTCTCTCTCTCTGTGACTATCATAAATAAAAAAAAAAAAAAGTTAGAGATGGACAGTGCTGGTGGTTGCACACAACATTGTGAATGTACTTAATGCCACTGAGCTTTCCTATCATAAATCATTTTCCAATTCACTATTTCTTCCAGCAACAGTACTTTAAGTAAAAATAGGTGAGTTGAGATCGGATTTTTTTTTTCCAGAAATATATTCTTGAAGATAAATGGTCTTACTGAAATCACTTTTGAAGTGAGGTGCCTGGGTGGCTCAGCCTGTTAAGTATCTGACTCCTGGTTTCCCCCTCAGATCATGGTCTCATGGTTGTGGAATCAAGCCCTCCTGGACTCTGTACTCAGTGTGGGGCCTGCTTGCTTTCTATTCTTTCTTTCCTCCCCTCTGTCCCTCCCTCCTTTTTTTCTCTTAAATTCTTTTTTTTTTAAAATATTTTATTTATTTAAATAACTTAACTTTTGTATCTTTAAAGTAGTAAATGAGGGATCCCTGGGTGGCGCAGCAGTTTGGCGTCTGCCTTTGGCCCAGGGCGTGATCCTGGAGACCCAGGATCGAGTCCCTCGTCGGGCTCCCGGTGCATGGAGCCTGCATCTCCCTCTGCCTGTGTCTCTGCCTCTCTCTCTCTCTCTCTGTGTGAGACATACATACATACTAGATAGTAGTAAATGGCCAGGATATCTGAGAGATCATTTAGCCAATCTTTAATTTGAAAACTTAACCTGCCTGTTGCAGTGTTTTGCATATATTCTTTATATATTTCTTTTCAAATGATTGCATGATATTTTGGTTGAAGGTTCCTGTGATCTGAATGTAAACTCCTAAAATTCAAGGGTTGAGAGATTAAACCTTTGGGAGGCACTGCCTTCAGGAATAGGAATTGTGCCCTTATAAAAAAATGCCCGAGAGAGCTCCCTTGGTCTCTTCCAACATGTGATAACAGGTACAACAAGAGGGTCCTCAGGTGACCATGCATGCTGGAATCCTTAGACCTCTAGAACTGTGAGAAATTTGTTATTTACCACCTGCTCAGTCTAGTATTTTGTTGTAGCAGCCCAAGCACACTCAGACAGATAAATGCAAGTCATAAGACTGTTTCTCCCATACTCCTGAAGCAAGGTTCATAAGTATGCTCCCATCTTGTTTTGTAGGAAGAAATTCAGAAGAAAAGAACCCGCCGTGCAGTCAAATTCCAGAGGGCCATCACTGGGGCATCTCTTGCTGATATAATGGCTAAGAGGAATCAGAAACCTGAAGTTAGGAAGGCTCAACGAGAACAGGCCATCAGGTGAGGAAGTCTTCATTATGAGTTGTTCAGCTACTGGGGGTGGATTATAGATTATGTTTGAAGTTATAGGCATAGGAATCTAATTTGATATTGTGTATTGATACTTCAATCTATATAGAAATTGCTAGTCCTAAATATTGAGTTTAATCATATAGTATTTAATGATTTGTTGAAATTCTGTATGCAGTTAAAGCTACTGCACAACTTCTAATCTATGTTAGGCTGACTTGCTTAGTGACATGTATTGACAGACCCTTTGGATTTATCCTACAAATACTTGCAGTTGGGAAAGGAATATGGTAATTCTTTTCCAAAACACTCTAGCTCCTTGTTAATAAGCTGTACTCTTAAGGAGTAAAACACTTTGCCTTAAGTTATTTTTAACCCCACAGGGCTGCCAAGGAAGCAAAAAAGGCTAAGCAAGCATCTAAAAAGACAGCAATGGCTGCTGCTAAGGTAATTAAGAGTTTTCTTGATTTTGTTATTTAAAACAACAGGAGGGGCCCTGGCTGGCTCACTTGTTAGAGCATGCGACTAGATCTCAGGAGTGTGAGTTCAGGCCCCATGTTGGGTGTAGAGATTACTTAAAAAACAAAATCTTTAAATGAATGAATGAATGAATCCATGAATGGCACCCAGCTTCAGTTGGAAGAGCATGCATCTCTTGATTCAGGGTTGTGAGTTAAACCCCCACATTGGGTATAGAGATTACCTAATAAATAATAATGGGAAGATTTCTTTTTAATCTAAATTGTGGTTAATGAAAGATCCAAGTTTTTGTTTTGTTTTTAAAGATTTTATTTATTTATTTGTGAAAGACACAGAGAAGAGAGGCAGAGGGAGAGAAGCATGCTCCCTGCAGGGAGCCTGATGCAGGACTCTAGGATCATTCCCTGAGCTGAAGGCAGAGGCTCAACTGCTGAGCCACCCAGGCCTCCAAAAAGTTCCATGTGTTTGTTTTTAAGATTTTATTTATTTATTCATGAGAGAGAGAGAGAGAGAGACACAATCAGAGGGAGAAGCAGGCTCCATGCAGGGAGCCTGACCTGGGATGGAGTGCCAGGTCTCCGGGATCAGGCCCTGGGCTGAAGGCAGCGCTAAACCACTGAGCTACCTGGGCTGTCCAAGTTCCATGTTTTTAAGGAATTTAATGCAGGGCCTGATCCCAGGGTCTGAATCCCACATTGGGCTCCCTATAGGGAGCCAGCTTCTCGCTCTTCCTGTGGCTCTGCCTCTCTATGTCTCATGAGTAAATAAATTTTTTTTTTTTTTAAAAGGAATTTAGTGCAAAGCTCCAATGAAAATGATGTTCGTAACTGGTTTGGGGGTGAGTGATTTCAGAGGTCCCTCTACCAGAGCCAAATGAGTCTGCCAAACAAAAGTTGGAGAAGGGAAAAATAAAGGTGGCTTTAGTATAGAATTTTCCCAGCTTTTTTCAATGTTAATCTATTTAGAAAACCATAGTAAAATTTCAAAGCCATTGGTCTTGGTTAACTTTTTCTGTTCTAAGGACACAATTCAGGATCCCACACTGCATTTTGTTGTGTCACCTCACATAACTCCTCCATTCTGTGACAGTATCGTTGTGTTTCATTTACATCTATAGAAGTAGACTTTAATTTTTTAGGGGGAGGGTAGGTCTTAAGAATATTAGGAATGTAATAAGGAAAGGAACTTGGAATACATAAGGAATCGATATGAGAGGTGATCTTAAAACTTGCATTGGAATAATGTCACTTAACATGTTATTTTACAGGCTCCCACAAAGGCAGCACCTAAGCAAAAGATTGTGAAGCCTGTGAAGGTTTCCGCACCCCGAGTTGGTGGAAAACGCTAAGTTTTAGTGGATCAGATTTTTAAATAAACATCTGACTCTAACTAGATCCTGGTGTTTTTTTACTCTCAAAACAACATATTGGGCCTATACTACGGTAAATAGCGGGACTAAAATTTACTTTGTAGTGGGCTTGCCTTTTGTTTGCTGGTATTTTACCTCTTACCATTAGTTGGTAGCTGAGTAAAAGTGCTTAAAACTTTAACTGTACTATTAATCTGCTCTTGCTTCCAGAAAGTAAGTTTAAATGAAGAGTACAACTTCTTTAGCACAGGAGTAGACCCTGCTTACCAATTTCCAAGGTAGTTTGTTAATAAGCTGGAATTAAGAATAAGCTTGCACTTCTGTAGAAAGTAGATCATCTTAAGTATCACACTTCCAAGTGAGAAGACTACAACAGTGAACAAGCCATATCATTGTTTGAGATAAATGTTTTTGCACATTGAATACTTGGGCAAGGTAAAAATCACACATCACACACCCTTACCCCCACCCCCTCCACATACCTACATTCTATCCAAGTTATGGAACTAATGATTGTTCTGTCAAAGGAATGTTAAATTCAGGTATTGTGCTAGGTGTTGGGAATAAATAGTCCTTTTGGGAGACTTGAAGACTAAAAATAGGTGTAAAATCAATTTTTAAAAAAATGCAAGATACACTGGCTCTTGCTTAGAAACATCTAAGATTTTGTTTGGTGGAAGAAATCTTCATTTTTATTGTGGCAATGTTTTCTTTATGAAATTACAAGGAAAATAAGATTAGTTATGAATAAGGAAAGCTTAACCAATCAAAATACCCAACTTGAACACAGTGCTAGAGATTCTAAATTTTTGGACACAAAAAATGTCTTTTTTTTTTTTTTTTTTTTTTTTTAAGATTTTGAGTGAGCTAGAGCACAAGCAGGGGAGAGGAAAAAACAGACTCCAGCCTGCCCCTGTTTGCCCCACAGCAGGGAGTCAGATGTGGGGCTCCGTTACAGCACCCCAGGATGACAGGCAGATGCTTTCAATAAGTGCTTTTCTGGCTTCTACGTCTTATTGAAGTTAAGCTGCCAATTCTGATTACCCTTGATTTCTGGGTAGCCTGCTTACTGGGAGGAGCTAGAAATAAACAGTATCTGTTTTAGGAGGATGGCAAGTTAAACTTTGAGACCAAGTAGACCACCTGTTAAACCTTTTCTCCACATTGGCACAGAGGAGAATGCAAGTACGCTGGGCTTCATGCTTTCACAGGTGGTTTTGGCAGCAACTGAACCGGGGGTAGGGTCAGTTTTTCTTCTCCACCTCCACGACTAAAGTTTTTATTTAAATCTATTAAATTTAAAGGGAGTTGACCTCCCAGCTGAAGTGATGGTGCTAACCCAGACAGTTCTCAGAGGGCTGATCTGGCTTTGGGTGCCCCACTCCCAGGAGGGAAGGAGTCCATCTCCATCTTCTAATTCCTCCTCCCCCATCTGTTTGTCTGAATTGAGTGACCCCAAGTAAGTCCCCGGTCTGGTGGTTCTCTTTCCTCCACCCCTGGGAGCTCACGTACTCCAGGATGCTGCCTCCATTATCTAGGCCATCTGCTAATTCCTGCAGCCCCCACCCGCAAGTACCAGAGTCAGTGCCATCCTGTTTTTTGAGCCCAGTGCATTCACCGGTTGTCCGCCCCTAACCTGTGTAAGGTCAAAGGGTCTCACCCAGCGACCGCGACCAGGCTGCGGAGGAGCAGTTGGCCCTGGAGTTCTCACGCAGCAGCAAAGCACCGCCCGGGCTTGGCCCGTTGCCAAGTAGGATGTCCCAAGTCTGTGGTCTCGTCTGCGCGGCATTTTAAACCCACGGACGGTGACGGGCCACCGCTCTGGGCTCCCCGCTCAAAATGTGAATTAGGGCACACAGTGCACCCCGGAAAACGCAGTTCAAGTCGCCTCGGCCTTTTTTGTGCATTGGTGTAAAACAAAAAAATCCCTCTCCCCCGCTTAGTTTATGTAAAAATAACGTGCAAACTAAGCTGTAAGTGCCGGCTACTCCCCCTCACTGACAACATGATTACCTTAATGTACAGAAACTGCCCCTATGCACGACGATCATTCCAGAAAATTCCCGACTATTCCATGGGCGATTTGGAGCCAACAGTTTAAGTTTAGTAGAAGTTAAGTCCTATCATTGAGGGGCTTAGATTTTAAACGTTTTAACTGGAGATTATATTTACATGTGAATGGGGCTTTGATTTTGCGTCCAGAGGCTGACATTTTAGTAGGAGCCTCAAAAATCTGATGCTTTTATGTTGGACTAGGGGGTGGTCTCCCAAGGTAGGCGGGTGGAAAACAGACTCCTGCGCATCTTGGTGTACCTCGGGCACGATAACAGCAGCCCACCGCCTCCTGCACGTGCTCCGAGCGAGGCAAAGAAGGGAAAACTAAAAAAGGGAAACTGCCAGGACTTAAGATGTCTGCTCGAAGCGACTTCGGCCTCCCAGCAGAGGCCTACCCGCTTCCAAAATGTCCGCCCGCAGTCCTGACGTCACCCGGCCGGCTTCATCAAGCCAGAAAGCCAGCGCGCTCCAATCAGGACTCAGTCCCCTCACCCACTGCCCTTGATCGCGTCACTTCCGGTGGTGCAGCAGCCATTTTGTCAGTCGCCAGCGGATCCCGCGCGCTGGAGAAGTGCAGTTCCCCCCTGGTTACCGACTCGTCCGGTCCCCCTTCGCGCTGCGGGCGCCGTCGAAGAGCACTCACCACAGACCCAGCCGTTCCTCCCGCCGCCGCCGCCGCCGCATCCGCCCGGGGCCGGTGCGCTGTCTTCCTCCCCCGCCACTGACAGGCGCCCTCGGGCAGCCGCCGCCAGCGATGTCAAGCGAGGAAAGCTACCGGGCCATCCTTCGCTACCTGACAAACGAGCGTGAGCCGTACGCGCCGGGCACCGAGGGCAATGTCAAGCGCAAAATCCGCAAGGCGGCTGCCTGCTACGTGGTGCGCGGCGGGACTCTGTACTACCAGCGGCGGCAGCGGCACCGCAAGACCTTCGCGGAGCTGGAGGTGGTGCTGCAGCCGGAGCGGCGCCGGGGGCTCATCGAGGCGGCGCACCTGGGCCCGGGCGGCACTCACCACACCCGGCACCAGACCTGGCACGACTTGTCCAAGACTTACTGGTGGCGAGGTAGGGCTCGCGGGCGGCGAGGTAGGGCTCGCGGGCGGCGGGCGGCGGGCGGCGGGCGGGCGGGCGGCCGCTAGCTGCCCGGGCGAGGCCCGCAGGCGGAGGCGGCCCTGAGTGCGCACGGCCGAGGCCGGGGGTCCCGCGCGGCCCCCGCCCGGCCCCCGCCCGGCCCGACCCGACCCGACCCGCGCTCGGCGGCGGAGCGGCTGCCAGGCGGAGCCGAGAGGGTGGGGGACGCGGACGGAGCCGCACTTCCCACAGGAAGGAGGCCGGGGACGCTGGGGGCGGGCCCTGGCCCGGGGTGGGGCGAAGGGGGCTTCCCCGGGGGCCGGGCCAGCGGCCGGGCGGGGCCGGGGCGTGCGGGCCGCGGCGGGCCCGCCTCCTGCGGCTGCGCGAGGGGGGGGGGGGCGGGGACGGCGGGCGTGTGCGGGCTCGAGCCCGCGGGCCGCCGCCTCCGGCCTGGCGAGGGGCGGGAGGTGGGTGTGGACGACCGCGGCCCCTCCCCGCTCCGGCGTGTGCTGCGCTTCCCTGGCCCTGCCGTGAGGAGCGCGGTGGAGGCGGCGAGGCTCCGCGAGTGCCCGGACAGGTGCGGTTGTCCGCGGACGGGCGGGCGGGCGGGCGGCCCTGGCTTCCCGACCCCTGGGGACCGGTGGCGAGCGACTGCGGGCCCTTGGCCTTCCTCGCCGCCCCCGCGCGCCCGCGCCGGTTGCCGTGGAAACCGTTGGGCTGGACTCGAGGTCCCGCAGGTGCTGCCGAGGGCGGGGGGGGCCGCGAGGAGCCTCGCTGCCTTCCCGGCGGGCCAGGACGTGGGCGCCTCGGGGTCCCGCCGCTCTCCGCCGGTAACGGACCTGGTCGCACTCCCCGGCGGTGCGTCCTTTTGTTCCTGGAGAGATCTTCCGTGTTTTCAAAGACCGTCGAGCGCTCTTGTCTTCTTAACTGCTCTCCTGTTCTCTTCCGCCCGCAATTTGTTTTCTATTTTAGGCAATATTGGAATTAAATTCTAATAAAGCGACTGAAGTGTGAGGAGTTAAAACAGTAATTGCTGCGTTTTGTTAGGACGGATTTGCTCAGACCCTGTTTCCTTGAGCAAGTGTTTCGGATTCAATACCTTATGACCTGTTGGGTGCCCTGACTCCCTCCGGAGTCCGAGGAGCGTGGGGCTCTCCATCTCCAGGCGCTGAGTGCCAGCCCCACGTCCGGCATAGAGATTACTTAAAAAAAAAAAAAATACGTTATGACGTGTTACAAATGGCAGTCACAGCTAAAAGTAACATCAGAGGGATGGCTGGGCGGCTCAGCGGTTGAGCTTCTGCCTTAGGCCCAGGGCGCGATCCCGGGATCCAGGATCGAGTCCCACATCGGGCTCCCGGTGAGGAGCCTGCTTCTCCCTCTGCCTGTGTCTCTGTGTCTCTGATGAATAAATAAAACTTAAAAGAAAAAAAGTAACATCAGAATTTTACACGCAGGCAGAGTTCTGAGCTCTTAATTTTTCATTCATTTAATCGTGATAAAATCCTTGTAAGGTGGAAACCTACCTGTTTTACAGATGAGAAAACTAAAAGCATCAGAAAGTTAAATATGCTAGGGATCACACAGATGATCTTTGTACTTTCACCGTCTTAACCACTCGTATGGTGCTGAAAGGGTTTAGTGTTAAGGATTTCCCTTCCTTGAATTTATTATGTGAATGTTAGGAATGCAGTTGTGGGGGAGGGTCTCTGTTTTTTGGTGTGCAGTGTCTTAGTCCAAAAAAACCTGAGACCATGTGTAAGTTTAATTGAAAAATAAGTTTGTGATTTTTATACATTTGTAAAGCTTAAAAGCCCTTAAACAACTAGAACAGCTGGTTCTTGAAGTACCATGCTTATGGTACTAAACTCCTGACAAGGGAGGCCCTGAGATCTTTCAGAGGATCTACAAAGTCACGATTATTTTTATGATAATTCCAAGACATTATTTGCCTTTTCTGCTCCTTGTCTCCCAAGTATACACTGGTGTCTTCCAGAGGCTGTGACATATGACATATGACATATGATTGAAGGCAGAGGCGTATATGATTTTCTTAAGACATACGTTTAAAAGATTTTCAGAAATGTGAAGTAGTACCCCCTTTTTTTTTTTCACTTTTTGCCTTGTTTTGTTTTGGGAAATAGTAATTTTTTGTAAAATGCTATTTTGTTAACGTGTAATGTTTATTTGATATTTGATGAGCTCATTACTTTTAATATTTTAATATTTTCTCTTAAAATAAGAATTTGGGGCACCTAGCTAGCTCAGGCCATAGAGCATGTGATTCTTGATCTCGGAGTCGTGGGTTCAAGCCCCACTTTGGGTGTAAAGCTTACTTAAAGTAATAATTCATAGTAAGCATCAGAGAAGTTTGCCCCTAATTATTAGCTGTTCATTAAAAAAAAATAAAGTGGCTATTCATTTTGATATTTATTACATTAACAGTTGAATTGCTTTTACTCAAGATATACATACTCCAAAACCATTGTAAACTGTTTACCTGAAAGCTAATAAGATTTGATCACTATAGGTGCCAAAAAAAAAGAAAAACTCTGTTCCAGAGTCAAACCAATAGAAGTTATATCAAGGAGAGTTTATTGTGATTCTTATTTATTCTGCTTTTTTGGAATGCTGCCACCATAAGTTATATTCTAGTGCTCAGGCAAGTTTGTAGCAGTTTCTCTCCTTTGAGCAGAGTTGAACTCTGGCTCAGTACCTAATGTTTACATATAGCATATTCATTTCAGAATGTAAAATGTTAATAAATATTCTCGTCCCCCCACACCCTCTTATTTTATCCTGTTGAATTATATGCTGGAGTTGAAAATAAGTGATTATCTCCCCTGCCTCAGATGCTGATGCATGAGGATCTACAGTGAAATGCTTCCAAGGTGTGAAGATAAAATTAGGAGGGGAAACAAAGATTAAATTAGCAAAAAAAAAAAAAAAGTAATAGGTTAAATAAGCTGCCTGCAGAAGTTCTACCCTAAGTACTGATTTATTTTTGTTTAGACTATGGGGTTAATTGAGGCCACTGTTATTTAGTGTAGAAGAGGAAGATGTAATCTCTAGGAAACCCATAAGAACTAGGTCTGTAAATAGCTGTAACCAGCCACTTGTAACCTCTTTGAAGAAAACAAAACAGACCAAGGAAGAACTAAAATGCAAATGCAGGAGCTAAAATGGGAGCCCCTGAACTAGAAATGGGAGCCCGTGAACCAGGTGTGGTTGTTGTATCCGAAACTGACAGGGAAGGAAGATCTTGAACAGCTGACAGGAGCAAATTGTTCAGTTTGGCAAATAGATCTCTAAACTATTGGTTCTCACCCAGGGACGGTTTTGCCTCCCAGGGGATGTCGAGCTGTGTCTGGAGACCATTTTGGTTGTCATAACTGGTGGTGGTTGAGGTGTTGCTATTGAGATCTAGTTGGGTAGAGGTCAGGAATGCCCCTAAACATTCTATGTAAGAATAGACAGGACAGCCCTTTGCGCCCCTTCCCACTCCAACAAGAGTCATCTGGCCCAAAATATCAACACTACTGAAGTTAAGAAACCCTGATCTAGCGTAAGAAACTGTTCCTTCAGTTGTTTTATTATTTTTTTTTAAAGATTTTATTTATTCATGAAAGACACACACACACAGAGAGAGGCAGAGACCCAGGCAGAGGGAGAAGCAGTCCCCACACGGAGCCCAGTTTGGGACTCGATCCCAGGTCTCCAGGATCACACCCTGGGCCGAAGGTAGCGCTAAATCTCTGAGCCACCCAGGGATTCCCCAGTTGTTGTATTAGAAGACTACCCACTAAAGTCTTTTGTCTATCTTTGTTTTCATTCTATGCTCAGTGAAGAATCTTTTAATGGTAACTTGGTGTTTTATGTAGAGTTTTTGTTTTTGTCTTTTTTCAGTACCAGAGAGGTTGATGAGTGAATGTTACAGTATTTAACAAACGCCTATGGGGATGCCTGGGTGGCTCAGTGGTTGAACATCTGTCTTCAGCTGAGAGCGTGATCCTGGGGTTTGGGGATCAAATCCCACATCATGCTCCCTGCATGGAGCCTGATTCTCCCTCTGCCTGTGTCTCTGCCTCTCTCTCTCTCTCTCATGAATAAATACATAAAATCTTTAATTATATAAAAAAAAAACACTTATGTAGTGACCGTGTGTCATATACTTTTCAAAGAGCTTTATAAATATTATCACAACAGCACCATACTGTTATCCCTTACAATTGGCGCGTAGGCATAGAGAGGTTTGGCAACTTGGCTGTGATCACAAAGCTAGTTAGTAGATTCAGATTATACTGTATAAGTGGTTCAACCCCTTGCGGTAGTGTAGTAAAATTAACTATGTTTACACACTGATGCCTTTTCTGTGGTTAACTTGAGTCAAGTCTTCAGCTTAATCAATTCTGGATCAACTAAAGATGTCAAGCTTCTGAATCTGTAAAGCTAGATTTAAGATGATCCCATCAAAACGCTAATACTCAGATGAAAGTTCTTAAAACCTATCAGGTGACTTTTGAGACAATTTAGTGACTATCATACAATAATAATTTTTTCCTGCGGGTTTTATTTGCATCCTTTTCAAATGCTTCCTATGTAGTTTTTGTAATACCATTTGACCTTAACCAGTTTATAGCGTAATCAGACTTTTGCTTTATGCAGAATATAGTGAACTGTGTAGAATCCTAGAATGTTTAGAAATACAGCCAAAATTAGGAAAAAATGACGCCTTCTTTACTATGAACATGGAAATTTCTACATTTTCTAAGTGTGTGTGTGGTTTTTTTAAAATATTTTATTTATTTTTGAGAGACACAGAGAGAAAGGCAGAGAGAGAAGGAGGTTCCATGCAGGGAGCCTGATATGGGACTCGATCCTGGGTCTCCAGGATCACACCCTGGGCTGAAGTTGGTGCTAAACCACTGAGCCACCCGGGCTGCCCACTAAGTGTGTTTTTTTACCTAGAAATATATATTCTTGGGGCACCTGGGTGGCTCAGTTAAGTGCCTGCCTTTGGCCCAGGTCATTGTCTGAGTCTTGAGATGGAGCCTCTTGTCAGGAGCCTGCTTCTACCTCTCCCCCCTCCTTGTGCTCTCTCTGTCTCTCTCTCTCTCTCTCTCTCTCTCTCGAATAAAATCGTGTGTGTGTGTGTGTGTGTGTGTGTGTGTGTGGTTTTCTTGGAGTGCCTGGGTGCTGAGTTGGTTGAGTGCCCAACTCTTGATTTCAGCTCAGGTCACAATCTTAGGCTGGTGGATCGAGCCCTGCATCAGGCTTTTTGCTCAACGCTGAGTCTGCTTGTCCCTCTACCTCCACCTTAGCCCTATGCCCTGCATGCACTCTTTCTCTCTCTCTCTCTCTCAAATAAAATCTTTTTTTTTTTTTTTTAAAGATTTTATTCATCCATTCATGAAACACAGAGAGAGGCAGAGACACAGGCAGAGGGAGAAGCAGGCTCCATGCAGGGAGCCTGATGTGGGACTCGATCCTGGGTCTCTCTAGGATCACACCCCAGGCCGAGGGCCACGCTAAACCACTGAGCCACCCGGACTGCCCTCAAATAAATAAAATCTTAAAATATGTATTCGTTTATGTGTTTCCTATTCATACACATATTTACTCTTTTTATCGAAATATAGTAGACATACAGTATCATTATTTTCAGGTGTACAACATAGGGATTCAACAATTATATACATTATAAAATGCTCACCATGATAAGTTTAGGGACTGTATATCACCATAGAAAGTTATTACCATGTTATCCCCTATGCTATACTTTCATCCCCATGACTTATTTATAATTGGAAGTTTGCACTCATTTACTTTTCTCTATTGTAAAATATAACAAAATTTACCATTTTAGCCATTTTAAGTGTACAGTTCAGTGGCATTAAGTACATTCACATTGTTGTGCAACCATCACTGTTCATCTTCAGAAATTTTTCACCACTTCAATCCTTTTACTCTTATTTTTTAAACAAATAGAATGAACATGTTTTTCTTTTTATTTTAAGTAAGCTTTATGCACAATGTGGGGTTTGAGTCCACAACTCTGAGATCAAGAGTCACATGCTCTACCAACTGAACCAGTCAGGCTCCTCTCCATTTACTCTTAATTGTATGTAAAAATTAAATATTTCTTCAGCCTTTTCATCATTTTTTTAATATGCAAACTATATACCTCATACAGATACAGACTTTTTATTGACTTTAGCATTTTCAGACATTAAAATATATATTGTTCTCTAAATATGCACGTGTAAAAGTCTTTTTTTTATGTGATTTTTATTATTTATTCATAAGAGAGACAGGCAGAGACACAAGCAGAGGGAGAAGGAGGCTCCACGCAGGAAGCCCAATGTGGGACTCAGATTCTGGGACTGTGGGATCATGCCCTGGGCAGAAGGCAGGCGCTAAACTACTGAGCCACGCAGGTGTCCCTGTAAATACCTTTTTTATTTAATTCTAACCCGTTATTTCCTAAGTTCTCAATTGGGGAATGGGGACCTATGAACAAATAAATTTGACAAAATCTTGTTAAACACTGTAGAACTCTCAGGGCTTTGAATATGATAATATCTATTATGTGTGTGTAAAACGAAAGTATACTTTTCTGAGTTTGTTAGTCCACTGTATACTTTTTTTTAGTGAGTATGGTACAATACAGTTGAGAAGTATTGCTTGAATATTACCTGAAGGTTGAAAGTTCAAGGAACTGTGGTATAATTTGAAATCTTGAAATTCTTCTCAGTAATTCACTGTCTCTATATCATTTTAGCTTATTAATGAGCCTTTCATTTACATTTTACTTGGGGATTGTAAGGGGAGAATTTTGTCATAGTGATGGAGAGATGTGTTCCTAAGTTAGCATAATATACTGAAAATCACATGGCTTCTGGAGGCCCAGTTATGTAATTTACTAAATGCAACTTTGGACAAATTTCTTGCTTTTTAGGGCTTCATTCTCCTCATTTGTAGGATGGAAATAATTGATCTTACCTTATAAGGATCGTGTGTGTGTGTGAAGTGTTTCCTCCCTGCTCCGTACACCTACCCCAACATGCTGAGCTAGAAGTTGAAATTCAGAATAGGGTTTTGTGAGTATAACAATGTAACAAAAGTTATATTGTGTATGGTGGTGTTTTATACAACCCTAAAATCTCATAGCTTTCAAAAATGAGATTTATTTTGCACACTCATTACAAGTTGTGGTTGTAGTTCAGGTTGCTGTTGACTCCACTTGTCTTTTTTCATCTGCAATTCAGGCTCTAAAGGATGGCATCCATCTGGAACATGCCATCTGAGCAGCAGTGGGAAACCGTGCCTCTTAAAGTTTCTGAGACATGGCACACATTATATTTATTTATATTCTATTGACCAAAGCAAATTGCACGGCCTGATGTTAGTAAGGTGGAGAGGTAACCATGTTTATGAAGGTAATATTGTCATTTTCATAATTTCCTATAGCATGAATGAGTTGGAGCTCACACAGAAAAGGGCCCTGCTATATAATCATCTTATATGGTGGGGAAGTGAATAACTAGGAATAAACAAAAATAAGCATGGAAATAAACCATCAGTGGGGATCCCTGGGTGGCTCAGTGGTTTAGGGCCTGCCTTTGGCCCAGGGTGTGATCCTGGAGTTCCGGGATTGAGTCCCACATTGGGCTCCTTGCAGGGAGCCTGCTTCTTCCTCTGCCTGTGTCTCTGCCTCTCTGTGAGTGTGTCTCTCATGAATAAATAAATAAAATCTTAAAAAAAAAAATTTATAACCTTATATCTATGAAAAAAATGTACATTCTAAAGAAACCACTTTTACGTTATGGGGCGTTTGTGTGTCTGGCATATGCATTCAAACATACATCAGTGTACATAGATTAACAAACAGTAAATTTTGAGTTTTCAAATGAAAGCAGCATTAAATTTGACGTGTTAATTTTTATTTTTATTGTAGGTATATTAAAGCAAGTGAAAGATTACATTAAACAGTGTAGCAAATGCCAGGAGAAACTAGATCGCTCCCGTCCAATATCAGATACTTCAGAAATGTTAGAAGAATTGGGACTAGACCTTGAATCTGGAGAGGAAAGTAATGAATCAGAAGATGATCTGAGCAATTTTACTTCCCCTCCAACTACAGCTTCCAAGCCTGCAAAAAAGAAGCCCGTATCCAAGCATGAACTTGTATTTGTAAGTGGAACTTCCATTGAGCTTTAACATCTGTAACTGGGGGAAAAAAAAAATCTGTAACTGGTATATTAGTATTTGTAGTCTTAGTGAATTTTTTCTTAAAGTACTGGAACTGCTTGCCCGTTGGCACTGACATTAAAAATTTAAGTAAGTCTGCATCTCAGTTAATGAACTATGTTGTTACGTATACCAAAAGTATACTAATACGCTTTTTCATTAATCACAAATATTCCTGTTGTTTCTTCTCTTCAGAATGTTACTTGATTTGTTGTTAATTATTCGTCCTATCTTTCTAAATGGTATATTGGTACAGGTACAGAATACATTTCTGGAAGCAGTCTCTAGGTTGTGAAACAAGATCCAATTAAACTGGCTAGGCCTTTGTTTTTACTTTACCTACATTACTTTCATACATCATCAGATTTCTGACTAGTAAGAAGAAACAGCAAGAAGTGAGATGCAGGTTTTTCATTGGGTTAAGTAGAATAAACAGAAAATAGAATGACCTAGCTTTTTATTTAAATATATAGACGATAAAGAATATATGGCTATTTCTTCATATTAATTAGTGGTATCTTTAAAAGTGAATAATGTATCATGTTTTAAATTCTGTTAAAGGTAGAAATACAAATGATATGTAATAAAACTCTTGATCTTAAACTTATTTTGATAGGTTGACACCAAAGGAGTGGTGAAACGTTCTTCTCCAAAACACTGTCAGGCTGTCTTAAAACAGCTCAACGAACAGAGACTCTCCAACCAGTTCTGTGATGTTACTTTGTTAATTGAGGGAGAAGAGTACAAAGCTCATAAATCTGTTTTGTCCGCTAATAGTGAATATTTTCGAGATCTTTTTATTGAGAAAGGAGCTGTTTCCAGTCATGAGGCAGTGGTGGATCTTTCTGGTAAGAATTTTCTAATACTCTTTCTTTACAAGTACGTACCGGAAGGACATGTTTGTGTCTTAGAAAGTCAGTATTTATGCTGCAGTGGTAGAAGCCTTCGTATAGCAGCAGACGAAGCTGAATTGGAAAAGTCCTTCCTTTTAGCAAAGTTTCGAAGGTACAGCTATGGAAAAGGCTGTCACTTTCTATGACTACGTGTTAGGTGAGACAAATGTAGTGGTAGAAAAATTTTTTTAGCTTTGCACAGTGGCAGTATTGTAGCCAATGAGGTTTATCCAAGGTGCGATTATTGCTAATTGAAAAATTTTTGAGATTTACACAGCTAAAAACATTTTGAGAGAAACCTGTAATTGCATCAGTGTTATAGTACACTAAGTGAATATGTTATTTAAACATTGACTTTAAAAAAAAAGGCTTCCTGTGTCTTGTGTTGAGGAACATGTAGTAATAGAACACTTTTCTAGGTCTTTTGTTTTTCATTTTTAAAGATTAATTATTAAAATTCATTAGTTTTAATCAAATTGTTAATGTACTATAATCAAAATTCTAGGTGTGGCTTTTTTTCTTTGGTTTTATTATTGTTATTGTAAATGAATAATTTGACTTTCTTTTGGCTCACTAGAACTTATATATTGGCTTAGGAGTCAACAAATGAAAATTTAGGAAGAATTAAAATAGGTAACCTTATTTATACATTTTCTCCTAATATTAACTTACTATAACTTGATTACTGAATTACTGACATCACTGTGTGAAATATCATTTCCCTTTTCTGAAACAAAAAAGTGACTTTATCCAGGTATATAAATACTTACTTGTTTAACCACTGATCCTTTTCTACCTTATACTTAAAAAAAATATTTTATTTATTTAAAGTAGACTCCACACCCAATTCCGGGCTCAAACTCACGACTCCAAGGTCAATGGTTGTGTACTATACTGACGGAGCCAGCCAGACATCCCTACGTTATACTTTTTAAAATCACTCCTTCTGAGAAGACAAATAAGTATATTTTTCCTTTGGAGTAGCTGTATGTTCAGTTATTAAAACCTATTTATTAAGCATCCACTGTGTGCAGGGTACTAGCCTGGGCTCTTGGGGATACAGTGGTGAGCAAAAATTTTCATGCAGCATAAAATTGCATTACATTTTAGATTAGTGATAATTACTTTTTTCTGTGTTTGATGACTCAGGAGAAAATATGACTAATACGAGGCCATCTGAATAATAAAACTCATCACGATGTAGTCTTTTTTGATACAAGTTTGCTTTGGAATTTTTTTTTCTTTTATGCATCTGAAGCAGAAAGACAGGTGTATGAATGTTGCTCTGTTTCTCAGCAGCTTACAGCAAATGAAATGTCTGCTCCAAATTAACTGCAGTGCAGCATCCTAATATTCTAATAAAATACCTCATTTATTCTTCATCCTATATGTTTACTTTTATATATTGTGCAGCAAGTATAATGTAAGCCAGGGCACCTGGATGACTCCGTGGTTGAGTGTCTGCTTTTGGCTCAGTTCGTGATTCTGTGATCCCGTAGTCTCAGGATCAAGTCCCACATCAGGCTCCCCGCAAGGAGCCTGCTTTTCTCTTTGCCTATGTCTCTGCTTCTTTCTCTGTGTCTCTCATGAATAAATAAATGAAATCTTTAAGAATGTGTGTGTGTGTGTGTGTGTGTGTAATGTAAGCCAATAGGCAAAGCAGACAACTTTTATTTGGTTTAAATATTAGGTAAAGAATATGAAATAATGTACAATCTAGAGAGATAAAATGTATATTTTTTAATTACCTAGTTAATGTAGTTGAATTATCAGTGTTTTCCTTTATTTATGTTTGTAAAAAAATTTTCTGTACTAAGTCATAAAGACAGGTTCATGGATTGTCTTTTTATGATTTTTTTTTTGAAGGTTTTATTTATTTATTTGAGAGAGAAAGTGAGAGCACAAGCAGAGAGAGAAGGAGACTCCCTGCAGAGCAGGGAGCACAACTCGGGGCTCCATCTCAGGACTCGTGGGTCATGACCTGAGCTGAAGGCACACACTTAACAGACTAAGCCACCCAGGCACCCCTGTCTTTTAAATTTTCCAATTTTTCTTTAATATTTAAGTTTTCATCTTAACGAATTTCCACATGTTTGGTACGGATTCTAGTCTTTGCTCTAGTCTATTGGTTGTCTCTCCACACACTATTTTCACTTGGTCTTAGTTACCTTACCTTTCAATTAGTAGGGAAAGTCTCCTACATTTATTATTCAGTTAGGTCTTAGTTTCACAACCCTTTGCTCCATAAAAACTGTAAAAGGAGCTTGTCACCATACACACAAAATAGTGTATTTTGATAGAAATTATGTTGAATTAATAAAGCTTTAGAGATTTATCCATAACAGTCTCAAACATCTTTTGTAGAATTGTTCCAAAATACTTTATATGTTTTAAAACGGTTGTATTTTTTTCTTAAAATTATATAATTTTGGATTTATTTTGGGTGTCTATTTTTACAGTAATCAAATTCCCTTAGTCCTCAGTCATTTATCTATAGGTTCTTTGAAATTTCCATATAAAAGAAATAGATTATCTGCTAATAGTGTTGCTTTTGTTTCTACCTTTCCAGTCCTTGTATTTTGAATTTTTTTTTTCTTGCTTTACGATGCTGTTCAGGACCTCAAAAAAAAAAAAAAAAAAAAACAAACAGCAGTTGACTAGAAAATAGTGATTGAGGGTTCACTTATCTCATTCCCATTTCTAAAGAAAGTGCTTTTTACCTTTAAAAATATATCATTTGGTAAATTTTTTTTTTTTTCATTTGGTAAATGTTTTAAGTAGATAACCCTGTATCCTTTAACATTAAAGATATTCTCTCTAAAATGAGTGCTGGTTCGTAACTCCCTAAGGAGGTTCACAAGTGTTATCTGAAACTAGCCCCCTGTACACAGAGGATAGGTAGAGACAGAAGGAAGGGGCAGGCCACTCCAGATTGAGGGATAGCACGTTTCATAGACAAGGGCTGTCATGAGGATGGTCTCGGGCAGCTGCAAGATGAGTAGATCTCTGTGCCAGAATCTTAAAAGTTTATAAAAGGCTTTAACTCTGTTCAGTCGTGTACCCAGTCCAGATAGCCTCAATAGCATGTTTCTATCTCAAGGATATATTTTTGGGGCTGCTGCTGGGAACAGAGAAGGCAAGTGGAATAAACATTCTAGGAACAGGGGAGACATGGGGGGCCTCCAGTTGTCTGGAACTCAAGGGTCAACTAGACATCAAGTTTTGATGACCTCCTCCAACAATACTGACTTACCACATATTTTTTCTGTATTTATTGAAACTAGCTTTATTTTTACTATTCTACTGCGGGAAATGACAGTAATTTTCTGTTAAGCCAGTTTTTCATTCTTGATATAAATCTAGTTCAGTCATATTATCATCTGTTGTGTAAGTTGCTGTTGAGTTTGCTGATATTGTCTAGCCTGTTTGCATGTAGAGTCAGGAGTACTTTTTTTTTTTTACTGAAATAGTTACTTTGTGATTAGAATTATATGTTTCTTGAATGTTTGGTAGAATGGTGGCTAAAATTGCCTGGGCTTGTAGTGGTGGGGGGTAAGGGATTTTTAACTACTAATCTAGCACATTTAATGATGGCAGAGTTATTCAAGTTTTCTTTTTTATTTTTATTTATTTTTTTTAATTTAATTTTATTTATTTATGATAGTCACACACAGAGAGAGAGAGAGGCAGAGACACAGGCAGAGGGGAAGCAGGCTCCATACACCAGGGGCCCGACGTGGGATTCGATCCCGGGTCTCCAGGATCACGCCCTGGGCCAAAGGCAGGCGCTAAACCGCTGCGCCACCCAGGGATCCCTCTTTCTTTTTTTTTTTTTTTTTTTTTCCCTCTTTCTTTTTTTAAAGATTTATGTATTTGAGAGAGAAAATGTGAGCAAGCACACTCAAGAGTTAGGGAGATAGCAAGGCTCAGTCTCATGACCTGGAGATCGTAACCTGAGCCAAAATCAGGAGTTATTCAAGTTTCCCATTTCATCTAAGTTTTCACGTTTATTGGCATAAAGTTTTTCATACTACTTCAAAATGTTTCCAGACACTGTAGATACATCTCTTATTTTTTGATACTGGTTATATGTGCCTTTTCTCATTTCTTTTAACCTTTTTTCTTAACTGTTAAGCTCTACACCCAGTGTGGGGCCTGAACTCATGACCCCCAGATCAAGAGTCTAAAGACCAAATAACCTAGCTAAGCATCCCCCTTTTTTCTCCTTTTTAAATCTTTTTTTTTTTTTTTTTTTTATACACCACATGTGGTTGAACTCAAGACCCTGAGATCAAGAGTCATATATGTGCTCTATCAGCTGAGCCAGCCAGGTGTTCCTTAAATTTTTCTTACTAGAGGTTTACTCACTTTTTTGTTTTTAAATCTTCCAGATCTGGGGGATCCCTGGGTGGCTCGGCGGTGTAGTGCCTGCCTTTGGCCCAGGGCGCGATCCTGGAGTCTGGGGATTGAGTCCCGCGTCGGGCTCCCGGCATGGAGCCTGCTTGTCCCTCCTCCGGTGTTTCTGACCCTCTCTCTCTCTCTCTCTGTCTATCATAAATAAATAAATCTTTAAAAAAAAAAAAAATCTTCCAGATCTGACCCACTGCCTGTTTTTGTAAATAAAGTTTTATTTACACCCATTCATTTTCATTGTAGCTGCTTTTGAGCTTACAAGGGCAGAATTAAAAAGTTGTTACGTAAACCAGTGACCCACAAAGCCTGACATTTTGCTTATCTGGCACTTTATAGAAACCCTTTGCTTATCACTATGCCAAAACATAATTTTTTTAAAGTTAAAAACCTGACTTTTATGCATATCTAGTCCAAAATTTTTATATAATTGAGGGAACCAGTAAGATGTTAAAACTGTTTCTAACAGAATTTTGAAAGGATTTTTCCAGTCAAAGGAATATTGAAATGAAGTTACTAATAGTTGAACTAGTTGACACCGTACAGCGAACTAAACTATAAGTTTTGGTGTTACCTTTCCTACTTTGATAGAAATAGCTTCTCGGTCTTGTACAGTTCATTTGCATTTTTTGAGATTTATTTAGAACAAACACAAGCAGAGGAAGGGGTGAAGGAAAAGGAAGGAAGAAAGAGAGTCTCAAGCGGAATCTGCACTGAGCACAGACCCCAACACAGAGCTCTATCTCATGACCCTGAGATCATGACCTGAGCCGAAACCAAGAGTTGGACACTCAACATACTGAGCCACCCGGGTACCCTTCATTTGCTTTTTCTATCACTTTTCTGTAAGTTATTTTTGCAGAATTGTAATATAGTCAATAGCAGGTAGTCATCATGCCTGTTCAACACTGTTCCTAACACCTGATAACCTTTTTTTTTTTTTTTTTTTTGCCTCTTACCGAGTTTTGACTGATTTTTTTTTTTTCTTGACACATCATTCAAAGGACACCTGTTGGGTCGCCTCGTGGCTCAGTTGGTTAAGCAGAGGACTCTTGATTTTGGCTCAGGTCATGATCTCTCAGGGTCATGAGATTGAGCCCTACATGAGACTCCACACTCAGCCAGTGGAGAGTCAACTTGTCCCTCTCTGTCCCACTCTGCCCCTCCCCTGCTTGCACGTGCTATTTCTCTAAAGTAAATACAATCTTAAAAAAAAAACAAGTTATTTTTTTTAAAAAGCTATAATTTTCTTTTACTGATTTCTTCTCATTAATCTTCCTTTTACTGTATTTGAGCATTACTTTTTTTTTTACTGTTATTTATTTTTTTTAAGTAAACTCTGTATCCAATGTGGGGTTCAAACTTAAAACAATGAGATCTAGGGATCCCTGGGTGGCGCAGCGGTTTGGCGCCTGCCTTTGGCCCAGGGCGCGATCCTGGAGACCCGGGATCGAATCCCACATCAGGCTCCCGGTGCATGGAGCCTGCTTCTCCCTCTGCCTGTTGTGTCTCTGCCTCTCTCTCTCTCTTGTATGACTATCATAAATAAATTAAAAAAAAAAATGTTTTAAAAAAAAAAAAAAAAAAAAACAATGAGATCTAGAGTCACATGCTCTACTGTCTAAACCAGACAGGGGCCCCTGTTACTGTCATTTTTTGACTATTAAGTACAATGCTTTTAATTTGTTAACTTTCCAGCTTCCTGGTTTGAGCATTCAAGGCTATAAGTTTCCCTTAAATAGTGCTGATTTATTGCTTTTAACCCCACATGTGGTCTATTTTTATAAGTTTCATCTTGCTTGAATAGAATATGAGTGTTTTTGTCAGGAGCAATGTTCAATATATTATAGCTTGCTAATTCTTTACTGATTTTTTCGTGTGCTTAATCTTTTGGTTACTGACAGAGGTACTTTAGAATATTAACTAGTGTGATTCATTTGTCTATTATTGAGTTTCTTCAGGGTTTCTTTTTTCTGCATCTTGTAGCCATGTTATTAGATGCATATAATTTTAGACTTACTGATTTATGACAAAATACCCTTTTATCCTTAGATTATGACCTTCTGTGTTTATTAATGCTTTTTACCTTTGAAATCTATGTTGGCTGCTTACGTAAATAATTTTTAGACATGTAAACAATATTTTCATTACTATTTGCCTAGCATATCTTTTTCCATCTTTTTATTTTCAACCTTTTTGTTTCTTTATTTTTACGTTTCTCTTTAAACATCTTATTTCTGGATTTTGTTTGTAATCCAGCAGGGGTATCTTTGACTTCTAACTGCCTGCATAGAAATTGTTGAACTTCCTGAACCCAGCAATTGAGATTGTTGTCCTTAATCAGTTGAAGAAAAGTGTTAGCCGATATGCCTTTAAAAATTGTTTCTGCCTCGTCTTCTCTCTTCTGCCTTTCTGAAATTCCAGTTAGATAAACATTCTCACTTTATATTCTGTGACCCTTAATATCTCTTTTGTATTTTATGTAGATTATTTTGGAAAATTTTAGTTTACATACTCTTTGGGTGTTTAATTTGCTGTTAAATTCACTTAACTGAGTTTTTCATTCCAATTTCTTTTCCATTTTTTAATTTTGTTTTATTTAAGTAAGCTCTGTGCCCAACATGGGGTTTGAACTCAAAAATGTGAGATCAGGAGTTGCATGCCAACTGAGCCAGCCAGGCACCCATCTTTTCCATTTTTAAAGGTTCTATACACTTCTTTTTCAATTGTCACTTTTAGGGGACTACTTTTTATGACCTTTGCTCTTTACTGGTGATAAGCCACTCTTGACTTGACTTTCTATATCTGATCATGGCAATACTTAAAGTCTGCTGGCTTTGATTCATGCTGATTGTTTCCACTAGCTCTTGTTCATGGTGCCGTGTGTGTGTGTGTGTGTGTTTCTATCCATAATGAATTCTTACTCTTTTTTCTTTTTTTAAGATTTTTTTTATTCATGAGAGACACAGAAGGAGAGAGGCAGAGACTTAGGCAGAGGGAGCCCAATGTGGGACTTGATCCCAGGACTCCAGGATCACGCTCTGAGCCGAAGGCAGTCGCTCAACTGCTGAGCCACCCAGGCGTCCCTGAATTCATATTCCTTAGAACTATGTGGGAAATCTTTTTTTAAGATTTTATTTATTTTATTTATTTATTTATTTATTTTATGATAGGCACACAGTGAGAGAGAGAGAGGCAGAGACATAGGCAGAGGGAGAAGCAGGCTCCATGCACTGGGAGCCTGACGTGGGATTCGATCCCGGGTCTCCAGGATCGCGCCCTGGGCCAAAGGCAGGCGCTAAACTGCTGCGCCACCCAGGGATCCCAAGATTTTATTTATTTATGCACTCGAGAGACACACATAGAGGCAGAGACATAGGCAGAGGGAGAAGGAGGCTCCATGCAGGGTGCCCAATGTGGGATCATGCCCTGAGCTGAAGGCAGTTGCTCAGCTGCTGAGCAACCCAGGCCTCCCAAGCCTGGGGATTTTTTGACTACCAAAGTGCTATATGGTTTTTTTTGTTGTTGTTTTGCTTTTTAAGATTTTATTTATTTATTCATGAGAGACGCAGAGAGAGAGGCAGAGACACAGGCAGAGGGAGAAGCAGGCTCCACGCAGGGAGCTTGATATGGGACTTGATCCTGGGACTCCAGGATCATGCCCTGGGCCAAAGGCAAGCACCAAACCGCTGAGTCACCCAGGCGCCCCGAAAGTGCTATATATTCAACAAAAAAATCCCGCCAAATTAAGGCCTGGTTTGTAGTCATGACTAATCAGGAAAGATTTCTAACCTCTTTCATCAGTGCTGAGGTACCAAGTATATTTAAAATAATAGTTAAAATTTTTAATCTTTTTTTTTAAGTGAGTAGATCAAACTAGGTTATCATAGTCTGCCATACTGCTGGATGTGGAAGTCCCTGTCATAATGTTTCTATATGTTGGTTGGTAACTCTCCATGAGTTTCCTGATATAATCTGAAATTGGCCCCTGTACCAAAGAAACAAGTCATTCCAGCTTGAAGGTGGCAGTTTTAACAAGCAAAGGTCACTTCCATACGAGGCTTGTCTTGAGCAGTAGGAAGATGAGTGGATCTCCGCATCTGCCCACCAAATCTTTAAAAGTTTAGAAAGAGGCCTTTACTGTGTCAAGTTACTAACATCAACTGTGTAGGTGTTCTTAGTATCACATCGCTGTCTCAAGGTTATGTCCTTAGAGCAGCCTCTGGAAGCAAGAAAGGCAAATGGAACCCACATTCCAAGAACAGGAAGGGGGGTGGTAAGGAGCCTTTGAGTGCCTCAGTTCAGTTTCACAAGTTAGCTGGAGATCACATAGCTGTTTGATAACATTCCCTAACACCACAACCAACCATTGTTGTCAGGGTTTGTTTTTTCTTTTTTTTGGTGTTTAATTTTGGTAAACTCCCATTATAAAATTTATCCTCTTAATGACTTTTCAATAGTAACTTTGTTCACATTGTTGTGTAGTGGATCTCTGGAACTTTTTTGTCTTGCAAAATTGTCCGTTTTGATGAAAATGTTTTTGCAAAGTATGAATATGTCACTTTTAGGGGACTACTTTTTAGCTTTACGTAAAAAGGCTAGGGGTAAAAACAAAATACCAAAATTCTCTGCCTCTTATCTCTTGGCAGAATTATGAATGATTTTTTTAAATTTTCTTTTGTGTTTTTGTATAGTACAGTAAATATGTGGGCTTTTGAAAAAATTGTTTTAGATATTTAAAGTGTTCCTTGGAGGGATCCCTGGGTGGCGCAGCGGTTTGGCGCCTGCCTTTGGCCCAGGGCGCGATCCTGGAGACCCGGGATCCAATCCCACATCAGGCTCCGGTGCATGGAGCCTGCTTCTCCCTCTGCCTGTGTCTCTGCTTCTCTCTCTCTCTCTCTCTCTCTGTGACTATCATAAATAAATTTAAAAAAAAAAATTTAAAAAATAAAGTGTTCCTTGGAGAACAGTGTTAATTCTTTCATGGGGCATTTTTTCTTATGACTTCAAACTCAGAAGTTAAAAAGGTACTAGGTAGAAGGCCAAAATACATTATTTTGTTTGAGTTTTTTGCATTTTGAAAGAGGTACTTACCTCAAGCTTATTTAACTTGATCTTATAATTTGTAGCCGAATTAATATGGCTTCAGCCTATTTAATTACCAGCTTTCCTAGGATGACTGAATTAGCCGTGTTGATAATGTTGATATGTAGTGCCCTCAGTTTTCAACTGGACTGTTAATATACCTCACAGTTTAAGGCTTCCTTTCTTTTTCTCCATCATTTATCTGCTGATCTAAAAGGAGTATGTTTTATGTGCCTTGAGTCCAAACTGAAAAATATAACAAATGTGAGTTTTTAAAAGGTTGCTTTGTCTCTGTGTTTTGGTAGAAGATCTTCAAGATAAATTATAACATAAGAAAAGCAAGGCACGGGGCAGTGTATATAATATGCTACCTACTGTAAGAAGGGGGAATAAGATTATTTGCTTAACTGCATAAAGAAGCTCTGGAAAGCTGTACAGCTTCTTAATCATACTGGTTGTGGAGATGGAGTTGGACTTAGCACTGTTACATCTTCTGATTTTTGGATCTTATTAATGGCTTTTGAAAGTGATGTATTGTGAACTTAGAAATAACTGCTTTTATTTTCTCACGTAAAATAAGTATGTCATACCTCATGGGATAGTAATTATCTCCTTCCTTAGACCAGGAATAGGTAAACTATAGCCCAAAGGGGCAATCCTCTCTTCCCTCACTTTTAAATAAAGTCCTGTTGGAACATAGCCATGCTCATTTGTGTACATACTATCTTTGGCCACTCTTTTCTTTACAGTGGCAGAGTTGAGTAGTTGAAATACACCTTACAGCCTGCAGTAATTATTATCTGATTCTTGACAGAAAAATTTTGCTAATGCCCCTGTGCTAGATCTTGTCCTTAGATTTTCAGTAGTTTAGCACTTTGTTCACAATCATATTTTTATATGGACTTCTATTATTAAAATATACAGTTATACTTAACAGAAGTGAGGTTAGGGGACAGGTTGGTTGAACCCTGCCTACTCACCTGCCTCCCTCTCTTTTTTTACCCTCCATTCTCCAGCAGCTGTTTCTTGAGGGGAATTTGAGGAACCCCCGGGGTTCTAAGGAGTACAGTTTGAAAATGACTGCCTTACAACAACTCTTTGAGGTAGTAAGTCTGATATTATTTTCTATTTTAGGTATTGAGAGACTCGGCTCATAGAAGTGAGTTAGTCAAGGCTTATTAAGCAACCAGAACACAAAACAAATCCAGAGTGTTTAATTGCAGAATAAATGGTCATGTTTGTTTTTATATTTTATTTTAAATTGTCATAATCATGTAGTTGTTTTTCTAAGGTGTTTTAGTAGTTATTTAACTTTTTTGTACCCTCATTTTATTTGTTCCATGTAGGTTTTTGTAAGGCAAGCTTCCTTCCTTTATTGGAATTTGCCTATACTTCCGTGCTAAGTTTTGACTTCTGTAGCATGGCTGATGTAGCCATCTTGGCTCGTCATCTTTTCATGTCGGAAGTTTTAGAAATCTGTGAAAGTGTACATAAACTAATGGAAGAGAAGCAGTTAACGGTATATAAGAAGGGTGAAGTCCAAACGGTTGCATCTACCCAGGACTTACCAGAGCAGAATGGAGTTACTACACCTCCTGCGGCTAGCAGCGAGGGAACCACAACAACATTATCTACTGAACTTGGGGATTGTGAAATTGTACTACTGGTGAATGGAGAATTGCCAGAAGCTGAGCAGAATGGAGAGCCGGGACAACACCCTGAAGCCCAGGCTTCTTCAGAGACTCCAGCCAGTGTGTCACCTGCAGGCTGTATAACTGGTGCCCATCCTCAAATGGAGTCTGTGGATTTAGCAACAAAAAACAGTGAGACAGAACTAGAAACTTTAGGTAGCGGGGAAGACAGCACAGTTTCTGATACTCACCCCAAACTTTCAGAAGAGAATGTAATCAGTAGCTGTCCAGAAAACAATGATATGGGAAATGGCACATCACCTGAAAATATCTGTGCTGAAGACATTCCAGAGCATATGCAGAACCTTGGCCAGTCTTTGAAAGACCAGGAAAATCTGGTTGCACTGGCAGCAAAGACAGACCTCGGCCCTGATGATGAAACCTACAGAAGCAGGCTTCGGCAGCGTTCTGTTAATGAAGGGGGATACATCCGACTGCACAAAGGAATGGAGAAAAAGCTACAGAAACGGAAAGCCATTCCCAAATCAGCAGTTCAGCAGGTATGATGGAGAGGTGACCTTTGTGATTTTAGTTCAAGTCAAAAGCATTCTATTCATAAACTTAATATCTATCATGAAAATTATTTGAGGAGGAAAGGGCCGTAGGTGCAGGAAAGCAACCTAATGTTTTAAATACCAATATTAACAAAATATTATCAATTTGAAATATTACAACATGATTCGTGGCTTTAAAAATTAAAAGGAATATATTTACTTAGAATGTGCTTTCTGTCCCTTAATTAGGTAGCCCAGAAATTAGTTCAAAGAGGGAAGAAGATGAAACAACCAAAGAGAGATACTAAAGAGAATCCTGAAGAAGCAGCATCCCATAAGTGTGGGGAATGTGGAATGGTTTTTCAGAGACGATATGCTCTTATAATGCACACACTGAAACATGAAAGAGCTAGAGATTACAAATGTCCAGTAAGTAATTGGGAAGCTAATTGAAGATGGTCTAACTCCATGATGACTAGAATCTAGTTTACTGCTTCATTGTTATTCTAGTACTTATATATTCTCTCAGTGTTCTCTGTCTCCCTTATATTGCAATGTTAGAGTCATCTTCTGATTTGTATTATGTCATTTCTTTGACCCCCTCCACCCCCAAAATCCCACAAAAAAACAGTGATGTATCTTTGCTTCTTCCTGATATTATTCTAGTAGGACAAGACTGAAATTATCATTTAAAAAAATGTAAGCTCAGGGGCATCTGGCTATCTCAGTCAGTAGAGCATGTGACTCGTGGTCTCGGGTTTGTGAGTTCAAGACCCACATTGAAGGTAGAGATTACTTAAAAGTAAATAAACTTTCAAAAATTGAAAAATAAAAACTCATAGGGTAAAGAGAATAGGAGGGGAAACCTTAGCAACTACTTTCTGGTCCCTGATAAATAGAGGGAATAACTAATTTAGCAGATTTGAATGGGTTCATTCTTGGGCTTTCAGTGGGGAAAGCTAAGAATCTGTCCAAATTGTATAGTAGAACTACCAAATGCCTCAGGAATTAGTGTTGCCAGCCTCCTTTGAAAGTAGAAGTGAGTCTGGTTGTAAGACAGTTGTTAACCAGTTAAATCACCACCACTCCCTCAGCCAAAGATCCGTCTTCTATTTTCTGGGAGAGAGAAAACCATGACTGCTCTGGGGAACACTGTGTACAGTGAGGGTGAATGTACTATACCCAAAACAAGGAAAAAGTAAAACCTTAGGTATTGAGTGTGGAGACCTTTCAAGTTCTCTTTACCTACTCAAGTCCCAGGATATTAGGAGCCACACCCTCAACCCAAAAGGAAAGAAAGGTTCCTCGCAGATGAGGAATCTGAAGCCCAGTAACAAAGGACCTCGAGAGAGTGCTGACTAAAGCCTGTGGTTAACACCTCCCCACATACCCACCCCACTTATTACAGAAATTCCAGTCCGTTTTTTAACACTCAATTATGAGTCAGTATCAGGAATCATCCATGATAAATTTTTCAAGAAAAAGCAACTTTGAGGGATCTACAAATATAAAAATCTCAGAAAAATTATAAAAAAGTTAGGAAATGAGAGTAAAGAAATCTAGAGAATTGGTGTATGATTTCTGATATGCAAATAACACCAAACAGAACATGGAGAGAAGGAAATCATTGGTGCATTAAGGAAAGAATATCAGAATTTAAATTTCCTTGTGAAAAAAGGCACATTAAATACCCAGAACCGTGGATGAAGGTAGATGTATATCAAGATAAATTATGAAATCTTCAGGGGACAAAGAAAAAATCTTACAAATAATGATAGAGGGGGAAAAAAAAGGTAGACTCGTAGAAAAGATAAAGGTCAGATTGGCTTCAGGCTTTTCAGCAGCAACAATGGAAACTAGAAGACAAAGGCACAGTGTCTTTAAAATTCTAAAGGGAAATTTTTCCACCTTAAAATCTGTAGCCAAACTATCAGTTATTTGTGATGGTAGATAAGAACATTTTTAGACATGCAAGATCTCAAAAGTTTTACCTCCCAAACTCCCTTTCTCAGGAAGCTTATTGGCAGAGGTGTTCCAATAAATGAGCAAGACCTGGGAAACCGGGAAACATGGGGGCCAATTCTGCAGAGTCCAAGCATAGGAAACAACCAGTCCAGGTTGGAACAGGACAGAATGCTTGACAGAGATCTCTTTCTTAAGGTGATGTCTTTCAATCTGCTCTCAGTAGACAATTGAGGGAAGGGTTTGGTGATGAATTAGCAGTAAATACAAAGAGAAATAAGTAAAACAGAGAAAGGGAGAATCGTAGTGTACTATGTGGCCCAGCTGTAATAATAACTACATCATGGAAAAAATGTGAACACGGAAATTAGTCAAAACAACGACATAGCTATATTGAGAAAGTAAGGTGATGAGAAGGGTCTGCGTATGTGTAGGGAGTGAAGGGGTGAAGGGAGAGAGCCCCCATCCATTATTCATTCATGTTAGAGTTACCAAGATAAGCATCATGAGAGAGTGAAAAAATACATATAAATAGTAGACCAAAAGAAGAATTTTAGGGACCATCACAGTTCTATCTTTCTACGTTCTCTAACCCCTAGTTTTACTCGAACTAACAACTGCTACTCATATAATGATAGCGTTCTTCTGTCTCTGTGTCCTCCTATTCCTTCTAGACAGACCTAGTTTCCTCATTGTGATGCCTTTTTTTATTGCTTCGCTTACTCCCTCTATGGTTAGATTATGAACCTCTCCAGAGTAGGGGCTGGGTCTTAACACCTCTTGTCCTTATATTTGATTCCTAGCATATTGTCTTTTATATAGTATACTATATGCTATTTTATTGATTTATATGCTTGTAACAAAATGGGAAACTGAAATAAGAGTCAAGTTTCACTTAACATTTGTTAGAGAATTACACTTAGAATTTTATTTACTTTTTTTTGTAGTTGTGTAAAAAACAGTTTCAGTACAGTGCCTCCTTGCGAGCACATCTTATTCGGCATACCAGAAAAGATGCACCCACTTCATCCTCTTCCAATTCTGCATCTAATGAGACATCAGGAACGTCGTCTGAGAAGGGGAGAACCAAAAGAGAATTTATATGTTCCATATGTGGAAGGACATTACCTAAATTATATTCTCTTCGAATACACATGTTAAAGCATACAGGTGTAAAGCCACATGCATGTCAGGTAAAGCCATGAAGTTTATTTTATTATATAAAGAAGATTTGAACTTAACTAGTTATGAGACTGGTTGATCTGGAGTCACCCTCACTTCTGTAAAACGTCACAGAATTCTAGGACTTTCTCAGTTTGTTGCTTGGATTAAGGGTGATTCCCAATTGTGTTCTTTATTTTGCTCCTTAATTTGTTGTGATTTGAAATGAATGTATTAGGATGGTCATGAAACTTACTAGGATTCAGAGGATATACTGGGTGAGAATAACCAGTTCATTATTCCATTCATCCCTTTAACCTTCAGCAGGACCAGTCTGGACTGAAAAGGAACCCAAGGCTTAAACAAATCTCCTTAGCAAAAATCCTTCTAAGCTGTGTGTTGTCTAGAGCTGAGGACTGAGACTATCTAAATGCCTAAATAAAACTTCTAGGTAAAGAATCTTGTGATTAACCAGCTCAGAGCTATTTGGAACAGTGAAAATTCTCTAGTAGCCCCTGTAGCCTTGCATATAAGCATGACCCCATTTTTTTCCCTAATGAGACTTTTAATGATTCTCTCCCTACACACACTTTTTTCTTTCTTTCTTTCTTTTTTTTTTTTTAGCTTTTTATTATAACAGAATAGAGTTGACCCTCATGTACCAGCATCAGTAACTAATCAACACATGGTCAACTGTGTTTTATGCATAACTGTCACTCACTGTCCTACTCCCTCATCCCCTCATGTCTTTTGAAGCCAAGTCCTAAGCATCATTTTATTCATAAATTTTAAAGATAGGCATTAACTGGGCATCTGGTCTTCTAGTGTAGCACTACTCAAAATCTGTGGTCCATGGAAGGTATGTACAGAAATTGAGAGTAGACATCGAGACACTGTCAGGGCAATTGACATCGTGATATTTTTATCATATTCAACAAAAAAATGGATTGAGGAAAGGAAAAATAAAACCCTAGTTCTTCATCACAGAGAGTTTGAGAAACACTGTTCTAGTTGATGTAGCAAGAAATTAGCATATTTTCTTGATAAAGCTCCTGTGTCTCTTTTAATATAGGTATACTGTTTACTAGTCTGACAAGGACAGTGTGAGGGTCTTTTGTACTGCTTTGAGCTCCAGTGATCACCTGGATGTAAGAAAAGTAGCAATATTTGTTAAGTACTGAGTCAGAAGATGATCAACCAGCTAATACCCTTGACACTTGTTTCAACTTTCAGTTTGTCATTTTGTTTGTAATTCTTTTTCTTTAAAATGGCATACACTTTCTCTGTCCTCATCCTTCAGCAGCAGCCCTGATTTCTCTTTTTCTATTTTACTGGTTTAAACACCTGTGCTCTTAGGTCTGTGGAAAGACTTTCATCTATAAGCATGGTCTAAAATTACACCAGAGTCTCCATCAGTCACAAAAGCAGTTCCAGTGTGAACTATGTGTTAAGTCATTTGTTACCAAACGGAGTCTTCAAGAACATATGAGTATTCACACAGGTAATGAGAAATTTGTATTGATATAGCTCCACATTATATTATATGCTGTTCTATTGGTTATGCTATAATTACTTTAGAAAACGTATTGATATACTGATGGCTGTATGCGTGCAGTTTTTTATTAATGAAAGTAAGGCTAAAAAGTGTTCTTAAATCTAGTTTTAAGTCTGTCTTAAAGTTGGTGTAAGAATATTCATTGTTTCCCTCAGTGTAGGAAAAAATGTACTGAATATTAAATCGTGCATAATTTAGATCCAGGCACCTAATGAAATAGTCATGCTTTTAAAAAGTTCATTAATACGCAGATGTAACTGCCAGCATGGTATAGGGCTTATCATTTTATTAGAACTTTTAGTCCATATGTAATTATTTTCTAGTGCTTATAGCAGTTAGGTGGAATTTGTTACTCAAGGGTAGATACCGGTTCTAGAACTTGTATTCAACTCTGTACTACTAGAATCTGAGGATTATGCAAGCATGTCACGTTTCTTTGGGTAGTGGTAACTTTGCTAGTGCTGTAGCTGAGAGGAAATAAGAGATTCTGACCTGGTTTGTTCTGAGATGTGGCTGCCAAATGTGATAGCTTCTTTGTCCCCTTGGTAAAGTAAGTTCTGAAGTAGGACATAAAGTATTCTGTTGGAAAACACCTGATTGTTGGATTTGTGATCTTTTTTATCTTTTATAGGTGAGTCCAAGTACCTCTGCTCAGTTTGTGGAAAGTCTTTTCATAGGGGCTCTGGACTCAGCAAGCACCTAAAGAAACACCAGCCAAAGCCTGAAGTTCGAGGCTATCATTGTACTCAGTAAGTATTTCATAAACAAACTGTTAAATTTTCTGTGTTCCTAGTAGGTCTACTTGAAAGTCATTTTCAAAAGAAAATATTTGAGATAACTCTAGTCTCTAGCACTATTGTGTAATTGAAATTTGCTAAGGGAGTGGAACTTAAACACATATATACGTATATCTAATGTGATGGGTACATGAATTAACTAGATAGGAGGAATCTTTTCACAGTGGATACGTTTATCAAACCATTATGTACATTTTAAATATCTTACAGTTTTGTCAGTTATACCTTAATAAAGCTAAAAAAAATACAAGGAAATGTTTGAAGATAATATTGAATTGTTATTTATTCTTTTTGTTATTTATTCTTGATTTGGATCAGTCTTTTTTTCTTCTTTTTGCTTAGGTGTTGATATTTATGGTTTTTTAGTTTTATTTAGAAATCACCATACCACATCACTCACTTAAAATAATTTAAAGATATTTTTCAAATGTAATTACCTGGAGATGGAGACTATAAGAAAGGTTTCCAGTGCAAGCGAGAGATTTTTTGCTAGGCAGTTTGTCTAAGGTGCTGGGCTGTCTGCTAGTTTTTTCCCTTTTCAGACTTTTTCTTTTCCAAAGCCTCTTGAGACCTCTTTTGTTTTTTTTTTTGTTTTGTTTTGTTTTGTTTTTAAGATTTATTTATTTATTCATGAGAGACCAAGATTGAGAGAGAGGCAGGGACACAGGCAGAGAGAGAAGTAGCTCCCTGCAGGGAGCCCAACATGGGACTCAATCCTGGGACTCCAGGATCAGGCCCCTGGGCTGAAGGCAGACGCTCAACCACTGAGCCACCCAGGCATTCCGAGACCTCTTTTATAATTGAGATAAAGCTCAATATAAAATTCATCATTTCACAATGTCTAATCCACTGACTTTTAGTACATTTAATACATTGTGCAATTAGATATCACCATTGTCTAATTCCAGAATGCCTTCAACACTCAGCCAAGCTGTTAACAACTCTATTTTGGTTTTCTCTTCTGTTGGTGCAGAGTCAGCCAGAGATGAGAGCTCAGGGCCTTCTCAGGTCTTTTCTTTTTTTTTTTTTTCCCTCAGGTCTTTTCTAACTATGTTTTGCCCTGGACAAGTGTGTGGATCTCAGTTCCTGGGAATCTGAGAGTTTTCCAAAGCCCCCATTCTATCACCATTTCATTCCCCAGGTTTTTTTCCCAAGCTCTTGGTTTATATATTGTTTGAACCAAACTGTTATTCCTTGCCCAGTGCAGAGGCAAATACATTTGCCTTTAAATGTTTTCAACAGACTTCTCCTTTCCCCCCCCCAAGTCCTCAGCCCTGATAGAGTTGGGTGAACAAAATGGCAGGCTCTTTGAGGGGATCTTTCAGGGAGTCACCAGGTCGGTTAAGAGAGACAATCACAGTTCTTTGAGAAAAGTCCCTTGGGCACTAGGAACCCCTGGTGGGAATGCAGTCTTCATGGCTGCTTCCGAACTGAGGCAGGGAATGGGACCAAGGCAAGTTCAAATGCTACAAAATTCTCTTACCAAGATTTAATGATTTTTTTTTATATTATTATATGTTTGCCTGGTCGCTGTATACTTCTAAGCACTTTCAGAGTTCCGGTAAAATTGATTCTCATAGTTTGGGCCAGTTTTGTGGAGCGGTGGGCTTGTGGGGTTCCTGACTGCCATTTTTGCTGATGTCACTTTAATTGGTCTTATTATATAAAACAAGTATATTTTATTACCAATAGATTTTTAGTTGCAAGTGAGAGAAAACCCAACCTAAACTGGCTTCAATGAAAGGTAAAGTCTAGGAGTCTGAATGGTTTAATGTAAACTAGATTCACATTCATTAGCACTTGGTGTCTCCAAGGCTCTCTGGACAAGGCAGTAGCAATGGTTTCAGCCTCACATCTTCACTCCCGAATCCTCAAGCTGCTTTTTTGGTAATTCCTAGCTAGGTTCTGAGATCCATATCCATTGGATCTGGTTAAGTCCTTTGATTATCCCTAATCAGTAATTACAGCCAAGGGAATGCTGTGCTCTGATTGACTTAGGCCTGAGGCAGTTGCTTCACCCTATGGTCTACAGTGAGGCCTACTCCAAACACATGGACAGAGAACGGGAGAGAGTAAAAAGGGGGATCAGAGGGGGCATAAGGGAGAAACAAAACAAATGTCTTATATAACAGCCTTTGAGAGCTCTGCATGGTTCATTCTAAAATGTTTGTAGTACTAGAAACAAAAAGAAGGGGAAAAAAAGAGGGAGGCAAACCAAGAAACAGACTCTTAACTATAGAACTGAAGGTTGCGGGAGGAGAGGTGCTTCGGGGATGGATCAAATAGGTGATGGGCATTAAGGAGGGCACTTGTTAATGTTGAGCGCTGGGTAGTATATGGAAGTGTTGAGTCACTATATTGTACACCTGAAATTATGTTACTAACTGGAGTTTAAATAAAAACTTTAAAAAATGTTTCCAGTACTTCAGAGCTAAAAGAAGTTAAAACCCTGAAGCCTTATTGCAAGATTGGAATAGTAGGTGAATTCTTGTGTTTTCATTTGGGATCATTTTGTACAGTTCTAGCAACCCAAGTCTTGGAAATCTGTTTTAAAAGAATAATAAAGTGGGATCCCTGGGTGGCACAGCAGTTTGGCGCTGGCCTTTGGCCCAGGGCGCGATCCTGGAGACCCGGGATCGAATCCCACGTCGGGCTCCCGGTGCATGGAGCCTGCTTCTCCCTCTGCCTGTGTCTCTGCCTCTCTCTCTCTCTGTGTGTGTGACTATCATAAATAAATAAAAATTTTTTAAAAAAATAAAAAAATAAAAATAAAAGAATAATAAAGTGATCTGATTGAGTGCTTGAACTTTATTGTTGCAGATGTGAAAAAAGTTTCTTTGAAGCTAGAGATCTTCGTCAGCACATGAACAAACATCTCGGTGTGAAGCCATTCCAGTGCCAATTTTGTGATAAGTGCTATAGCTGGAAGAAAGATTGGTATTCCCATGTGAAGTCTCATTCTGTCACTGAGCCTTACAGGTAGAAAAATTTGAGCAGGATCTGAACTTAATTGAGATGTATGTGTACCTGTATTAATTCTTTTGGATGCTGTTGCTTTGGAAAAAAATAATTTAGGTTTTTCCTCCCTATTATAGGTGTAATATATGTGGCAAAGAATTTTATGAGAAAGCATTGTTCAGAAGACATGTAAAGAAAGCTACCCATGGAAAAAAAGGAAGAGCAAAGCAGAACCTGGAACGGGTGTGTGAACAATGTGGAAGGAAATTCACTCAGCTAAGAGAGTATAGGAGACACATGAACAACCATGAAGGTAACTGTACCTAAATTATGTATATATTGAAATAGAATAAAAAGCCAACCCAGTAGTGGGTGTCCTTTTACCAGCCCTCTTGCCTGTTACCTCACCTTCCTTTGATAAGAGTTGAAGCTCATATCATGTAATATTTATTCAAGTGATCGAGGTGATACTGAACCTGGGTACCTAGTGGTTGCATATGTAGATAGTTTCCTTTTTTTTAAGTGAGCTTAATATTCTAGGTCAACATTTTTATGCTGAATTGGACTATTCAGAGTACTATTCAGGGTATTTCCTTACCCTAAGATTATAAGATTGCAGGGAAGGCTATCGAGACTATGCCTGGAAAACTCAAAATTGTCTGTCAGTAACTTCTTTTATTGGAAACACGTCTGGAGAGATTAGAGTGCAGAATCTAGTTTATTCCACGGTACAGCATTAAGGTCCTGAATAAAAGATTGCCAGGTCCACATAGAAAGGGCTGTGGGTGGCTGTACTTAGAACCATTATATATCAGGGAACGTCACTGTATTTCGTACCTTACCACACGCATCTCTCTCTCTCCGTCCCCCTCCCTTTAATAGGAGTTAAGCCATTTGAATGCTTAACCTGTGGAGTAGCTTGGGCTGACGCCCGATCTCTAAAGCGCCACGTCAGAACACATACTGGCGAACGGCCCTACGTCTGCCCCGTATGTAGCGAAGCCTACATAGATGCTCGGACGCTCCGTAAACACATGACTAAGTTCCACAGAGATTATGTGCCTTGCAAAATTATGCTGGAAAAAGATACCCTTCAGTTTCATAACCAAGGAACTCAAGTGGAACATGCCGTTAGCATCTTAACAGCAGATATGCAGGAACAGGAAAGCAGTGGTCCTCAAGAACTCGAAACTGTGGTAGTGACCGGAGAAACCATGGAAGCGCTCGAAGCTGTCGCGGCTACAGAAGAGTGTCCATCAGTATCTACACTTTCTGACCAAAGTATTATGCAAGTGGTTAATTATGTGCTGGCACAACAGCAGGGACAGAAGCTGTCGGAAGTCGCAGAAGCTATTCAAACTGTTGAAGTGGAGGTGGCCCATATTTCGGAAGCAGAATGAAGGCAGTAATGGAGATAAGAGAAGTGACGTGTATACTGAACTCACAGAACATTTGTTTACAGGACTGTGTGACTCTGCCTAGATTTTGTATGTCAAGGTTCTGGGCTGTTTGGTGAGGTTTTAACATTTCTGAACGGTTTGTCTGGCTAATGGGTTCTGTTGAAAAGTCCATTTACTGTAAAGAAATTGAAAACAAGTGTACTTGGTGGCATTGGTTTATCATGGTGTACTTTTTATGAATTAATGTTTATAAAGGACTGTACTAAATTAAAATCTATATAGTTTCACTTGCATTTTGACATTATTACATACTTTGAGTTTAAAAGGCTGCACTAGTCAGATCTTCTTCTCTTTTATTCTCAAAATAGAGAGGTTTGTGATTTCATTTGCCCTGTTTATAGGTTGAAAAAAAATTCTAATATAAAGCATTTTAGTAGGATGCATAGGTATATTACATTTTTAAAATGCTTCAAATCTGTGATTCTTGACTTACTATTTATTTTAACCCCTTATAAGTCAGGGATTTATTCTATTTTAAAGCACTTAATGAGTTACATGTTGTAATCAAGTTTGCACAGTATACTTAATCTGTATGGGGAACCCTTAAATAAATAGCTGATTTTTTAAATGCCATTAAAATGCATGAAATGCCTATTAAAGCCTTACTATATACTATCTCTTCAAGGCAAGTAAATTGACCATGAGCAAAGGACACTGTTACTAAACACTGTTGATGGGAAATTTCTCCTTGATAACATGGGACAATGAATGAAAAAAAAATAATCTTCTTTTGCTGAAGAATGAACAAGTTAAAACTAGATTTCATATGTTTGCAGCTTTTGTATCATGTTTAATTGTTCAATTTTGTTGAAAAACTGCAATTTAGAAATAGGATAGCAATATAGACCTCTACAGCGGTCCTGTGGATACCCTATAATTGTCAAGGAACTTCAAAATATTGAAAAGTCTTCAATTCAGCCCTCATTTTAGTATACGACTTAAAGAAGTTAATTGATTATGCTCCACCAAATTGTCGAAAGTAAATTATTTTTAAAAGTTACCTGAGAATTATATTTATTTGTGTGTTTGATTTTTTTTTTTTTAATTCCCACTCCTAGAAGCTATCCAGTTTTCTGATCTTCAAAATAACTGTGGGAAACTACCACTCAAAACTATAATTGTTAGGATTAAACTTTTTAAATATTAGAAGCTAATATAAGGTATAAAATGAAGATATAAGCAAATCACATGTAAATCATTCCTAAAGCACAAGAAAAGAATGTGCCTTGATGTACATATATTAAGATACTTACTCCAGTTTACTTTAAAAAAATGGCTTAAAAAATAAAGAATAAATGTGATGCCATGCATGCATTATACCTGCATATGTAATATTTGCATTCGCAAATTTCCCATTGTTTCTGTAGCTGTGTGGCTGACTTTCTATTTTAAGTGAATTGACATACAGTCTATGACTTCATAATGGCTGCTTGTTCATCGTACCTTTCAGTTAGTGAAAATGTATTTCAACCCAGCTCAAATTTGGAATTGTCTTTTATGTTCCATCTTCACTGTTGTTACTAGATTTAGTTAATTGTATGAGACCATTAATGTATGTCAAAAATATGTAAATAAAAGATGTTGAATCTTGTTTAAAAGCATAAGCTTCAGAGTTGAGCTTGTCACTTTGTAAATCACTTGCTGTTTTATTTGATATGTTATTGAACCTAATCCATTATTAAAGGGAAGGGGAATTGAATACATTAAAAAGTAAACACTGGGTGGAAACATAATAATGTTAAAACTTCGTTCCCATAAGCAATTTTACCCCCAAATTGAAACCTGTGTGATTTACTGCCCACTTTGTGTCCGGCTGGCTTAGTCGGTAGAGAATGTATGTGACTCTTTAGTCTTGAGGTTGGGAGTTTGAGCCCCATGTTGGGCATGGAGATTACTTTTTTAAAAATGTGTAGAATTACATAAATTACATGCAGAAACAAGTGTTAGGGTGCCGAGAACTCAGTTCCCCATTGCCATGGGGGAAGCTTCTAGGTTTAATTTGCAGTTCCCATTTAGAAACGTGTTGCTTTGTTGCCAGGTGGCTTTCCCCTAATCGTGTGGCTACCACTGGCTAAAGGTACTTGCTACTCCGGCTGCCAAACAGCTGGAGTCTTTAGTCACTGAAATGTATGAATTGTCAATAGCAGTGAATGGCTTCTCTATCGTGGGTTTTAATCTTCTTATTAAAAGTGGCTGTCTCCAGAATTCCACAAGGTCGCCTAAACTGCTGGACTTAGAGCTAATCCAAACCTCCAGTGTTTTGTTGTTTACTGCACGGGTGTAGACTGCCTGTGCGGCACGATGTTTCCCGCTCAGGATTCTTCTTGTCAAACCTGTCGTCTCTTGGAAGTTCCTAAACAGCTTTACACCTGATGTTTGGAACATACGTAATAAAAGCCTTTGCCTCCTCTTGATCAACTATAGTGTGTGGAGCAAAGATGCACAAGTAACATTTAATCAGTTTAAATATCCCATGTTTGTAGTCTAGTACTTGACATTTGGAGGTTTACCGCTGCTTATTGGTTTTTTCCTGAAGAGTCTTTGAGATTTCGGAGTATGAACCCAGTAGGGCCTCCCCTTTGGAAGCCTGTGCCACCCGCCTCGGTTGAGGGATGGGTCTTTCCAGATCGGGGTTGTGTGGGCTCCACGTGTTGGTGGTTAGGTACGATTTTCATATTAATTCTCAGACTGTGGCTTCCCCGAGCAGCATCTGTAAACTTGAACTCGGGGCCACTTTGAGAGAAGCTCGCTGCTCGAAATCTCCGAGGGACGCTCTGTGTCCCCAGGAGCCCAGCCTTGGACAAAGACCCTTAGCTGCCTGGGCTGGTGAACAGAGGTTTTCTTGATTGTTCTTCCTGAAGATGTAGCTCTTCAGTGGTGCCAGCGTTTTGTTTAAGTAGGCTCCCTGCCCACCTTGGGTTTGAACTCCCGACGCTGAGATCCAGGAGTTTCGCGCGCTACCACCCGAGCCAGCCAGGCGTTCCGATGGTCTCCGTATCGTGTGAAATGTCTTTTTCCAACTTCCGTAGACCCAGATCCTGAGCTCTTGTTGCCCTTCAGCTGTCAAAAGCCAGCCCCTCTGGAAGGGCCAGGCCCTGTGCGGCCGGAGGCCACCACAAGCTCCACTCCTTCTCCTCTTCCTCAGGGATCCTGGGAAACTGCCTTTCTCACGAACTTAGTACCATGATTTTCTAAGGAATTTGTTATATTTTATCAAGTAGAGAGTTTCATGTATTTTAATCTCTTCCCAACTCTGGACACCAAGTAGTATTTTAGATATTTTCTCTTCTGGTTACTTTTTATTTCCAAAAGTTTTATTTCTACCCTCAATACCTCTTTCACTCTCCCCATCTTCTTCTTCCTGATAACCTTGGAGTTCCTCAACCTAATCTTTCACTGTTCTTAATCATCTATTCTTCATTTTTAAAAATTACATTTATCCTAGCAATTCCAGTTGGTTCTTCATAGGTGCTTATTCCCGCTTCCCTTTTCCATTCATCTTTTCCTGTCTTGCTGGTTGGACGTATCCTGTTCATTTTTAATTGTGTCCCGTGTGCCCTGCGGAACAATTCTGCAGAACAACCTCACCGTCCTACCACTGATGGATATTTGGGTCATTTTCAGCTTGGGGTTCCCCTAAAGAATGTTGTAGCACCATTTTTACCCTCTTGGTACATACATGTATATGGGCAAGCATTTCTGCTGGGTACGTAACTCAGAGTAGAACTTGAGATACTTGGATTTGTGAACCAAAATACCTCCCAAAGAGATGATACCAACTTGCTCTCCCCAGTGGTGGTGGCTCTGCGCGCTTCCCACTCACTCTAGGCATTCCGAGGCGAATGTGCTGAGTGTCCCATGTGGTTTTAACTTCTACTTCCTAGATAACGGATAAGCTTGCCACTCACTTATTTGATGGCCATTTAGATATATCCTCCTTGTGAGGCAGTGGAGTACCCTGAAAGTTTTTAATTAGATTGTCTTTTCCCTTTCTGAAAACAAGCTGTTTTGCAATTGCCATCTCCTATTTTAGAGTTTGTCTTTTTATTCTATTAATGGTATCTTCTGATGAATAGGTCTTTTATTTTATTTTTTAATAGGTCTTTAATTTTAATGTCCAGTTTATAAATGTGTGCCTTTTTACAATCCTCCCTGCTCAAAGATTGTATTCCCCTATTTTATCTTTTAAAAGCTTGGGCAGCCTGGGTGGCTCAGCAGTTTAGCACCGCCTTCGGCCCAGGGCATGATCCTGGAGAACCCAGGATCGAGTCCCGCGTCAGGTTCCCTGCGTGGAGCCTGCTTCTCCCTCTGCCTGGGTCTCTGCCTCTCTCTGTCTCTCATGAATAAATAAAATCTTAAAAAAAAAAATTAACAGATTTTACTACATAAAAAAATGGAAGCTTTCTGCATTGCAAAAAACCACCAAAGTCAAAGCCAATAGACAATTAGTCGGGAAAACTATATAACACATCAAAGATAAAAAGTATATAAAGAATTCTTAGAATTTGAGAAAGGACCAAAAAATCATAGTAAAATAGGAATGACATGAACAGACTGTTCATAAAGATATCCAGATGGCCTTTAAATATAGAAGATACCCGACCTCATTCATAACTGGAGATGCAAGTTAAAACGAATCTGAAATACCATTTTTTACCTATCAGATTTGGCAAAAGTTAAAAAGTATGACATAACCTATTGGCAAGGCTGTGAAAAGGAGGCGCTCTCATACATTCCTGGTGGGAAAACAAACGGTACAACCCTTTTGGAGGAGAATTTGGCAAAAATCTAACAAAAGTACATATACACTTATATTTTGACTCAGCAATCCTATTTCTGGTATTTACCTGCAGGAAGCTACATCGCAGCAATATGAAAATACCATGCACAAGGCTATTCGATTATAGCACTGTAATGGCAAAATATTGGAAATGACCTAAATGCCCACACAAAGAAGAGTAATTGCATAAACTACAGTATATTCCATTATATAGCTGTTAAAAATGCTTTTGGAGTAAGGGGTCCATGAACTGGTATAGTTTACTGGGTACACTGTAAAGTTGGAAAAAAAAATACCAAAATTTAAAAGAATGAACTGTAACATGCTACATATCATGTAAGGGAAAAAAGGGAAATAACCACTCATCTACTAATTCAAAGGAGATGTAGGAAGGATAAAACAGACACCAAAGACAGATTACCTACAAGGGGCAGGTGCGAACAGGATAGGAAGGCAGGAGAAAGAACGAGCTAGAGAGGACAGGTAGTGACACTTTTGTATAGTTCTAACTTTTGGAACTATGCTAATATTTTACATACCAAAAAAAAACAAATTAACAAAGAGTGCACAGCATTATGAAATACAAACAGAAACAAGTTAACTAGTTTCATTACAGATAAGCAGCAGAACCATACTAAAAGGAGGAGCAAAGAATTACCCCAGGTTACTTTGTAAAACAGTATTGATTACGCACTGGTAAGACTTAAAAAAAAAAGAACTACACGCCACCACTGCACAGGTTTTCGCTGGTAGATATATGGATTAGTAACTCTGAAAGTACTTTTATGTGTATTCTAGAGACTGAGCAAATAAAAGTCAGCATATTACAGATGGTCAAAGATTTCTTACTGTTGGATAAGTTTCAAATATACGAAGACGAGAGTGAACTCTGGTGTTGGTCTGGTATTGGAAGTTCTAACACTGAAGGGTCCCAGATTAAACGACTGAAGAGAGACAACTACACCATGTGGGATCACAAAGCGGATCTTGGCTTAGAGACACATTAATGGAGCAAATGGTGAAATGTGAAAAAATTCTGTACAACAGTACAAGGTAATTAATCCATTAAAGTATTATAATGTTAGTTCCCTGATTTTGGCAATTGTCCTGTAGTTATTTTAAGATGTTAGTAACATTTGGAGAACATGGAAATACTAATATTTTCAGTGTTCTGTAAGTCTGAAATCTTGTCAAAATGAAGTTGAAAATTCAAAAGAACTACCTTCACTTGACCAGAAAAGTTGACTTGGACAATCCTTCCACACGGAGTTACGCTAACTTTGATTACTAGAGCTAAGGAAACATTTGAAAACCCACAGCCTTCACGTGTTGGAATGAATCTTAATTCCAAAACGTAATTCAATTTTTTTATTTACTAAGACCTGACCACTGGCAGCAGCCTCATCAACATTTCAAACACATGACATGGAGCGAAGGGATGGTAGACACTCTTTTTTTTTAATTATTTATTTATTCATGAGAGACAGAGAGAGAGAGAGAAGCAGACACAGGCAGAGGGAGAAGCAGGCTCCACACAGGGAGCCCGACGTGGGACTCGATCCCGAGACCCCAGGATCACGTCCTGGGCTGAAGGCGGCGCTAAACCGCTGAGCCACCCGGGGATCCCAATGGTAGCCCCTCTGTATATCTTCTAACACTTAGGGATTTTCCAAGATCTGCCTCGGCAGGATTTTCTACAGCACAGGACAGACAACACTCGCAGCGGAGAAGAGGGAGGATTTGGGTGAAGTCTTTTCCAACCCCAGATAATCATAATGCTATGTGCTAAGTTAGGCAGACTTCAATACTCATTTTAAATCTCCCATTACTTCGGCCAACGATCTGGGCAAGAGCAACAATCATAACATCTGTCTCTTTTTTTGTTAAAAAACAAAAAACAAAACCCAGCGACAATGATGTAGAATAGAAAATAAGAACACTATGGAGTTTGACAAATTTATTGGTATTTTAGTAAAGACATTCATCTCAGTCGTTTCTCTCCCATCTTGACCTTAGGTTAATATTTCATTTGAGTCAAGAAAAGATTATGTAGGAAAGGGATGTTATTTTAACATAAACAGTAAAATGGACAAAGTGGAAAGTTTGCCTACATTAAAGCAAGTTAAATTCATGTATCTTGATATAATTAAATCATGTAAGAACTAACAGTTCTATATACATTTCCATTGTTTTACTTGGGGCTTACTCTAAACTTAAATGCAATTGAACAAAATGTTAGGAGTATATACAGGCTGCTTCTCTGGAGTTATTACCTATTAAAAGAGCTCAGCGAGTAGTTACCACCAATAAAATAGTCTGAAGCTGCCTCCAAATTAAACATTGCAGGAGTTTTCAAAGAAACCATTATACTCTGTTTCTTTTACCTGGGACTATGCTTTTAAAGATGTGTTTTAACTGTCACATTAAAAAATAATCCATATACAAAAATTCTAAAAAAATCCTACAATACATAGATCTAACAACGAATATGTGGTCAAAGAATCCATAAAATGCTTCAAGATGCATTTTCTTTTTTATCTTCAGTACCTAAAATGTGCTTTTGAGAGGCCATTGGTTAATATGTATACACTTCAAATGAACTGTTATTACTGTACTAAAATAAGAATTGTTGCATTAAGTTCAAATCAAATTCACTTTCACAAGTTAGTAACTTAAAGTAAGCTTTAACAAAGTTACAGAAAAGTGCATCTTTCTCATTTTCATCTTCACACAATGTTGCTTTTTTGGTGTTTCTACCTTTTAAAAATTAAAAACAGCCAAATATTTAAGTATTATGTACATTTAAATTTTTGGTAGTGGTTTGTATTTTAAAAGAAACAGCTTCCTTATGATTTGCCTCAAGATCTGGTGGAAATGCTTACAGGAACTAGCTAATAACAAAAACCAAGAGAAGCACATTCAAAATACTGATTTACTTTGGTAGCAAATGGTCTTTGAAGACTAATGAAGGTAGACAAGACCCGTTAAAGTGAAGTGGGCTATCTCAAATACACAACAATTTACATAAAAGTTCTTAAAAAATTTTTTAAAGAGCTAAGCATCTGTACCAACCGATAGCAATGCAATACCTAGTTTATGATGACTTGAAACAAAACAAATGCCCATTAGGAAAAAGAAAAGCTGTATTTTATCTAACATACTTTCAGTCAATAGTCCAGTAACATTTTCCTCCCAATACGACACTCCCTCTCTATAAGGCTGTTCCTGGGAGCCAGACACTTTAGGTTAATAAGGGAGTTAAGACTAATTGCTTGCAGTTTAATAGACAATAACTTTTTGCGTCCCTCTTAATGTGCTAATAGTTGTGTCTAAAAAAATATGCAATTCTTAGAAAGGTACCATTTCTGATTTTTTTATTATCTGTAACCTTTGGAAACTAATCACATGAAACTACAAAATTAGCAAATGTCTTGAAATCTGTATATAAAACATAAATTACCTCTAATTTCAAACTCTCATTTATTAGTGTACCACTCAATCTTTAAAAAACAAAACAAAACAAAACAAAAAGGCGGCTCCAAAGATAGTCTTATACCATTCTTTAAAAAAGGAAACTGTTCCTTTTAACTTTACACCCACCCCACACCCCAATTTCAAAACACATCATTTAATTGTCTTGGTCATGAACATTTCCAAGATGAGATTTTATATTTCGCTCCCATAGCTTCTGGTTATCAGAAAAACCATGCTTTCCTTTATTGAAGGAGTTTGGTCCTGCTGATGTTGGTGTATCCCTGTGTTAAAAGATACGAAATTTAAAAGTTAAATAAAGCCTTTTGGGCCATGTTCTTAACTCATTCAAAACATATTTGTTTAGTATCTATTATGAACACAGGCTGAGTATCACAAGCCCCTACAGAGTTCTTCAAAAATACCCATTCTATAAGACCCAGTCCTAAAGTTTCAAATTCAGTAGGTCTGAGGAGGGACCGGCATGTTTAACAAACACCTAAGGTGATTCTGACACATAGCTAAGGGTGGCAACCAGGACAGTTTTTAAAACTGTTGCTTGAAACCCATTAAAATAGGGTCATGAGGGATCCCTGAGTGGCGCAGCAGTTTGGCGCCTGCCTTTGGCCCAGGGCACGATCCTGGAGACTCGGGATCGAATCCCACGTCGGGCTCCCGGTGCATGGAGCCTGCTTTTCCCTCTGCCTGTGTCTCTGCCTCTCTCTCTCTCTCTGTGACTATCATAAATAAATTTTTAAAAAATTTTTAAAAAATAAATAAAATAAAATAAAATAGGGTCATGAAATCAACTGATGGCTTGCCATCAGCATCTATAAAAGAATGAAATAAAAGAAAAATATGAAGATATACTACACACAGAAAGGTTCAGTATCACTATGGATTTGTGTCATGAATTTGTTTTACATCTTTTACATATTTTTAAATATATAAACAAACAAAGCGAGTGTTTAGACTGGGTTACAAGGTCAGATGTACTTCTTACTTTTAGGTCCCTGTATGAAAGGAAAGCAGGCAGTCACCGGGACTGCTCCTATTTGAATCTGAACACTGACGCCTGCATATGGACTTAGTTCTTTGCTAGTTTATATTTTGGTAGAAATGAGGACAGACCATGGGTTGATTTAAAGCCAAACTTTCTTACTAGCCTCTAAGTTATCTATTTATGCATACAAAGACAAGAAAATGGGCATTCTGTTAACCTCATATTAATGTTATGTCTATAACAACAGAAACAATGGAGGAAAATTAAAAATTAAAATACTTGTCTTATTTCGGTATTTGGCATCTTAATTACCAACAAAAAAGGGACACGTACAATTAAGATTAAATGGCGAAAATAATATGACAGGTCAATGACAGAAAGTTTTTTTTATACTAGAAAAACTTAAATTTTAAATCATAAACATTTCTCAAAGCTCTCTCTAAAATTACTATTTTTGCTTAAGATATTCATTTTCTCTTACCAGGAAAGAAAATAAGATCACCGATAGCTCACAAAACAAAATTGTTTTGCCCAAATATGCAAAAAAAGCCCAAACACTAAAACATCATTCTCTACAATGTTTATAAAGAATTACGTACCTTCCAATATTCTTCATCCGCATCTTTGCTTCGGGAGGCATTTCCTCTGGTTCACTCTGAAGGAAAAAAAAAAAAAAAACGGATGATACATTACAGGTTTATTAAATTTACTTGACTACTGGGGTACGTGGGTGGCTCATACGCAAGTGCCAGAGTTCTTTCTCCCTCAAATAAATAAATCTTTAAAACGAAAAAAGCCTAACAATCCTACCAAGTGGGTGTAATTATCATTTATGACATTTTAAAGGTGAGGTAAACAAGGTTATTTTGTCCAAAGTCATAAAGCTAATAGCAAAACAGCTGGATGCCAAAGCAAAGACTCTTAACAACTTTATGGTATTGCCCCTTCTAAAAATGTCTCCTTTACTATAAAGATATCTTGAAAATTCATTCTTTCCATACTTACAGATGTTGAAAAGAGATGGGATAAGTTAAATTCCTTAGATCTGTTTTCATGTATAAACGTTGCTGGTGAGCTTTTTAATTCTTTAATTTTTATTTATTTTTTTCAAAGATTTTATTTATTTGTTCATTAGAGACACAGAGAGAGAGAGAGACAGACAGACACTCAGGTAGAGGGAGAAGCAGGCTCCATGCAGGGAGCCTAACGTGGGACTCAATCCCAGGACTCCAGGATCACAACTTGGGCTGAAGGCGGCACTAAATTGCTAGGCCACGGGGGCTGCCCAGCTTTTTAATTTTTAAGTAGGCCCCACAACTGACATGGGGCTTTGACTCACAACCCCAAGATCAAGAATCACATGCAAGATCTGCAGACTGAACTAGCCAGGTGCCCCTACCCCTTTTCATTTTTTTTTTTAATTTTTTTTTAAGATTTTATTTATTTATTCATGACAGTCACACACAGAGAGAGAGGCAGAGACATAGGCAGAGGGAGAAGCAGGCTCCATGCAGGGAGCCCGATGTGGGATTCGATCCCGGGTCTCCAGGATCACGCCCTGGGCCAAAGGCAGGCGCCAAACCGCTGCGCCACCCAGGGATCCCCCCTACCCCTTTTCAAAGTAAGCTCTAACAACTCTCAGATCAAGAGTTGCGTGCTCTACCAACTAAGTCAGTCAGGAGACCCTAAATATTCTTTTTTCCTTTTTTCCCTAAATATTCTTTTTTAGAAGAGTGTCTTCAAGATCTAGCCTAAGGGAGTTTCTCCGGGTTAAATGTGGGACAATTTGAGCATTATTGTCTATTGAATAAAGAAGCCATGAGGCTACACTTACATAAATAAAGTTCTTCCTTACAGTAAGAGACAATAAATATAAAAGAGATAAGGACAATGAGAAAAATCACCATTTGGCAAAATTCATAATAATTGAGTCTGGCAGGAATCATCAATGAGATGTTAACATTCATGAGAGTGTTTAAAAAATTATTATCTCAAAAAAAAATAAAAAATGAAAAATAAATAAAAAAATAAAAAATTATTATCTCTTTTTAAAATTTTTTATATTTATTCATGAGACACAGAAAGAGGCAGAGGGAGACACAGGCTCCCTGTGGGGAGCACAATGCGGGACTCCATCCCTATCCCGGACCCTGGGATCACACCTTGAGACTAAGGCAGATGCCCAGTCACTGAGCCACCCGGGTGCCCCTAAATTATACATTTTCATGTATTCTTTTTATCTTTTATTAAAGATTTTATTTTTAAGTAATCTCTACACTCAACTTGGGGCTTGAATTTAGAACCCCAGCATGTTCTACTGACTGGGCCAGCCAGGAACCCATAAATTTTAATTTTTTTAATTTTTTAATTTTTAGTTTTTTAAAGATTTTATTTTTATTTATTCATGAGAGACACAGAGAGAGAGGCAGAGACACAGGCAGAGGGAGAAGCAGGCTCCATGCAGGAAGCCTGATGTGGGACTCGATCCTGGGACTCCAGGATCACGCCCTGGGCCAAAGGCAGAAGCTCAACCACTGAGCAACCCAGGGATCCCCTATTTTTTTAATTTTAAGTAGGCTCCATACCCAACATGGGATCAAGAGTCTCTTGCTCTAATGACTGAGCCAGCCAGGCACACCCTAAATATTCTTCAAGCATACCCCTACAGATAAATTTTAATTACAAAAGGTAAAATAATAATTTGAAAAGTAGAGAAATTTGGCAGGTATCACTTTAATCAAATGATCAAAGTTAACACTGTCAGTAATGGGACATATTGACAACATGCGCTCCCTGATATGATGCATTAAGAACTTGGCATCATTTCTGTGGTATTCCTGCCAAAGTAAGTAACAAGAATCTAATCATGAGGAAACATCATACAAATTCAAAGTAAGGGACATTTTACAAAATAACTGGCCTCAACTCTTCAAAAATGTTAATGCCATGAACAGAAAGACCCGGGAATTGTCCAAATTAAAGGAGACTAAAGACATAACAACTAAAAATATATTTTTAAATTTCAAAATTAATTAAACAGATGTCCTTCTTGTCCAACATACTTTAGGCTCAGATACATATCCAACTATCTTCTGCAAAAAAAGGAAAAACAAGATGAAGATTTTAGATGCACAGCCTTTTATCTAAGAGACAAGTTAAAGTTTATATCCTTTATCATCATTAACTTGTCAGTTTCTCCATTTTCAAAACAAGAATAACTAAATCACACAATTCACAGGACTATATGGAGGATAAAATAAAGTTACCATGGAAAGGTTTCCAAATTGTTAGGCATTCAAAGCAAACTATTACTATCATGTAGGAGCTTAGCAGTTCCAGCTGAATTGTGCTCATGCTGTTCCCTTCTTACTATAGTCTTTCCCCCATACATTCTGTACTCCCCAAAAAGCTACCTCGTCTTTTAAGAATATCAGAGATGACAGGAAATATTAATTATTATTAGATTAGTAACTTCTCAAACTTTTTTTGAGAGGATGAATGAAATATTTTTCTCCTCAATGAAATCTTACTTGGGCCCCTAAGTATAAAACAGATTAAAGAATAGCTACAAGTGAAAAGAGGGCAAGAGATCAGAGTCCTGCTTATTAGGGATCACCTAATACCACAGTAGCTCCTGAGACGTGTCCACAGAATCCCAGAACTCTGAGAAGTATTTAAAAATAAATTATTTAAGCTGAACCTTCACTGGGGCACCTGGGTGGCATAGTCAGTTAAGCATTCAACTTCTTGGTTTCAGCTCAGGTTGTGATCTCAGGGTCTTGAGATGGAGCCCCACATGGGGCTCTGCTTAAGACTCTCCAGCTCCCCCTTGCCCTCCCCCATGTGCAGGAGCACGCACTCTCTCTCAAATAAATACATAAATCTCAAAAATTAAATAAAAATAAATAAACCGAGCCTTCATTTTATAGCTGAAAAACTAAGGCTCCAAAAAAGGTAAAGTTGATTTATTCAGAGGCTTTCTACCAGTAACTGAACAAGAAGAAAAGAATACAGGCCTTCCCATTACCAGTCCAGTGGTCATGGTCTTCTATGCTGCTACATCTGGTTATTTGGCTTCTCTTCCTGCCTCAAATTTCCACATCGATTCATGTCTTCAAATTTTTGTTTTGTACCTTTTTTTTTTTTTAAAGATTTTATTTATTTATTCATGAGAAACACAGAGAGAGGCAGAGACACAGGCAGAGGGAGAAGCAGGCTCCATGCATGGAGCCCGACATGGGACTCGATCCTGAGACTCCAGGATCTTGCCCTGGGCCAAAGGCAGGCGCTAAACCGCTGAGCCACCCAGGGATCCCCTATTTTGTACTCTTTTATACCCTGCTAGACTGAATTTCTAGAGGAACATATCTGATTAATCTTTGGAATCTCATTGTGCCTAGCATATAGAAAGTGATAACCATAGTAATTCTTTACCTATCGATTTGGACTCCAAACATTCCATATTCATCCTTGGCCAAACTTCTCTACTGAAATCTCCACTCCAATCAAATGCACCTGCTAAGTATTTACTACTTGTCTTAGCCTTAAAAGTATTCCTTGGTTTGTCAAAACTCAGCCGAATATTTTGGCATCCAACTCCTATTTCTTCTCTTATTTAGTTTTCCAAATTATTTCAGCGCACAGTATGCTCCTCTGAATGAATAATTTTTATCCATACTGCTTCTTGGAGCAATTATTCACATACTGTTAACATTTGTTACACAATGGGGTCAACATTTGGGCAGCCCGGGTGGCTCAGCAGTTTAGCGCCACCTTCAGCCCAGGGTGTGGTCCTGGAGACCTGGGATCAAGTCCCACATCAGGCTCCCTGCATGGAGCCTGCTTCTCCCTCTGCCTGTGTCTGTGCACCTCTCTCTGTGTCTCTCATGAATAAATAAAATCTTAAAAAAAAAAAATGGGGTCACATTTTAAGTGGGGGGGTTAGTTTCTAAAGCCAGAGACCAAAGAAAAAAAGTCAAAATGATGCTTAAAATTCCATATCATATGCTATTCTAAAGCATAAGAGAACGATACTGTGAGAGGCATGAGGGAACTAAGACTGCCTAAGAGAACAGCAGGTAAGCAACTCATGCTCACTCTGGAACATGTGCTTATCGAACAGAACTTCTAGCAGAATCACCGGTACTACTAGCTATTCTTCTTGGGGATACCGGAAGAAAACATCACACCTGCCTTTTTTAAGTTGAACGTATGCACGGTATCTCATCACTGAAGACTCCAACTACAAAATTATTAGACAGTAACATTAAATTTTTCTTTTTTTGGATTCTACATATTTCCTAGCACGTATTTGTATTAATATTACTCATAATATGCATTTATTTATTTGATTCTTTTTTTAAGAAATTTATTTGATTTCTTTTTTTAAGTAGGCTCCACGGGGATCCCTAGGTGGCTCACCACTGGCACCTGCCTTCAGCCCAGGGCATGATCCTGGGGTCCGAAGATCGAGTCCCACATCATGCCTGCTTCTCCCTCTGCCTGTGTCTCTGCCTCTCTCTCTGAGTCTCAAATGAATGAAAGAAGAAAAGGAAAAGAAAAGAAAGAAAAGGAAAAGGAGGGATCCCTGGGTGGCGCAGCGGTTTGGCGCCTGCCTTTGGCCCAGGGCGCGATCCTGGAGACCCAGGATCGAATCCCACGTCGGGCTCCCAGTGCATGGAGCCTGCTTCTCCCTCTGCCTATGTCTCTGCCTCTCTCTCTCTCTCTCTGTGACTATCATAAATAATAAATAAAAATTAAAAAAAAAAAGTCTATAAAAAAAAAAAAAAAAAAAAAGAAAAGGAAAAGGAAAAGGAAAAGGAAAAGATCCCTGCCCAGCATAAAGCTCAACATGGGGCTCAAACTCATTACCATGAGATCAAGACCTGAGTCAACATCAAGAGTCAGACACTTAACACTGAGCCACCCAGGTGCCCCTGTTGATTTGATATTTTAAGGCTATTGCCCCCAAAGGCAATATTTTAATAATCCTACAACCAAATAAAACATAGAAACAGCCAGATTTTGCAGGTGTCACAAAAAAAACCCTATTCAGAATTTTTAAAAAATTTCACTAGTACCATTAATACAAACTACAATCTGCCATTAACACCTTCCTTAAGGAATGGTTAAAGTAAAATAAACAGGGGCACCTGGTGGCTCAGTGGTTGAGCCGTCTGCCTTCGGCTCAGGTCATGATCCTGGGTTCCTGGGATCAAGTCCCACATCAGGCTCCCTCTAGGGAGCCTGCTTCTCCCTCTGCCTACATCTCTGCCTCTCTGTGTCTCTCATGAATAAATACATAAAATCCTTAAAAGAAAAGAAAAAAGGTAAAATAAACAAAACTAGGTGTCGACTTACATCTTCATCTTCGTTAAAAGCTGCTGCTACTGAAAGGGTTTTTGGAGCAAGCGTTGGAACAGTTTCTTTAGGCTTCTGAAGAAGAAACACATTAAAAAGTATCACATAATGTTTATACAGGCTTGTTTAATGATACAAATAAGTTCAAAGTTTCAATTTTATGTTTTCATAGAAACATACAGTAAGGAACTCAGAACAAACTTTAAAGAAATCCATTTTCTCTTTTTAAAAATGTGGTTATCAACAGGTAGCTTTATTAATTATATGTCCATTTGTTTTCATCCTGTAAAAGATTTTCTAGTCATGAACTATAGTATCATTTAGCTAAGGGGTACCTGGAAAACGTGAAAGAAAATGATTAGTAGTATTTTCCCACAGTAACAAAAAATGAACAAGGCAGGGTGCCTTGAGAACATAAAAGGCACCAAGACCATCTCTCCTGGCTAGCTTTCTGCCTATAGCCTGTAATGCTTCTCTTCTATCTAATAAGTTTCTGAGATCAGTTGTCCTCAGTATCTTCATCCTCTCACCAACCATTCTGTCTTTCAATCCACTGCAATGCGGCTTCCTCCCTCATTCCCCCATGGCTCCTTATTCACCTAGAATCAAGTCCTCGTGATTCTATGCGGTCACCAATGACCAGTGCACTGCTTTTGACTCTAAACGCCGGCTACTTTTTGAAACACTCCTAACTTGACTTCTCTGACACTGCTTTTTAGAGGTTGTTCTAATTCTCTGATCTTTTGTTCCCTTTGTTTCCTCCTGTTCCCCACCTTAAATGGCAGATACCCAAAATTCTGCCCTTCGGGATCTCTCCTTCTCTATACTTCCCTAGTAAATTCCATTCACTCCCATAATTTTAACTACTGAATCTTACGTCTACCCCAAACAGGATGTCATATGCCTACTGGATAGCTCCACTTAGAGCCCCAATGGGTATTCTAGTTTCACAGTGTTCTAAGTAATGAAACCAGAAAACCTTTTCCTCAACTTGCATTCTCTTATAGTCCTGCTGATTAAATCTCTATCTAATAGACCTACATCTCCCTCTGCATTCTCATCAACTACCACACTACAGACATCTAAGGTCCCTTTAGGGCATTACTTGCCTAAACATTTCTGTTAGAAATACCATCTCCCCACCATCAGTGTTCCTTCCCTCTAATCCTCTATAATGGTACCAGAGTGATATTTCTAAAATGCAAACCGCTTAAGGGTTAAGTTCCCATACTTTCATAGCTCCGCTAGAACTTAAAGAATAAAACCAAACTATGTCATGCAAGTCCTTTATGATTCGGTTCTCTGGTCTCATTTGAGGCAGCTTTCTATCCATACATTTGCATACCACTTTCCAACTACAAACAATTTCCTGAATGTACCATGTGGCTTCACATATAAACCGCTTTTGCACAGAATTCTTTTTGAGATGCCCTTTGCCCCCTGTCTACAGTGAAGGGCAACTCAAATCACCTCATCAGTGAAATATTCTCTGACTTACTGAAACAAAATGAACCACCCTTTCTTCTATAACACAAATATTTTTTATAAATGTTTGCTTTTGAAGGAATAAGAAATGTTAATTTGGAGACTATGCAGAGACTTCAGAAATATCCTTTACTCTTTTAAAGACGTCACGTGTTTGATGTTGTACAGACAACATAGGACACAAGTACCTGTTGATCAACTATCTTTTCACATCATATAATCAAAAGCAATAGTTTTAACATTTTTGTACCTTACATCTCACGTCCTCAAGATGACTGTGTTTATACTAAAGTTTACTTTATAAAAACAGGTTTTTGTTTTTTAAAGATTAAAATGTTTTATTGAATAAATAGCCTTTTTCAAACAAAACCCTCCCATCTAAAATGATCAGCAATTACTAAATCATGTTAATGATTTAGAAAAAGTAGGGATTTAAATATCTAATTTAGGGGTGTGCCGACCACAGTAAAATCTATTTTCAAGAGTAACATCTATATGGAAGTGTACATTAGAATACATGTTTAATGACAATCAAAAAAACCCCACAAATGTTTATGCAGTTAGTCTATGCAACTTTATAAAAAAAGACCGAACAAAAAGAATTGGCTCAAACAGGAAGAAAATCATGAAGTAAAGAAATTACAAGCTGAATGTCATTTTTTGAAAAAAGGAAAAAAGAAAAAGGCAAAAAAACATAGGGTGGGAGCAGGGTAACTCAAACATACTGCCTCTAGTATGAGCCTGATCCATATCACATTTTTAAGATCTCTAAATGAACATCTAACACAAAAATAAAGCTAAACGCATCTGGCAAAGAAACATTAATTTTCACAGAACAGATATGAATAAACTAGTCAAAAGCAATAATCCTAATAATTTTAGGATTGCTCTTTTAGACAAGAATATAAACTACTTTCTAAAGTTAACAGTAACATACTACTTAAGTAACATTTTTTTCCTTAAAGATCTATGTGGTTGAAGAATATGAAACTGCCACTTTTATAGGTCAGAAATAGTCAAATACCAAAACTTTGTAAGTTTCAATCTAATACCTCAAAATTTGCCAGATACTCCACGGTTAATGATTATTAATTCAAGCTTTGTATTTAAAGTTGTTCTGTGATAGGATATACAGAGCTCAATGTCCATTTGTAGCTCCAAAGTAACCAGGAAGCTCTTATCAAAGAATACCTCACTAGCACTGATTTCTATAGACATTACTTTTTATATTACTGGAATTGAAATACAAGGAAAATAAGTGAATTTATTTCTGAAAATATTTTTGGGAGGTTTTTGCTCAACTTGGAAAAATTCTAAGCTGTTACTTCATAAACCATATACTCTTTAGAATAGTTGCTCCTTCTCATACTCCAAACTTTTAAAAAGCTTTGAGTTATAACTTGCCCACACCATTCTTGAATGCAGAGCTAAAAACTTCTTAAATACTTCACATAAGTTCACATACGAATATACCTTTTCAGACTCAATTTACCATAATCTCGTAAAAGCAGGTTTCTGAAACAAATTTTTAAGACCCATTATAAACATCATATAGATAAAATAACAACTCACACTTGATCCAAGTTTGATGGATATGGCTGAGGCTTTCTTTGTCGTCTGACTACCTATGGCAAATCCAAACTTGGAGATCTTTGTAGGCTTTGTTGGGAGGTCTGCAGCTTCTTCTTCAGCTGATCGCTTCTCAGCGCTGCGACTGGAACTTTCCCCTCCATTACTGGAAGAAACAGTCTTAGTTTTCACAGGTTTTTCTGCTTCTTCTTCAGGTCCTGGTGAAGTCGAAACAACTTACCAAGATGAGCTATTTTTACTGAGCAGATTGATGGGAGCAGCAACCTCAAAAAGCATCGTTATAAGGAAGATACCTCTGCAGTTGTCACCTACTGACCCAACAGTCTCTTCCACTGTTTGTTAGAGTATACAGCAGGAACTGAGATTGTGTGGCAGTAGAAGAGGCTCCCATGAATTAACTAGCATAAAATACAGAGCAATTTAAAATTATAAACACAGAGTTCACAAAATGTTAAGACCCTTCAACTAAACACTATTATGTAAGTCATATAATAATCTAATCATTTGTGGGGGTTTTGCTTCTTAGAAATTAAGGTCTATAAGTGCTTCTATACAAACTAGTTTGGGAGCAATTGGTCACAACACAGGATAATACATTTGATTAATAAATTCTGGCATTCTTCAATTATGTACTACTTGTTACACAAAGTACCTAGTTGTGTATATTACAAGAACTACAATGTTAATACAGCCTGGAGTAACTTTCTTGAGTGATGTGTTCCTCAAGTACCTCTCACACAATTTTTAGAGTTGAAAAGGAAACTCAAGGAAGATGTCAAGTCATCCCCTTATATAATTTAATTCTACTCCAAACGCTTGGTCATCACCTCTTATAACAATCATACTTAGGTTTATACCTGACTTATTCTCGTGGAAAAAAAAGATGAGCTAATTATAATTTCAAACAGTAGAAGCCATAACATATGTAGATTTGGAATGCAGGATGGCTCTCAATAGCTTTGTGTTTGTATCAATCAGTGAAGAAATACGTTTGCATCTTGACTATCTTTGGTTCTTTACACTGGCTATTTTAGAAGTAGTCTAGTTGATAATTAAAAATGTTACTTTCTTTCCCCCATTTCACCCTGTAGAATGTTTTCTGCTACACTAGATAGTTTACTTAGGGAGAGAAGATGCTCTAAGTGATAGCCCTGACAACAGTTAAAAAAACAAAACAAAAGAGGACATACAACTAGAATGCAGGAAAAGCAGAAAATCAAACACAAATAAATGGACAAGTAACAGAGTAAAAAATCCAGAGGCTACAAGCTCTCAATCTGTATAATTTTGGAATGATGAGGTCTCTAGATTAATAAGCACTTTGAACAGAACATTTGATTTTGTTTAGAACAAAGGTAACAGGAATTCTTTATTCTCTTTGGATAGGTGGTAAAAGTTGTAATAACAATGCAGGGGAGGTACTAAGTAGGATTAGGATTTGGGATTTCCCCAGGAGACAAAGATAGTACTGAAATGGTTGCTGGAGGTGCCATTTACTTATTTAGATATGAAATTATAAAAGCACCTAAAGAATGTAAGATCAACATTCAATGGTTGAAATACAGAAATCAATTTAGAATTTCTAGGGGTGCTTGAGTGGCTCAGTTAAGCGTCTGCCTTCAGCTCAGGTCATGACTCCAGCTGGGGTCCTGGGATGGAGCCCCGTATCAGGCTCCCCACTCAGTAGCATCAGCTTCTCCCTCTGCACAACCCCCATGCTCGCTCACTCGCATATAAACAAATCTTTAAAGAAAAACATCAATTTAGAATTTATAAAAAAAGAAACTATTATGCCAACATTAATTTTTTCAAAGCCTAAATTTATAACTAAAAACATCATTCTAAATTTTATTCTGCATTCTGTTCAGTTTTAATCAAGTATGAATTTTACTGTAGAACCCAAACAGTGATAACTATTTCTTTTTGACTGACAGCTAAAACTGCAACTGTAGTCTCTACATACGGGAACATACAGAAAATGCACTGAGTTTGCATAAAGAATCTATACACTAAGGCACAAATTCTGTACAAACACAAACTCCGAAAAACACCAAACAGCATAAAGAACATTTAGTCTTGACTGCACTATATTCTGCTCTTTGAAATGTGACCCAAGAGCTACACATAATTAGTCAAGACTTCTAGTTCTTATAAAAGAAAATAAAAAAACCTATGTTTTCTTAATTCTAGGTCTTTTACCCAGAAAATAATTCTGAACAAGGATCTAGAAAAACTAAAGCATAAGTATAAAACAAAGTGAAAAACATAAATCTTACTGTAATATTAATGCCATTAAGTGTGACAACTGGCTGAACTAGTATGTGATAACATATGGAACACAATACTAACTGTCCAATCCCATGATGCTATAGGGAAGATTTCTATAGACACTGCTATAGAAAAGGTAGCATGAACAGAGAGTTGGGAAAACTGCCACTAATTAAGGAATCAACTGGCAGCAACTCAGTTTTATTCACATTTGCTTTCTCGTCACCTTAAGAGGCAAACTATTAAGACCATCCACATCTCATGTCCACATGGGGGGATGAAACATACTATGCCTAGCAGGTCATTTCCTTTTTATTTTTTTAGAACTTATTTTATTTATTTGATGAGAGACGGAGAACACAAGCAGAGGGAGCAGGAGAAGCAGACTCCTCACTGAGCAGAGAACCTGACATGGGACTCCATCCCAGGACCCTAGGATCACGACCTGAGCTAAAGGCAGGCACTCAACCAACTGAGCCACCCAGGTGCCCCAGCAGGTCATTTCTAAACATGACTGATTCCAGATCCAACAAATTATTTTTGAAGATAGTAAATAACTGTTTGGCTGCACTTAACTCTTTAAGTTTTTTTTTTTTTTTTTAAAGCAACTGTAAATACTCAACAGCTTTAGAAAATACCTACTCTTCAATGAAGAGATGGGGGAAAGGGAGTGAAGGAAGAAGGGGAGTGTACAATTAGTACTCTTACTTAGCCTTAAATGGCTCAATGTGTCATATGGATTGGAGCTGTTATTTTCTCTTTAGGTAATCCTCTTCTAACAATTATGTAGTAAATACACATAACATTTAAGAAATAAAGCAAATGGAATAAGCAATGAAAATGGAAAAATGTGACAGACAAGTATTATCAACGCAACTGTTACTAGATTCTACAAGTCTTTATATAGGTCATTAGAAGAGAAAATTATTTCAACCTAAGGTGAACTTTGAAATATATCACTAAATATCAATATTTATTTCTAAGTCCATTAAAGTGTTTTTCTTTAAATACAACACGTACTACACTTTGGCATTTGGGGGCTTTTAATCAAGAACTGCTGTTTTCAATTTATTTAAGGAGATCTTTATATTTTGGACCATTAAAAACAAAATTTTTAGATGACCATAGATTAGCAATGTGAAAAATTTTAGCCATGTGACTTACATTTTAAAGAATGAATAAATGAATACGGTAATTCGTTTTTAAAAATAAGAAAATCACAATTTATAGCAAAACATGCATATAATTGTATAAAAGTACTAGATGCTTTACCAGAGAATATTTCACAAAAGGGACTTTCATCTAGTTTGCATTCATTTTGAGCTAACAAAGTGTGTAGTTAATGTGAAATCAAATTACACGTGGTACACATGGTACTAGCTTTTTTTTTCTTTTCCACTGATTAGCTGGAGAGGAAAGGTGGGCATTGGAGGACAAAGTCACCTTACTCTGAAAAAAAAAAAGGGTACCTAATAAGAAAGTTTAAGTCTATAAGGGTATATCCTCATGACCCATTTGTATTCTGGTAGCTTCATCTGAAAAAAGGGCACATAGTTACCTCTCCAAAAAGACTGGTGAGCAGCTTATAGGAAAACATAGTCAAGACCCTCCTAGTGGCAGGCATAATGAATGTCGATTTCATTAAAGTAGTTCTTAGATAACTTAAAATAGCACAGGATTACCATGGTTATGATATGGACAGCTTTTTTTTTTTAAGATTTATATTTCAAGGAGCTACAAAATTTTAGCCAAAAGAAGAATAAAAATCTGCCCAAAGCCTTATCCGTAGCATTACCAGACTCCTCTTTAAGGTGAGAACAAGTTCAAGTAACTAGCTTCTCTAACTGACATAAATTCATTCGCAACTACTTATTAAAAAAAAAAAAAAAAAAAAAAATCACAGTTTCAACTTATCCGGGTGTTCAACAGGAACTAAAAATCGGCTGGGAAGAGCCCCTAAGACAAGTTTGAGAGTGTTTCACAATAGTGCCAACTTGCCACAAGATTTGCAATGCAGCGATTCCATAGTGTTAAATGTTTTAGCTATGATTTCTCTGTACAAATTCATTAAAAAACATCTTGACATTCAAAAATGGTTTATATGCAACATCACGATTTTCTTGTACAGGCAGGCACATCCAAGGCAAATTATGATGAAGTCAGTAAGGGGTGGGTAGTACTTATTCTAAATCACCCACAGGGATACCATAATTTTTTATCCCAATCACTCCAGTTAATTGTGCACTACCACCCCACATACAAAAACAGGCTACAACGGAAACACCAACATTCCTACTACACGTCTAATTATCCCTCGCGGGGGGGGGGGGGGGTACATTACACAGTCCAGTTACGCTGACACTTAAGGTGCGTGTGGGCAACACATCAACACATGCTCTCGAGACGCTTAATAAGCCACGCTCCAAAGTTAAAAGGCTGTCTAAAAGCCAGTTAAGATTCTTTAGGTTACACATCTTTGTTTTTCCTCAAACTACTCATTTAAAAAAAAAAAAAAATGTGATTTTACTCAATGACTTCCAAGACGATGTTTGGGGGGACCTTATGGGATAGTCCTACATGGTTTAAGTCGCTGTGTAGTGAACAGAGAACCCTGCGCTTTCCTCAGTTTTTGTGGCCAAAAGGCAGTTCGCCTCTACACGTCAGGCTAGTGACGTCCTCCTGCCTGCCTTCGCACGCTATTCATCTTCGGTGTTTTCTCAAACTAAATACTTGAGGGGTAAGATGGGAGGGAGTCAGAATGGAAAGGAAAACGTTTCTAAGGATGTCCTGACCGCGCCGCACGTGCCGAGGTACCCGCCTCGCTACCACAAAGGGGGGCGGGGGCCTGGAGAGACGCTGCCCCCCCGCGCTCGGGGACCGGGCGGGGGGGGCAGGCCGGGGGGGGGCAGGCGGGGGCGCCGCCACAGGACGCGCCACGCGCGAGTGGAGCCGCCCGACCTCGGCCCCGCAGCTGGCGGCCGAGAGCCTAACTCGGGGAAGGCGGTGAAACCCTAGCCCTAGGCCCGCGGCGGCCACCGGCGGGCGGCAAAGGTCCGTCTCCGCGCCGCCCCGCCCCGCCTCACGGCGGCATCGGCCCGGAGCTCGCGGGGGCAGGCCGGGGCCGCTCCACCTCCGGGCCGACAGGGAGAAGCGAACGGACTACTGCGGGGCCTGGGGCCGGCGCGGCGGCCACGGCCGGGGACGCGGCCCGGGCGCGCGCGGAGCCGTGCGCTGTCGTCTGCGGTGCGGCGGCGGCTCCCGCGCGGCCGCTGCGGGTCCCACCCCGAGCCCGAGCCCCCTCCGGGCACTCCTGTCCCTCCTCCTCGGAAGCGGGGCCTCCGCGGGGGCCGGCTCTGCCCCGGCAAGGAGGCGAGGTGGGCCCGGATCCCGGCGGGCCGCGCCGGGCGTGCCCGGGTGTCGCCTGGGCCCAGCACCTGGCCGGGCGAGCGCCAGACCCGCCCGTGCTCGCCCCCGTCCTACCCCCCACCCCGGGGAGCCCAAACAGAGGCCCAGAGCACCCCACGCAGCCCGCGACGCTGGGGTTGTGTTCACCTCCGGCGGCTCCAGCTCGCTGCGGTTTCTCGGGCTTCTCCTCTCCCGCCTTCCCGTCCGCCATTTTCCCCGCCGCGGCCTCCCCTGCAGCCACGCCAAGGACGTCACGGCCCCGCCCAGCCACCATTGAGTTTCGGAGCCGGCGGGCGAGGCGGCGGCCTAGAGCGGCCCGGGAAAGGCCGAGGAGGCCGTTTGGGAAACGGAAGCGGGTGTGACGTCATCCCCCGGCGCCTCTGCAGGAAGGGCGGGAAAGGGTGGGCTGCGTGTCTCCGGAGGACGGCTCGGGGCCTGGCGGGACCTTGCTTAGGCTCCCGGGGTCCAGAGAAGTGGGAGCGTCACTCCGGGAGCGGCGGCGAGGTCTTGTTAAGCTTTCGGCGGACCAGGGTCAGACGACAGCTGAAGCGAGCCAGCTCCGTTCTGGTCTTTGTGGATCACCTGGGCTTTAAAAAAAAGGGGGGGGGGCAGTGGGGGCGCCTGGCTAGCTCAAAGGAGCGTGGGACTTGATCTTGGGTCCTGAGCTCCAGCTCCATGTGGGTGTACAGATTACTTAAGTGATTAAAAAAAAAAAGCGTCCTGGGGTGGGAGGATCAGTGTTTATGGAGCGCCCTCTCGTGTCCTGCGTCTTGTTCAGTCCCCACCACAGTTCAGTGCAGGATTACCCGCTTTTTAACTAGGAGAATTGAGGCTAAACGGATAATTTGTCTAAAGTCACGTAGTCAGGGGATCCCTGGGTGGCTCAGCGGTTTAGCGCCCGCCTTCCGCCCGGGGCCTGACCCCGTGGTCCCGGGATCGAGTCCCGCGTCGGGCTCCCTGCGTGGAGCCAGCTTGGAGGCTGCCCTGTAACTTTTTAAATGGAGATATAAACACTTTTATGACATTTTTATGTGATATTATTTATTTGTAGATGCCTTTATTTTTGAGTGAGGAAAATGAAGTTCAGAGAGGTCATATACAGCTATGTAGAAGCAGATTCAGTTCCATATATTGCGTTGTAGAAATTAAGGTTAGAAGATAATCCATTCGCTTGTCAATTCCAGGAGGTTATATGGTGCTCATCTTGCATAGCATTGTTTCCCCAGGACCTAGATTACACCAGTTTCAACAAATATTCATTGAAGAGTTGGGTGCAAGCTTCAATAACCCTCTGCAAATGAGTTAGGCAGTGTAGTGCAGGGCAAAGAGCAGCAGTATTGCTTTAGACAAAAGTGAATTTAAACTGTAATTCTGGGGCACCCGGATGCTCACTCAGTTGAGTGTCGGCCTTTGGCTGGGATTGTGATTGGGCGGGGGTGGGGGTGGGGGGTTTCCTGGTCAGGGGGGAGCCAGCTTCTCCTCTCCTGCTCTTCCTGCTAGTGCTCTCACTCTCTCTCAAATAATCTTTAAAAAATTAAAAAAAAAAAAAACAAAACTGTAGCTCTGCCATTTGCTAATTCTGTGAGTTTGAACTGAACAATTTTATTGAAAATGTTCAACTATAAAAATGTAATATAGGATTTCTGAGAAGATTAAGCAAGATAATACTGGTAAAAATTGTAATACAGAGTGCTTAGCTCATGATGGGCATTTGCTTAGCAGTACCTATTAACCTCTAAAGAGCTATTCAAATAATGATTTAAAAAGCTGGAAATAGGAGGTAATATGAGCAACTATTATTTTAATTTAGATGTGTGAGATGGCAGCTAGGATATTCAACATTTGTTCATGTCTGCTATATGCCAAGTATACTTGCACAGTTTGCTATGCATAGTTTGATAGTTTTTAACATGAAATCAGGTGCATTAAATTATCACAACAACCCCATGAATTTAGTGCTACTATACTCTCATTTTTACGGAAGACGAAACTGGGACACTGAAAAGGCAAGAGACGAAACAAACTTGGAATTCAGGCAGAGAGCTACAACAAAACCAGAGAGGAAAAGTAGCCAATCAGAGTTTCACTGTGAGTATATTCTTTTATTTATTTAGGGTTTTCTTAGTGTAATTGACACACAATGTTAAATTAGTTTCAAGTGTACAACACAGTGGTTTGACAAGTCTACATTATGTGATGCTCACCACAAGTGTAGCCACCATCTGTCCCCATACTATGCTGTTACAGTTATCACTGACTGTATTCTTTATGCTGGGCCTTTTATTCTTGTGACTTACTCATTCCATGACTGAAGCCTCTATGTCCCACCATGAGTCGTGGTTTGTTGTTGTTGTTTTTAGGGAGGGACGTGGGGAAAGTCAAGGAAGAGTAAGAGAGAGGATCCCAGGCAGGCTCCATGCCCAGTACAGAGCCTGACGTGGGGCTCAATCTCCAACCCCAAGACCATGAACTGAACAGAAACCAAGTGTCGGATAGTTAACCAACTGAGCCACCCAGGCGCATTGCCCTGCCCCACCTGTGAGTAGATTCGTAATATAGCTTTGGAATCTTACTATATTTCCCTATAACATCCTCAAATTTCCATATACATCAGAATGACCAGGGCCTGTTAATAAAACGCAGTTGAAACTCTGGTATCACTGCCAGAGTTCTTGATTCAGGTAGACTCAGCGGGGCCCCCAAATGCACATTTCTAACCATTTCCCAAATGATGTGGATCCTGCTGGACTGGGGACCACACTTAGAGAACCACTGCCCTAATAAATTCACTTTCTTAGACTATTTTTACATGTTCTCTGCTCTCCAAACTTTTTTGGAGAGTATTTACTCTCCCCCTAGGTCGATGATTTTGCTCCTTATTTTCATGGAGAAAATAATAGAAATCAAAACAGAACTGCATATTCTCACCATCTCTGTGGTGTGGTACCTGCATTTGTACTTAAATTTTTTCTTCTCTGTTACTTATGCAATAGATCCCATCCTCTTGTTTACACACAAGAGCATCACTCCTCTCACTCCACTGTTTCGTCAGATCATCAGATTATCCTCCATAACTGGATCATTCCCAACAGCATACATACATGTTTTCATATCTCTCATCAAGAAAGAAGACTTCTTTTGATCTTGTGTCTTCCTCTAGCTTGGTACCATTTTCCGTCACATGGGAACTCTTTGAGAGGATTGTTTATACTCACTATCTCCAATATCTCTTTGGTATCTGGTACCTACTGTGGTACTGTGGTACCCAGAACCTTCTTCCAAACCACTGTTCTTTTACTTTTGTGACTGCAATAGTTTCCTAACTGGTCCCCCTTGTAGAATCTTGTCTCAATACAGCAACCAAAGCAGTCCTTTTAAGATGAATCTGATTCATCCACTAAAGAAAATTCTAAGTACTTGTTATGTGCTAGGACCCCAGGAATACAGCAGTGAATAAATCAGGGAAAAAAAAAAAAAAATCCCTGCCCTCAGTCAGTCTCAGTGGCTCAGCTTTAGTGCTGCCTTCAGTCCAGGGCATGATCCTGGAGACCTAGGATCAAGTCCCACGTCAGGCTCCCTGCATGGAACCTGCTTCTCCCTCTGCCTATGTCTCTGCCTCCCTCTCTCTCTCTGTGTCTCTCATGCATAAATAAATAAAATCTTTAACAAAAAAATCCCTGCCCTCATGTATTCTAATTCTTTTTTAAAAAATATTTGAGAGATGGAATCCCTGGGTGGCGCAGCAGTTTGGCGCCTGCCTTTGGCCCAGGGCGCGATCCTGGAGACCCGGGATCGAATCCCACATCGGGCTCCCGGTGCATGGGAGCCTGCTTCTCCCTCTGCCTATGTCTCTGCCTCTCTCTCTTTCTCTCTCTCTGACTATCATAAATAAATAAATAAAAATAAAATTAAAAAATAAAATAAAAAAATAATTTGAGAGAGAGAGAAAGAGAGTGAGCAGGGGCAGGGACAGAGAGAGAAAGAGAGAGGGAGGGAGAAGCAGATTCACACTGAGCAGGCAGCCTGATGCAGGTGGGTCCCAGGACCCCGGGACCATGACCTGAACCAAAGGCCAATGCTTAACCAATGAGCCACCCATGTGCCCCCTAATTCTTCTGTTATAACATCAAGAATATGTCATTTCTTAAGATTTTATTTTTTTAATTTTTATTTATTTATGATAGTCACAGAGAGAAAGAGAGGCAGAGACACAGGCAGAGGGAGAAGCAGGCTCCATGCACCGGGAGCCCAACGTGGGATTCGATCCAGGGTCTCCAGGATCGCGCCCTGGGCCAAAGGCAGGCGCCAAACCGCTGAGGCACCCAGGGATCCCGAATATGTCATTTCTTTGTTCAGGACCATCTGATCTTCCCATCTCATTCACAGTAGAGACCAAAGTTCTTAGGATGGACTAAGAGGCTTATATGACAGACCTGCAGCTACTCCTCTAACTTCATCTTCAGCTTTCTTTACCCACTCGGTTTCAGCCACACTAGCCTGCTTGTACCTTGAACCCTCAGGCTTTTGCACTCAATCTTTCCTTTACTTGGAACTCCATCCATGTCTCCATAGCTTACTCTTTCGTCCTTCAGGTCTCTGTTTCAGTGTCATTTTATCAGTCTTTGTGCAAATTAGAAAAGGGATACTCTTTTATTGGATACGATCCTTTAAGTACATGGCTTTTTTTTTTTTTCTTTTTTTTTTTTAAAGTACATGGCTTAAAGGCAAATAATGCCTTAGTCTGAAGAAAATGGTGTTTCTTCCTTCTAGCAAACATGGCCCTGCACCAGAGTGCATGGCTTGGAGAGGTGTGCAATGAGCAACCTGCTTAGAAGGTATACCTCAATCACCTTTTATAAGATAGTAATGCCACCTCACCCCAGCATTCTGCTTCCTTTCTTAACCTTGCTAAAGTTAATTTGATGTCAGGCAAGACCCACAAAATGGGGGCTTGATCCAGTGGCCCAGTCCAAGTCACAAGTCTAAACCTAAGTCAACCTGCACTTATGGGAAACAAAAGTGCCAAGAAAATCTAACATAGACCAGTCACAGACCTCAGCTTTCGCTAGTTTATCTTACCTGAGAAAAGACCTCTTAGCTCTGTTTTTGAATTGCCCCTTCTGATGCTCTATAAAACTCTCTCTTGCCCCGAATCTCTCTGAATAGTGTACCACTGCTGTTAGGCACTGTACTCCCCCAATCCATGGATTGTTTTCCCTTGAATAAAGGACATCAAACTTGTTGCTAAATTATATTGTATTATTTTTGTCATTTGACAACCTTCGTTATCACTTATTACCATCTGACTTTTAACATATTTATGTCTGTCTCCTTTCTCTCACCAGAATTTTTTTTTTCTCACCAGACTTTAATATCCATGAAGGCTGGGAATATTTTGTTCACCACAGTATCACCAACACCTAAAACACTTTTAGGCACATTATAAGTGCTCAAATAAATATTTGCCGAATAAATGAGCCAATGAGGAAGCTGCTAAAGTGAGAAAAATCAATTACTGTGGTTTAGAATTCAAGGGAGAAGTATTCCAAAGAGGGAAGAGTTCAGGGTGATATGCAACAGTTCATTAATTCGTATGAAGTGGCCACTGAATCTGGCTGTTTTGATGCAAACACAAAACAGCTCACACGATTATCAAGCGGTAGCCTACAGCTGCACTATTCCATGTGGCAGCCACTGGCTCCATTGACTATTAAGCACTTTAAATGTAGGTAGCACAAATGAAGAACTGAACTTTTAATATTACTTGATTTAAACTAAAAAAAACGGAAGCACAACTCTACTGTTTTGATAGGACTGCATTTTACTTTAAGCATTGAAAATTTGGCATTCAAGTTAAGATATGCTGTCACCATTAAAACACATACCGGATTTTGAAGGGTTAGTATATAAAAAGAGAACATGAATTAAAATCTCATTAGTTTTTATGCTGATTACAAATCAAAATGATAATATGTGGGCATATGTATTAATTAAAATATATTAAAGTTAATTTCACCTGCTTATTTTTAATATGACTACTGGGATTTTTTTTTTAATTTTTATTTATTTATGATAGTCACACAGAGAGAGAGAGAGGCAGAGACACAGGCAGAGGGAGAAGCAGGCTCCATGCACCGGGAGCCCAACGTGGGATTCGATCCTGGGATCGCGCCCTGGGCCAAAGGCAGGCGATAAACCGCTGCACCACCTGGGGATCCCTACTGGGAGTTTTAAATGCACATATGCTATTGAAAGGCAGTATGGGGAGGAAACAAAAACAGTGTTCTGAATAATTGCTTAAAGGAGCTGGCCTAGGTATTCAGAACTTAAACTGGGTAATATAGTACGGATAATAGTTAACAAGTAAAGACTTCTTTTTAAAAAAAAAAAAAAAAGATTTTATTTACTCATTCATGAGAGATACAGAGAGGCAGAGACATAGGCAGAGGGAGAAGCAGGCTCCATGCAGGGAGCCCAATGCAGGACTTGATCCCAGGACTCCAGGATCATGCCCTGAGTCAAAGGCAGGCACCAAACCGCTGAGCCACCCAGGCATCCCAAGACTTCTTTTAAAATTGTTTTAATAATTAAAATCTGGGAGGTTGGTAGCATGTTTGAAAAGAGCAGGAAGAGAGCTAGAAATGGTATTATATGAAAACATCTAATAGGTAAGAAGATAATTAGAACGTAGGCAACAAAAAATTACCTTCAAAGTGGATGAATATTATAAATCATTCAGTGTTTGAGATAAAAAGAAAAGCCACTACTTCCTACTTAGTGCCTGAGAAATCAGACTATTGTTTGGAGAAGTCGAAGCAGTATCTGGGGTTTTGTTAAGTTCCAAATTCCATTTGGAGAATTAAAATTGTATGAGTTCAAACTGTGAATGAGCATGCCCTTATGATTTATCTGCGTTAAGAGTCTTAGAAATCAGTTACACTTAGCTATTTGAAGATTTTATTTATTTATTCATGAGAATACACAGAGAGGAGAGAGAGAGAGAGAGGCAGAGACACAAGCAGAGGGAGAAGCAGGCTCCATGCAGGGAGCCTGATGTGGGACTCGATCCCGGGTCTCCAGGATCACGCTCTGGGCTGTGGGTGGCGCTAAACCGCTGAGCCACCAGGGCTGCCCTACTTAGCTATTTGGAAAGAAAATGATCGTTTAAAAAAATTTAAATTCTAGGGATCCCTGGGTGGCGCAGCGGTTTGGCGCCTGCCTTTGGCCCAGGGCGTGATCCTGGAGACCCGGGATCGAATCCCACATCGGGCTCCCGGCATGGAGCCTGCTTCTCCCTCTGCCTGTGTCTCTGCCTCTTTCTCTCTGTGTGACTATCATAAATAAATAAAAATTAAAGAAAATAAAAAAATAAAAAATTTAAATTCTAGTGTTATCCCAGTGAAATATCTTTTTTTTTAAGATTTATTTTTATTTATTTATGATAGACATTGAGAGAGAGAGAGGCAGAGACACAGGCAGAGGGAGAAGCAGGCTCCCATGCCGGGAGCCCGACGCGGGACTCGATCCCGGGACTCAAAAAATACACTCAAGGACAAACTTGCATATACTCTTAGAAATTCCGTATCGTTTGAACGTAGTCTCAATTAGATAATTAGTGAATATTTACTTAGCATTTATGAGCCAGACTCCATATTAGATGTTTTATGAGTAAGAACTATTTCTAATCTTTTCATAGATGAGGAAAACTCAAATTTCAAGAGATTAAACAATTCAGGTGTCAGAGCTGGAACCCGGGGTACTCCCTGGGCTGGGACTTGGCAGATCAGTAAGGTGTCCTAGGAGCCTCACTCTAGGTGCCAGTCCTGTCGGGAATCCTAAACCCTTGTTCTTAATTAACCACAGTACTATTTTATCTTTATTGTATCTCAAATGGCTCAAGTATTAGCACCTTGCCACTTGGTTGGGCCAAAGGTTGAAATTCATTCAGAACGCATTTATCACCAGGTCTGAGTCTACACATCGTTTTCTGAAGGCCTCTCCAGATCCCACTCACGAGTTTAGGTTAGGCATCCATTGTTTTTCCATTGCACTTCATACTCGCCTTACTGTAGAGGACATAATTTATATTTTGAAAGCCAGGACTTTAGAGTGAGACATCTTTTGAATTGAGACTATACTTAAAGGCTGAATTTTGAGTACATTTTCCTTGTCCGTAAGAAAGATACTAAGCAACTGAGTTACAGATACTATTATAGCACCTATAACTTAGTTGTTTAAATAATTCGTATAAACTTCATATTGTTTGAGTAGATACTTAGTATTTGGTAAAAGATTAAATACTGCCTTGAGAAATGTATTGGACTGCACATCTCATGTTCATTCCCAGTTCAGAAACTAGGTAGAAGTAGTTGGCCATCCATCTCTATTTTCCATGTTTTCAAAAAATTTAATGGAGCAGGTAGTCTACAATCAACATTTCCTAAAGTTCTTCTCTTAGGAAACAAATACACATTTTCTGAAGTATGTTAAGACTTACTAGGTAGCAAAAGGCAGAAATCCAACTCAAACTGGCTTTGCAAAAAAAAAGGGGGATATACGAGAGGGATTACCAGAGTATAACATGAGGTTTGACCAACCAATAAAGGCTAAAGGCAAATCCACAGCTGGACCTCAGGGATAAATGGAAACAGGGATTTAAACAGCTCCAAAAACTGGTCTTATTTTCATGTAAGCTTCACTCTCTCCTACTACATAGCCGGTCTTGCTTTATAAAAAGGAAAGACACCATCAATTCCAGAGCTTCCTATCTGTCAAAGCCCACCACCGGATAGTGACATGGGTTTAGCTCTCAAATCCAAAAATCCCAGGAAAGGGTTCTGACTGGCTGATCTTAAAGTTAGATGCCCATCTCTAAGCTTGAATGAGGTGTCTCCTTTGGGGTAATCAGCTGTGGCCAGGATAAGCTCTGTAAAAATATGGCAGCTTCCATTCAAATCACATGGCTGAAGAAAGTTTTTCCTAGAAAAACAAAGCTGGAGCGCCTGGGTGGCTTAGTCGGTTGTATCTGATTTCAGCTGGGGTCATGATCTCAGGGTCCTGGAATGGAGCCCCACATCCACAACCAGCTACCCGCTCAGCAGGGAATCTGCTCCTGCCTCAGCCCTCACTCGCAAATAAAACCTAAAAAAAAAAAAAAAAAAAAAAAAAAAAGGAAAGTTCTCTATACTATAGTAGGGAAGTGCTAAGTGCTGTATGTAATGTTCATCAAATAACTCCCCCTTTTTTCTAAGAGGACAAGAAATCAATTTCACACACACCCCCAAAACCATTTTTTAATAATATAGCCAAATCCCATGATACACCAAGGAATGTCTTAACTTTTTGTTTAACCAAGATTCGGTTAAACAATAAATTTTAGTGCTTAACACATGCCCAGCATTGTACTAAATGTTACCTTAATAAGTGAATCACACCACCTGAAGCTTAAAATCTTTTATCGGTTTTTTGTAAAGACTTTATTCACGAAACACACACAGAGAGGCAGAGGCAGAGGGAGAAGCAGTCTCCTAGAAGGGAGCCTGATGTGGGACTCATTCTTCCAGTACCCCGGGATCAAACTCTGAGCCGAAGGCAGATGCTCAACCACTGAGTCACCCAGGCATCCCTCTGTATCAATTGTTGATGAAATGGTAGTTTTTGGCATTGTTAAAGGAATATTTTAGAAGGAAAATGGAGGGGCACCTGGGTGGCTTAGTTAAGCAGCCAACTCTTGATTTCAGCTTAGGTCATGATCTCAGGGTCCTGGGATGGAGCCTTGAATCAGGGGGCCTCTACCCTCAGCACGGAGTCTGCCTGAGGATTCACTCTCCCCCGACCCCTCCTCCTATCCTCTCTAAATCAATCAATAAATCAATCTTAAAGTAGGGGAGGCACCTGGGTGGTTCAGTTGGTTAAGTGTCTGCCTTCAGCTCAGGTCATGACCGCCAGGTCCTGGGATGGTCCTGAGCAGGGAGCCTGCTTCTCCCTCAACTTCTGACCCTCCCCCACTTCATGCGCATACACTCTCACACTCTCTCGCAAATAAAATCTGAAAAAAAAAAAGGGGTGGGGAATGGAGTCTGAGACTAAAAAATATTCACAAAAAAGCTACAGCAATAGTACAATTGTTTTACTGGGCTCAACAAACTGGGACAATTCATTTATTTTTTTATCTATTTTTATTTTTTTTTTTAAATGATAGGGGTGCCTGAGTGACTTAGTCACTTAAACATCCAACTTTTTTTTTTTTAATTTTTATTTATTTATAATAGTCACAGAGAGAGAGAGAGAGAGAGAGAGAGAGAGAGGCAGAGACACAGGCAGAGGGAGAAGCAGGCTCCATGCACCGGGAGCCTGATGTGGGACTTGATCCCGGGTCTCCAGGATCGCGCCCTGGGCCAAAGGCAGGCGCCAAACCGCTGCGCCACCCAGGGATCCCTATCTATTTATTTTTAAAGATTTTATTTATTCATGAGAGACAGAGAGAGAGAGAGAGAGAGAGAGAGGCAGAGACCTAGGCAGCAGGAGAAGCAGGTTCCATGCAGGGAGCCTGATGTGGGACTCAATCCCAGGACTCCAGGATCACGCCCTGGGCCAAAGGCAGGTGCTAAATCGCTGAGCCACCCAGGGATTCCCATGGACAATTCTTTTAACTAAGACTATTATTTTTAGGGCAGCCCCAGTGGCCCAGCGGTTTGGCGCCTCCTTCAGCCGGGGTGTGATCCTGGAGACCCAGGATCAAGTCCCACATCGGGGTCCCTGCATGGAGCCTGCTTCTCCCTCTGCCTGTGTCTCTGCCTCTCTCTTTCTGTGTCTATGAATAAGTAAAATCTTAAAAAAAAAAAAAAAAAAAGTATTATTTTTATAGTAAACAAAATATATTTCCAAAGTTTTGCAGAAATTTAATTAATTGGGGAAAAACACACTTCGGTTTGGAAAGAAAACCTTTAAAAGAAAGAAAAAGTGGAATTCCATTCAGGAAGAAATATACCAGCGGAACTGTATTTCCACCGTTTGCCTTTTCTCTTCCAGTTTTATTAACTGACATACATTACAGTATAAATTGGAGGCATACAGCATCATGGTTTGATTTACATATATTGTGACCATTTATTTAAGTTATCCAGTATTCTCATTTAAGCCACCTTTTCTGTGTGTGTATTTTTAGAGAGTCTTTTGGAAATGAATTAAAAGTCTTTGACCTCTTCAATCTGTTGACAAGCTCTTCTTGAGAAGACGGAGATATCTCCAGATAACCAGCATGTTTTCTCTTAGGAACAAACCTCAGAGCCTCTTCCCAACTACCAGTGTTTTTCAGGCATAACAAAATACGCATCATTTGATCTAAGGTGAGATTTTTGGTACCAGTATCCCACTGTAAATATCTATCTAATGGAAGGCATTCTGTTGCCAGCTTCAGCCGTTTTGCTTTGGCTAGGGATATGCCTTTCTGCGTTCCTTTATCAACAAAAGACCCCACCACGTAAATTTTATCATGCTTGAAAGTAGTCATAACATTGGGAGAATCTGCAGTTAAATATATAATACTATCCTTTGGGAATAAATCTATGTAAGACTTTTCTGTTGTTGTTAAAAGCAATTTACTCCATTTTTCTTCATAACGTCTAACTAACTCTTTATGATAAACACCACCTACTTGAAGGTTGCAGAAATAAATGTGGAAAGGATCGACATCTCTTCTGTTCCATCCTTCAGATTCTAAAAGTTGACAAACAGTATTCCGAAGTTCTTTTGGTTTCATATAGTTACCATAATCCATGTCAAAAACCAAAGGCTGCCCGAATTGCATGGCCTGAGCACCTTTCCAGCCCATGGCAGTGTCCATATTCCTATCCCAAAGTCGTAGAAATAGAAAGTTTTGCTGTTTATCTTCCTTAGTGGTTTCTAGCAGCTGGTCTTTTATTGCTTTTTCCTTTGTTGCTGCTTTCAATTCCTTTTTTGTTTGCCTAGCTTTTTTTGCTTTTTCCTTGATATATAAATATCTTAAATATTTTTTCTTTGATGATTTAGAAACACATTCCATGGCAGTTTTGAGTTCTTCTTCACTGATGTGTTCTGGTACTTCTCTGCCAAGCAATCTCCACATCTCAATTAACTCCTTCATGGCAACTACAGGATCTTCATCTTTGCTACCTGAGTCAGCTGAAACATCTTGCACACTAGATTTCATCGTAATTTTCCAACTATCCAATTCCAGCTTTTCAGGAGGTGATGTACTCTCCTTATTGGGATAGGACACAGCTGGTATCTTGGAAGACAAGTATCGTTGCAGAACTCCTGAACATAAAACCCTTCTCTTCCTAGGAATGGTAAATGGCACCAAAAATCTGTCCAAAGATCTTAAGATGATACTACCATTCATTTTGAGGAAAACAGACATGTAAGACCCCTATAAAAGAAGCAAAATGTAATGCAAAGTTAGATAAAGATGTTTAAAACCTGTCAACTAATTGTGCAAGTATAAATTTGAGACCCCCAAAAAGCAACTGATTTTTGAAACACAAAGTAAGCTCAACGTTATTTGCTATTCCATTAATTTTTCCTAGACTCCTGTGGCCTAGAGCCTGTAATCACTCACCAGGCTAAAAGTTTAACTTATTTGGGTTATTTTAGACATGAATTTCACTATTGCTTCAGGGAAAAGAATACCTTGAAGATCTTTTTTAGATTTGTATTTAGGGGCCCAGGATAACAGTATTTCTGGGTAACAAAGTAATGTACTGCTGAAAGGGGGAGATCATGACACTATATTCTTCTCTATTCTATACTGAGTCTGGATACAGACCCAAACACAAGATCCTTAACATAAGCAACACATCAAGACAAGAAGACGAAGGGCAGAAAAGCTAAAGAGGATGGCATCTACTGAAAAACACCCTTAGGAGCTGCTTTATTAATGCTCTTATGTTTTCAAAAAAGAAAGAGAGGAAGACCTACTTATTTAAAAACAAAATAGAGGTGCGTGGGTGCCTCGGTCCATTAAGCGGCTGCCTTGGGTTCGGATCAGCAATTTGGAAAGGGAAGGGAAAGAGAGTATCTTTTTTTTTTTTTTTTTAAGATTTTATTTATTTGTTCATGAGAGGCAGAAACACAGGCAGAGGCCAAAGCAGACTCCCTGCAAGGAGCCTGATGTGGGACTCGATCCCAGGACCCTGGGATCACAACCTGAGCCGAAGGCAGATGCTGAGCCACCCAGGCGTCCCGAGAGATTTTATTTTATTTTTTTTTAAGATTTATTTATTTATTTATTCAGAGAGAGAGAGAAAGAGGCAGAGACACAGGCAGAGGGAGAAGCAGGCTCCAAGCAGGGAGTCGGATGTGGGACTCGATCCAGGGTCTCCAGGATCACACCCCGGGCTGCAGGCGGCGCCAAACCGCTGCGCCACCGGGGCTGCCCTCTGAGAGATTTTAATATGTTGATTTGAAGTGTTTCTTGTGTTGAATGGTGACTGAAGCCATGGAGATAGATTAGACCTCACATGTAAAATTTTAGATTGAAAAAAAAATAAATAAATAAATAAAATAAAATTTTAGATTGGAAAAAAAAAAAAAAAAAAAAAAGAGGGCTACAGACAGGTATTCATCCATTTGCTGAAGCCAGAAACTGGGAGTCATTTTATTACCGCCCTCACACCCACCATATATAATCCAGCGGAATTATAGTCCCTTTATTTTCTAAGTACATCTTGACTCCAGTCACTTCTTTTGAATCCCATTATCTTAATTGCATCCTCTAGCGTCCAGATCTGCTCTGCCTCACCTCTAACCCATTTGGAGTTAGTGCAAATCTGATCAGTGCACTCATATCGTTCCCAGTGTGTATTTGAAATCCATGGCTGCCAGGCTACATTGCAAACTTGGCTCAAAGTTTTCCACAAAACTTCAGCTACATCTCTAGTTATTCCTCATCTCAAGCTTCGCTGCAAGCATCCCTCCTACTAGTTCTTACAGCACACTCGACCTCTCTATCATAGCGTTTGTGACGCTGTTTGGTCTTTGCCAGGCCACTTACTTGTCTGACGAGGTGGTACATGCTACCAGGACAAGGACTCTACTAACATTGAACTCAGTGCCTGGCAGTTTATGGCTGATAGGAATGACTTAAGTATTTTTCAAATAAATATCCTGGACCAATCGATTTCACATTTAAAACATGTTCCGTTATATTTTTTTAAAACAAAGTTTAGTTTTGGGGCAGGTGGCTGGCTCAGTTGGTAGAGCATGTGACTCTTGATCTTGGGGTCCTGAGTTCAAGTCCCACCTTGGATATACAGCTTATTTAAATATTCTTTTCTAGTTGCTTTTTTTTGTTTTGCCCCCCCCCCTTTTTAAGACTTTATTTATTCATGAGGGGGGGGTGGGGGCAGAGGGAGAAGCAGGCTCCATGCAGGGAACCTGACGTGGGACTCGATTCCGGATCTCCAGGATCACGCCCTGGGCCGAAGGCAGGCGTTAAACCGCTGAGGCGTCCCTTTTTTTTTTTTTTTTTTAAAGTAATCTCTTCACCCAATGTGGACTCTCACTCAGGTCCCCGAGATCAAGAGTCGACGCTTTTCAGACTGAGCCAGCGGGCGCCCCATGTTGACATCTTTCCAAAACAATTCAGGCTCCCTGAAATATTTAACGGGGAGTCCTCCGCCCCAATATGAGGAACACTGATTTCAGAAACAAAGTCCTTCGAGTTTTGTCTTTGTAACTCGCAAAGATTTTTTTTTTTTAGAAACGAATCCCAAAACGAATCCCAAAAAAAAAATTTTTTTTTTTTTATCATAGAAACGAATCCCAAATTTTAAAACAAACAAGGAAATCATTTACGGCAACAGGGCTCGTGTTCCAGGTCTCCTCCTCCTCGTTCCTGACCTCACTGGGCCTCCCCTCGCCTGCGGGCCTCCCGGGCGCACACGCGCCGCGGCGTTCCCCGAGGGGGGCCCGGGTCCTCTCAGCTCAACACACACGACTAAGAGGACAGCAAACACGCGCATCCCTACCCGGAGTGCAGACACAGAGGCCCCGCTGCTGCCCGCCGCAGGGACCCCGGCGGGACGCGAGCTCCGCGGGGAAGCGCCGAGCGGGAACACGCACCTCAGTCGCCGCTCCGCTCGGCGGCTCCGCTTCCGGACCTCAGGGGCCCCCGCCGCAGCCGGAAGTCCCGCCCCCTCTCCCCGGCGCTTCCCTATGACGTCGGCCGCTAGCCGACCGCCTTCCGGTCCTGACCGCCGCGCGGTCGTGGGGACCCTGGGCCCCGGGTTTGCGGCCGTGCCAGGGGCCTCTAACCCGCGTGTGCTCCTCGCTGGTTTTATCCTCTTACACCAACTCTTTAGAGGATTTCGCTTCCTCTTCACTTAACCTGCTCTCGCCGTGGTGAGAAAGTGCCCTCACGCAGTGCTAAGATAACGTCTTCACACGTGTCGCTCCTCGTCGGCTGCCTGATGCCAGGACTTTAACGCGGGGACCTCGGCGACCTGCTGCAGGGCTGGGACGTGAAGGCGGCACGGGATCCCTCTCGCTCCGCTGAGCTCACCTGTTAACTTTAACGTGAAAATGAAATTGAGTCACGTAGTGCCAATTAGTGGCCTCCGGGTCAAAATCCCGTCTGCGCGGCTTTGTGCGGCCAGCACATTTTCGCACATTTTCGAGTGTTTTAACTCCGTTGCCATTATTAACCCATTAGGAACAACGTCGTTCACTGAGTAAAGGACAGTCTCTACTTTAACAAGGAACGGTACTGAACAGAGGTGGACCCTTAACCTAAAACCACGTAAAAATTACCTCGAAATGGATCAAAGACTTCCAACATAAAAGTCAAAACTATAGGAATCCCTGGGTGGCGCAGCGGTTTGGCGCCTGCCTTTGGCCCAGGGCGCGATCCTGGAGACCCGGGATCGAATCCCACATCGGGCTCCCGGTGCATGGAGCCTGCTTCTCCCTCTGCCTGTGTCTCTGCCTCTCTCTCTTTCTCTCTCTGTGACTATCATAAATAAATAAAAATTAAAAAAAAAAAAGTCAAAACTATAAAAACTCTTAGAAGGAAACGTGGGGAGGGGGACGTCATGACATTGGATTTGGCGATGATTTCTTGTATGACCCCCTAAAGCACAGGCAACAAAAATAGGTATTTTGGATTTAACCAAAATTAAAAACTTATGAATGTCAAAGGACCTATTGACAGAGTAACAGATTTGGAAGATATTTAAGAGGTAAAAATGATAGAATTTGATGATTGATTGGGATTCGGGAGTAGAAGGAGAAGAAGTCAATATTCTAGTTTGAGCATCAGGACAGAGTGATTAGTGCAGGGAATGGAGAAAAGGGCCGTAGATGGGGTGAGGGCAGAGTTGGGGAGAGCAATTTTTGACACAACAACTGAGCTTCCTTCAAAGTCTGATGATGTTTCCTTTACAATATATGGCAGTTGGCTGCATGGGTCTAAAGTTAAGGAGAAAGGAAATGAATCAAAGGTACCTATTTGAGGCTTTGAAACCAGTCTGAATCCATCCGGGTGGAAGAGATTACCCAGGGTCTGGATAAAGAGGAGGAGTAAGCAAAGGAGACTGAGATTGAGCAGCTGGCGATACTGGAGGAAAATAATCAGAATATGGCAGAGGCCAAGGGAAGAGTGTTTCAAGGAAGAGGGGCCCAATGGATTTCAAACGGGTCAACTGGGTTAAATATTGCCTGTATATCATGTAACATAGACAGCGAGGCATCCATTGCGTGGGACCCTAACTGAGGGTTGGACGCTGAAGCCAGATGAGTGTGATTAAGGGATGAGTGGGTCCTAAGAAAATGGAATCAGTAAGTGTAAATGTTCTAATGAAATTTGTCAGGGGCAATATACAATGGGTTCAATTCCCAGCACACAGTACCCTGTGCTGCTAGCCTTCAATCTCTTTTCATCTTCCCAGGAAGAATCTCAGAAGCACCAGAATTTTCCTATCTCCTCTGAGTATCTTTCCTTTTTTTAAACGTTTTTTTAAAAGATCTTATTTATTTATTCACGAGAGACACACAGAGAGAGAGAGAGGCAGAGACACAGGCAGAGGGAGAAGCAGGCTCCATGCAGGGAGCCCGACGTGGGACTCGATCCTGGGACCCCAGGATCCCGCCCTGGGCTGAAGGGGGTGCTAAACCACTGAGCCCCCCGGGCTACCCTTGAGTATCTTTCCTGATCTAGTTTCTCATTTTCTCTCTCTGTCTTTTAAACTCATTATGCTTGTCAAAGTTAGTGCGGCATCTATCAGAAAATTTCTGTTAGTTATTATTACTGTTATGTAGGAGAGGCTTGACCAAATGATAGGATTTTTAGCAAAAGAATGAGGAAAACAAAAGATACTGAGAAGAGTGAACTTCCTGAGGAGATTGAAAGAGATGGTATTCAGAGGACAATTGGAACTGGTGTTGGGTAGGAGGAGGAAATCATACTTCCTTTGTAACACGAAGAAAGGAAGAAACGGGGTGGGGTGGGGGGAATAGAAGCCAATTTATAGATATGGCAGCTTACTTTGAGTTTCCATTTCTGGAAATGGACTCATGTCTCTTATTTTTAATTTGTATTTGTTTTTATATTATGTGGAAGACAACTGGAAGGATTTGTCTTGAAGAGTGAGATGCAACCTTTCCCTTACTACAGGAGGGAAAGATAAATGTGTCAGTTCACATGGATCATAAACATGGGCTCAATGAACTTTTTGTTGCTTTCCTCAGGGGAGGAAACTATAGGCCCGATGATAGTCCATCACAACTTTCACCTCACATGGGGTAAATTTAACCTTATTATTATCTCTCTGGCCATTTATTACCTAGTCTTTCTTGTTTTTAGATTTTATTTATTTATTTGAAACAGAGAGAGGGCATGAGCAGGGGGAGGGCCAAGAGAGAGAGGGAGAAGTAGACTCCCTGCTGAGCGGGGAGTCCGACATGGGGCTCGATTCCATGGGGTCATAACCTGAGCCGAAGGGAGACGCTTAACCAACTGAGCCACCCAGGCACCCCTGGATATTCTTTTATAATATGTAAATCTGAAAATATTCTGTCTAAAACCATTCGATGTTTTCCATTTTTTTTAAATTTTTATTTATTTATGATAGTCACAGAGAGAGAGAGAGAAAGAGAGAGGCGCAGAGACATAGGCAGAGGGAGAAGCAGGCTCCATGCACCAGGAGCCCGATATAGGATTTGATCCTGGGTCTCCAGGATCGCGCCCTGGGCCAAAGGCAGGCGCTAAACCACTGCGCCACCCAGGGATCCCAATGTTTTCCATTTTTATGAGAAAAAAGTTGAAAATCACAACCATGGACATTGCAGCCTTGAGCAAGCTGCCTCTGCTTATTTCTCTAATTTAACTTTTCTACTACTGACAATACTTCTTTCCTTGACCAAATCTGAGCCTGGCCCTTCTGAGCACCCCTCTCGACTAGGCTCCAATGTTGGACTCCATCCTTGGTCCACTTAGTCCAGTTTTTGTTGATGTCACTTAGTCTAGTCTTAGCAAGAGCTCTGGTGTAAAAAATCTTCCCTCTTTGGCATCTGATCATCCTCTAGATCTGATAAAATTCCTTATCCTCCACTGCCAGTATGTTACCATCCTACCCTGCCTTGAGTAGGAATTAGGTTGAATCAGTTTGTAAGAATCTCTCTTATGCTTAATGTTTCCTCTTAGTTAATTTTCCATTCACTGACTCTCACCCTACACTTTGGCTATGAGGTTCCCCCCTCAATTGTCCTTGTGAATCAGAAGTTAAGCCTGATCTCTCCCTTACTGCAAAACCCCCATTGCAGTAATCCTTCCTGAATAAAGTCTTCCTTATGTCTTTTAACAAATATCATGAATAATTTTTTCCTTCACACTACTCTCCCATAATTTTTTAGCTTCAGCTGAACTGGACTTCTTTCTCCCATGTCAAAACTTTTGCATATGCAATTCCTTTGCCTATGAATTTGTGTTCGCAGCTAACTGCCATTGTCCTTCAAACTAAGCATCATCTTCTCAGGGAGGCATTCCCTGAGCCTGAGGCTGTTAGCTCTCATGCTAGATGTTCCATGGCACCTTATATTTCTTTCTTTTTTTTTTTTTTTAAAGATTTGATTCATTTATTCATGAGAAACACAGAGAAGAGGCAGAGACACAAGCAGAGGGAGAAGCAGGCTCCATGCAGGGAACCTGATGCGGGAATCGATCCCAGAACTCTAGGATCATGCCCTGAGTCAAAGGCAGACGCTCAACCACTGAGCCACCCAGGGATCCCTTCTTTTTTTTTTTTTTTTAAGATTTTATTTATTTATTCATAAGGGACACACAGAGAGATGCAGAGATACAGGCAGAGGGAGAAGCAGGCTCCATGCAGGGAGCCTGATGTAGGACTTGATCCTGGTACTCCAGGATCACAACCTGAGCCGAAGGCAGACGCTCAACCACTGAGCCACCCAGGCATCCCAGCACCTTATATTTCCAAACACTCTTCACACTTGCATTTTGTCGCCCATCGTGAACTCCATGAGGATAAAGACAGTGTTGGTTTTGTTTGCTGGTATCCTCAACAGCTACAATCGACTGGTACATAGTAGACACTCAAATATTAGCTGAAGGTGTGAGTAAATACCTTTAATACATTTAAACATAAGACCAATACATTTAAGCAAAAGAACACAAACATACAAAAAATGGAGTTTGCTTAGGATAATTTTTATGTTCACATAGTTTTAGTATGGCATTAACAACATAGAAATCAAAGACTGACTTAGTATTTAATCTATATTAATTTAATCTCTATCAATCTGTATCAATCTACAGTTTTGGCAACATTCTATTAAGCCATAAGAAAGCTTTTCAAAAGGTCCTCTAATTGAATAATACTATAAAATATTAAAGATGGTATTAACTGTTCATCAACGCAAAAGAGAATATATTCACTTTTCAAAGAAAGTAGCAAATCAAACCTCAAGCCAGCATATAACACTGCATATTCTTTTCATAACATAATACTGTGAAGCATTCCTTTTCTTCTAGCATCTACATTAGCAACATTTCAGCAAGACAAAAAAAAAATCTTAGATGACAAAGCAACTTAAGCACTTTGCTTTCTTTTTGTGGAGCTTCTAGTTACTACCGGCACTCGGGAGAAATTAATAGTTGTTTTGGCTTTCAAAGCTTTTTTCAAGTATTTAAAAATGGACTGAAGGCTAGAGGAAGGGGCTAAGTTGTGTTCTTCTGTACCAGCTGAAACTATAGGGAACTCCTTTTTTAAAACAGTAGCTGCAGGTTTATCCAAAGGCTTAGGACTTGTTACCCATTCACGGCAGTGGTGCTTTATCCAGGCTAATAACTGTACATCGCTCCCCAGCTGGTGTCCTACATGATGGTCGGAGTCAATAAGTGCAACAGCATATACTTTGTTCATCACTTCCCACTTTCTACGTACGAGTAAGTCCATAAAAACCAATCCTCCATAACCATGTACTATGAAAGCAACATCCTTGCTTTCAGTCTTTGAAATGAAGTAATCCCAAATGTAAGCCATGTGTTCTTCAGGGGTGTTGCTGCATCTTTTAGGGATGTACTGGAGAGGTTGCTGGAGAGATAAAACATTCTCTGCCTGAACCATTTTTAGGGAAGAGGACCCAATATTTTGTGTTAAAAGGCCTTTCCACTCTTTTTCCATCTTTAGGTCCACAAAATTGTCATTGGGATTTAGCACAATTACATCATAATGGGCCTGCAAGGCCATTTGAATACACGGTATCTGACTTCCATGTTGGAGACCATGATGTATTATTGCCTGCTGACTCCATTGACCAGCTCTAAAGACCCCATGGTCTTGAAGAAGAACAAGAAGAATAGAACGATGACTTGTTAATAATGCTTTCTCACTCATGAAAAAGAAGCTTCTTGGTTCCTTATCAGCCTCTGGTGGGATATACACTTTTTGTAATTTGCATACTTTCTCCAAAAGCTCATAAATGTATTGTGCAAGCAAATGGCCAAGGGCCTGGTAGCGCTTGCTATTCCTCTCAAGAACATTTTTATAATAGTTAAAGACAAAAGGCCTTTGTGTCTCCATGTGTCTCAACTCAGCTTTTTCATTGAAGTCATATTTAAGTTCTTCTAGGAAGTCAGATTGTTCAAGAAATTTTTGGAAGCTCAGCTCCTGAGTCACTGGTAACCACTGAAAATAAAAAGCAACGTGTCAGTGGTAGAAAAAAATAAAATTTTCAGCTTGTTAAATTATTCTTGTAGGAAATCATGCTAAAATTAAGTACTTTGCTAAGACATGATCCTGGTAACTTATGCTAAAGACTTTAACTCAAAATTATTGTGAATGAAAAAAAAATGATTGTGAATGATGCAAAATAGTAAGGCACAGTGAAATAAGGAACAATGGCCAGACCATACATCATGACAGAACTGACCAACAACCCGTAGCATCTGCCCAGGATGCCAACCCCTTATCTACAATAAATACCCCGGGAAGCCAGCCTGCTGTAAGTCAGAGTTGTAGGAAGCCAGACCACTATGTCTAATGACAATCCAGGAAGCTAAACAATGACCTCTGTTACAACTGGCCCAAGAGGGCAAGGACTTAACTAATAACTGAGAGTTTTCCTCATTTTTATCTCCCCGTCCAACTTAGGACCCATCAGAGAAAGTCAAATATGCATCCCTAACCAATGACACTAGATATTCTGCCTCTAGTTAGTACACTGGCAGCTTCCCCAGATCGATAGTCCTAGGACATACCAACAGTCTTCCCTATTTTCCACTATAAAGCTTTCCCATCCTTCGGCCTGCCCTTGGGTCTCTGACAAAATGCAAGTGATGGTGGCTGACTCCATTGTTAGATTGAGTGTAGAATAAACAGGTTTGGCTTTTTTCATTTGGTTGATCTTTGTTTATTTCTATAGTAAACACTTAATAAAAAAAACCCCAAAATAAATAAATTTTGCTGTTAAATGGCAGGGGATGGCAGTGGGGGTGAAATGTCAAACAGGCAGTATAGGCTATGATCAATCTATCTTATACTAGAAGATAAGGTTATTCAGAGAAGTGAAAAAGCTGCTGACTAAAAAGTTAATTTTTTTAAATTTATTTTTTATTGGTGTTCAATTTACTAACATACAGAATAACCCCCAGTGCCCGTCACCCATTCACTCCCACCCCCCGCCCTCCTCCCCTTCTACCACCCCTAGTTCGTTTCCCAGAGTTAGCAGTCTTTACGTTCTGTCTCCCTTTCTGATATTTCCCACACATTTCTTCTCCCTTCCCTTATATTCCCTTTCACTATTATTTATATTCCCCAAATGAATGAGAACATATAATGTTTGTCCTTCTCCGACTGACTTACTTCACTCAGCAAAAAGTTAATTTAGATAGTGATTATGGACAAAGCCTAAAGGGAAAAGAAAAGATTTTGAAAGGTTAAGTTGCTTGCTATGAAGATTATTTTTTTTTGCTATGAAGATTATTAACTAAATTATTATTCAATAAATGATTGGGTACTAAGGCTGACTTTGAAATTCATGTTCCTGACAAATACATGAATATGCTCTCTACTTAATTTCTTGAAACTGACACTGGCAATCCATAACCATCACTTCCAATAAGTGTACTGAAAATGACTTTTAGTGCCACACAAGGCGCTACTAAGGCTTAAGACAAAATTAAGATGGTGCTTGCTTGCTTTATTTTCTTTTTTCTCACTTTCTGAATCTTATATTCTGATTTCCATATATAATTGGCACCTTATAAAGGTGTTTGGTTATCCAAAGCACCCAACCCATCTAGACTGTTCTCTATTCCTCCCTGTTCCACTAAAACCTTTTTCTTCTAGTGTGACTGACCTCAGGTGCTATTATGTAATTAATGTCTTCTTCCAAAGTGTAAATGATGGTTAGACCTAACCATCCTTTAAAAGGAGAAGCTTCTGGAATTAGATTGATTTAGGTTTAAATCCTAGCTCCAAATTTTTAGATTGAGTGACTTTCAGCAGGTTGCTTACCTTCTATGAGTTTCTTCAACTTCTGAGTGTTAGCTTATTTATGCCATCTAAAATAATCATCCTTATTTCTATCCTGCTACTCTACTTTATTTTTCTTTTAGCCTATATCACTACTTAATACATAATTGCTTGCATATTTTTATTTTTTTAACCATTTAATTAATTTTTTAGGAGGGGAGAAGGAGAGGGACAGAGAATCTTAAGCAGATTCCTGGCCTAGTATGGAGCCCAATCTCATGACCTCAGGGTGAACTGAAATCAAAAGTTGGACACTTAACCCACTGAGCCACCCAGGCACCCCTTGCTTGCGCGTTTCAAAATTATATGTCTTCCCTTAGAATGAAAGCTGTAGCAGAACAGAAATTTAGTTTAACTACTGTATCTTTGATACTTAGAGTGCCCTTTAGCACAAATTAATATTTTTGAATGAATACATGCAAAATAGGGTTAACATTTATTTCACAAGGCTGTTGTGAGAAAATAACTAATGTAGGTAAAAACCATATTATACACTATCTCACACATGGAAGGTTCTGTGAAATTGACAGGATGAAATTCCTTTTTGAGAAATGTGAAGTTAAAAACCACATATATCTATATATCTTTCTACCTTCCTTATTCACTTTAACATTGTGACATTTATCCATATTAATGAGTGTACTTCTAGGTCATTCATTTTGTCTGTTTATGGGTATTCCATTTTTTGAATATGCCATAGTTCAACTATTTTCCTGTTGAAGAACATTTAGGTTACTCTAATTTTCCACTATTATAAACAAAGCTATGATGGACATTTTATAGCTGTATTTTGTGCACATATCAAGAATTTCCCTAGGCAATATACTTAAAAGTGGAATTTCTAGGTTATATCGTCATCTTGCACTTTGCCAGACATTGATTGCCAAAGTGCTCTCTAAAAAGGAAGGTCTATTTTATAATGTGGCTTGAATGACCAGGTTTGCATAGAAAAGCAGTAGTCTCTCAGATCTAAAATACTCTGTTTAGGAGCACCTGGCTGACTCAGTCAGAAGAGCATGCAACTCTTGATCTCAGGGTCATGGGCTGAAAGCAGTCTCTTTTTGTACTGAAATAAAGAGAAATAAAGAGAAAGATACAGTATATATAAAACTCAATGAACTGAACAAAGAATCTTGTGAAGAATTCTAGTGAATTCAAGAAGCTAGTGGATTAACTTTTCTTTTAATCAGAGAGTAAAATAGACAAAATCAGTATATTTAATAGCATATAGTACAGCATTTAATTATTCTTTTCCACCTCTGTGAAGTGTGTACCTAGTTGTTTGAGAGACAATTGAGAATTTGCAAACTGCAGAAACAAAATGGCACACAGCTTTATAAGTGACAGGAGGAGATTGGGTAAGCAGGAGTAAAGTAGACAGTATCTTGCAGAACGGAAAGCGAGACAATTCTTTAGGATTTACTTTAGCACATTTTGCTTGGTTAATATATTCCAACCTGTAACTCTTCCCTGAATTCATATTTGGCTACTCAGTATATTTACTTAAATGTCAGGGAGCCATCTCAAGCTTAATATGTCCAAGAGACCTCCTTCCATCTACTCTCTCTACTCTTTACTACCTTAGTAAATGGCAACTTTATTCTTTCAGTTACTCATGTTGTAAATTTTCCTTCTTTTTAATACTCAATCAGCAAATCTTTAGGCTCTGCTATTTGAGATATATCTGTAATCAAATCACTCATCACTCCTCCACCTCTACCACCCCAGTCCAAGTCACCAGTTCTCACGTTCATTATCAAGTCTCTTGTGCAATCTCTTTGCATAAGCTCTTATCATCCTGCAGTATGTGTGATAAGACTTTCCACACAGCACCTAGGAAGATCTTTTAAAAGCCTCTAAATTGGATCTCACACTCCTGTTCAAAATTCTCCATGGTTTCTCCTCTCAGAATAAAAGCCTAGGTCCTTATTACCACCTACAAGCTCTCACATGGCCCTTAGCTCTGCAATGTCATTTCCCTCCATTTTCTTATTTGCTTACTCATCTAGCTGTATGATTTGGTTCTTAGCTCTCTCAGGTGTCATTTCCCCAACATGCTCTTGCTTACTCTGCTCTAGCCACACCTGGCCTTTTTGCCTCCAATCTGTGAAGCAAGCTCCTGTTTTTTTTGTTTTTTTTTTTTTTAATTTTTTATTTATTTATGATAGGCACACAGTGAGAGAGAGAGAGAGGCAGAGACACAGGCAGAGGGAGAAACAGGCTCCATGCACCGGGAGCCGGACGTGGGATTCGATCCCAGGTCTCCAGGATCGTGCCCTGGGCCAAAGGCAGGCGCCAAACCACTGCACCACCCAGGGATCCCAGCAAGCTCCTGTTTAAGGGCATTCTCCCTTGCTATGTCTACACCTTGGAACAATCTTCCTCTAGATATCTGTAAGGCTTTATTTCCTTCAAGTTTCTGCCCACTTGTTTTCTGATCAGAGATCAGAGCATTCTATTTGAAAGGGCAGTCCTCTCCAATTCTTCTTCATTCCCCTAGGATTCTTTTCTCTCTCTCTCTCTCTCTCTCTCTCTCTCGTTTTTCTTTTGTTCTTTATTTCTCTTTCTGCTGCCTCTCTCTGTTTTAAGCACTTACTACCTACCCTACCAGCTGACATATACTTGCTTATTGTCTTCCTGCATTAGAATGTAAGTTCCATGAGAGCAGGGAGAAGGACTTTGTTTTGTTCACTACTCCTCTATCCTTAGTTCTTGGAATAATGCCTGAATACTAGGCATTTAAATATTTTTGTTAGGACTTTATGATTTTTGCTAAGGGCATTAGGAAGAAATGAGCAAAAGTCCTATAGCTGTATATACAGGAGAAAGATACATACAAAGCTTTTAAAAAATTATAGAGGTTTCTTGTATGATTTAAAGTCAGTAAAAGTCAATTTAATAATCATTTATAGAGAATATCCTATGCATATATGTATGTTTTCTCTTTTACAAATCAAGATGGTCCATTAAAATAAAGGAGAGAAATTAAATTTTTTAGTTTTTGAAAGAATGGATAGGATTAAGATGGCTTAGTTTTAGGAATAAGCTTGTTAGAACTGCAAAACACAGTTTTCTCGGTCAATATGCTTATTTTATAGAGAAGTGAGGCTTTCAAAGGTAAAATGACATGCCCAACGTAACTCAGGCAGTTCTAGGAGCCTGAGAGAACATTCATTTTTACCAGTGATCTTATAAATGCATAATATTTAACTGTATTTCATTAATCCACCAAAAATTTAGTGAAGGCATTTGTTAGACACTTAGTGTCTTATATAATATAGCATAGACATTTTACATGGAGTGGAATAATAGAGAACGGTATGTGATCATTAATGAGAATTTTAAATTAGATCCTTCTAGAAATTTGGATTAGGAGGTTGACACAGCTTTTATTTTTTGTTCTCAGGATGGCTATTGTTTTTAATTATTTATTTAACAATTGTGGTATAATATACTAAAATTTACCATTTTATTTATTTATTTATTTTTAAAGATTTTATTTATTTATTCATGTGAGACACACACACACACACACACACACACAGAGGCAGCGACACAGGCAGAGGGAGAAGCAGGCTCCATGCAGGAAGCCCGACGTGGGACTTGATCCCTAGTCTCCAGTATTAGGCCCTGAGCTGAAAGCAGCACTAAACCACTGAGCCACCCGGGCTGCCCAAATTTACCATTTTAACCATTTTTAGTTGTACTGTTCAGTGGCATTAAGTACATCACATTGTTGTGCAACCATTACTGCGATCCACCCACAGAACATTTTTCATGTCGCCAAACTCTAACTTTGTAACCATTAAGGGATAACTCCTCATTTCCCCTTTGCCCCAGCCCTTAGCAAACCATTCTTTCTATGAACTTGACAAGATAGTAGCAGGGGCAACAGACTCACAGATGTAAATAATTTTAATTAGCTTGATTTTTAAGGAACTCCTTTCCTATTTAGGATCATAATGTGGCTATACTGAACAATATTTTACATTCTTTAAAGGTGAATAGTAAGCTTTTATGAAAATATAATTTTACTTCATTCCTGTTTCAGCAAAAAGAAAAAAGAAAATATAACTCTAAATTTGAGAAGTTAGGGTCTAACCCCAGATTACACAGTAATACCTTATTACTATAAGCAGTCCTTGATATACTTAAGAGTTCCCTTTGTGTAGCCTATACCATTAGGAAGCATAGAATGAAAGATGCTTTAAAGCATTTAAAAGTATCTAAATCCTTTCTTTTTAAACCGTGAACATTTTATTTATTTGTTTGTTTAGAAAAACAAAACAAAGAACCTTTTAAAACATATTTTAAGAAAATAGGGATCCCTGGGTGGCGCAGCGGTTTGGCGCCTGCCTTTGGCCCAGGGCGCGATCCTGGAGACCCGGGATCGAATCCCACATCAGGCTCCCGGTGCATGGAGCCTACTTCTCCCTCTGCCTCTGTCTCTGCCTCTCTCTCTCTCTCTCTCTCTCTCTCTCTCTGTGTGTGACTATCATAAATAAATTAAAAAAATAAATAAATTAATTAAAAAAAAAGAAAATAGTGGCTATTTTGGTACAAAAGCAGCATTATTTTCTCAACACAGAATGCAATTATGAAGCTTTTTACTAAAATTTTGCCTGTATACAACGCCATTTAGTAAATTATAGAAAATAGTAGAAAATGATAAAGCTAATGAAATGACATTATATAGAAGGTTAAAAAAAAACCCAAACTAAATCCCTTCCTTCTGGTATTCCTTCTCCTTTCCTATCTCCCAGGAAAGGCTAAAATAGCTGAATTTAATCTACCTGAGGCAAAGACCTATAGAAAACAGGATTTTAGAAAGTAAAAAAACAAAAACAAAACAAAACAAAAAACAGATGTCACCAAATCTTGAGTTTCCCAAATTTGAGTATGCAACGAATTTTCCAGGAAAGTTTTAAAAAAAAAAGTTTACTGAACAATTATAAAGAGAAACATCCTGTAACCACTCTTAAAGGGCCTTCACACACTTATCCCTATCTCCAAAAGCAACCACTCTGGACTTTTATAGAAATCACTACTTTGCATCCTTTATGGTTTCATCTCTTAAGTGTACAGCCCTAGAAATTATAGCTTAGTAGTTCAGATTCATACTTAAAAAATATTTGATATGTCTTTCTTGTAAAAATTTCAAACAGATTATTAGGCTCCACTTCTAGGAGATTCTTTATTTTCTGCACAGGATTTTATTTTATTTTTTTAATTTTTATTTATTTATGATAGTCACACAGAGACAGAGAGAGAGAGAGAGAGAGAGAGGCAGAGACAGGGAAAAAGCAGGCTCCATGCACCGGGAGCCAATCATGGGATTCAATCCTGGGTCTCCAGGATCGCACCCTAGGCCAAAGGCAGGTGCTAAACCGCTGCGCCACCCAGGGATCCCTCTAGATTTTGATTCAAAAGGTCTGAGGTAGGACCTGGAGGTAGTTTTAAAAAAGATGCTCCCAAGTAATTTTGAAAACTAGATTTTTGGATTTACTGACTTTGTCCCATCCTGGATCCTATGTTTCTTGATTTGGATTATTTAGAGGTAAGTGGGTACCAAAAGTTGAAGGCTAAAGAAGATTGAGACTACCTAAAGCCTCAGTTTTACTAAACAGTAACATAAAACGAAATTTTTCTCTTGAAACTAACCAAATGAATCAAGGCAAAGAAATACTAAGTAAAGACAACATTTTAAGATAGAACACTTCATAGAAATTAGTGGTATATATACAGGATCACTTGGCTCAGCCCCAGGGCCAAACAATAATTTAGGGATCTTCGGTTAAAGGTTTGTGCAGATTCCTCCTATAGCTTTTTGTACAAAAGATTATCCATCTGCTGCTCAAATACCTAGAATTACTGAAGGTTTTCATGACTACTGGAAATAGGCTATCCCACTGCAGGGCAATTACAATTGCTGGTTATCTTCAAAACGAAGTATCTTTAAAACTAAACAACCTATACGTCTCTTTTCATGATTCACAGGTTATTTCATTTATATATGGAAGAAAACTTCCCTAATGTAAGAATTCTCGGGATTTTAAAGATAAGAATCAATTACTAATGAAAATCAAGTGAACAGCTACATAACACAGTGCTCCATATATGTTTGTAAAATCTAGGCTTTCCTGAAGCCCCTGGAAAGAAGTTCCAGATTTCTTGGTTGCTTTTGTTTTTTTTTTTTCTTTTTTTTAAAAAAGATTTTATTTATTTATTTATTCATGAGAGAGAGAGAGAGAGAGGCAGAGACACAGGTAGAGGGAGAAGCAGGCTCCCTGCAGGGAGCCCGATGCGGGGACTCCATCCCGAGCCTCCAGGATCACACCCTGGGCTGAAAGCAGGCGCGAAACCACTGAGCCACCCAGGGATCCCCTAGATTTTTTATTTTAGTTTTTAAAACAGGAAGTCAAAATGTTCACACTGCCCATCTAATCCTCTTTACAGGGGTGCCTGGGTGGTTCAGACAGTGAAGCATCTGTCTTCTGCCCAGTTCATGATCCCAGGGTCTTGGGAGTGACCCCCGTGTTGGGCTCCCTATTCAGGGAGGAGTCTGCTTCTCCCTCTCCCTCTTCCCCTTTCCCCTGCTCATTCTCTCTCAAATAAGAAAAAAAAAAAAAAAAAAACCTAAAAAAAAAAAAGCCCTCTTTACATTCATTTTGTACTTAAAGTTAATTCACTTGTGATAAGAAAGGGCCTTTTGCAAATTTTAAGTTCTCTTCAAAGGAATAGTTAATCAAAGGGTAAAATAGTTGATCAATTTCACACTGCCACTTTGTCTTGAAACTATTAAAACGATACCCATTGCTTAGAACAAAAATACAATGAATACCTAACTTCATCACTTTATATGCATTTTTAACATTTAATAAAGAACCACATGCATTGAGCTAAAACCTGTCCATCCTCTTATAAAATACCGGGTTAGTGAATTTCTAATCTCAAGTGATTTTAATTTGAAAGGCTCTATACAGCATGAGCTCAATGTACAAAAGAGAAATGATATTACTCCCATACTAACACAATCATTCACTTTTTTGGGGGGGGTGTCTTTCTTATTTTTATAATAAGGAAACTTACACCTGAGCATCATAAAACACTATAAAAGATCAGTTAACCAGTCTTTCATAAAAGAAAAAGTGAGGTTAAATGATTCTCTCAAATGTAGAAACTGAACTTTTTCAGTCCTTTAGTTGTTTGCAATGCAGTTAACTATGAGCCAGAGATGAATACTATAACAATAAAACTACTGGTTAAAAAGCAAATTTGAAAATTCTTGAGCTTCAAGTTCATCTATCTTCACGTTTTTCAAAACAAGTTCCAATTCAAAGAAACAAACTGGCTAAGTCTTCATTAACAGAAATGATATATTTGGTTCAACAAATTTCAACAATATATTTGCAAGCTGAATAATTTGATTGTCTTAGAATTTCATTTCTTATATGTTAACTTATCGCTAAAACCATTTACTTTTATGGAACCTGCTAATTTGGGTGGAAATGGGTAAGGCCTACTTACACTTTTCTTTATAATGTTCCCATGTCTCAGCTCTATTTCCATCTTTTGCAGTTAATTTTTTTCCTACAATATTTGCAAATGAATTGGGCTGGTTTGATTCCGGAGTTAAACCACTCAATTAAAAAAAAAATTGATTTATGGGGCATCTGACTGGCTCAGTCAGTGGAACATGCGACTCTTGATCTCCAGCTTGTAAATTCCAGCCCCATGTTGGGTATAGAGATTAGGTAAAAGCAAAAACAACAACAACCAAAACTAAAAAAAAAAAAGTTGGTTTGTAAGGAAACTTAAAATTCAGATATTTTTCTGTAAGCAGTGTTTGGATTTGTCAAACAGAAATAAGTTAGGGTCCCTACATGAAACGCTTGTAGTAGAGGTCAATCTCATCAAGCCCTGAAATAGTCCCGCTTTTCAAGCATGCCCGCCCCCCCTCCCTGTAAAACACTCCCCCAGCCCAAATGGGCCTTCACACCTGGGGGAGGCTCGCCCCCGCCTCCGCCTCCGCCTCCGCACGGACGGTCGGTCTCCAGGAGCTCGAGACTGCGCTCTGGCGGCCGGTCGGGCACGTTCCTGTGCGGGGCGCGGGCGGGCGCGGGCGGGCGCGGGGCGGCGGGCCCTGGGCTCCGAGCCTTCCGGGGTCCCTAGGCCTGGGCTAAACCGCCCTGAGCAATTTTGTCGGACTTCCTGCGATTACAGGTCACACATTTATTTTTATTTATTTATTTTTAAAAAAACTTCCATTTATTTATTTTTCAATTTATGATTTTTTATTAGAGTTCATTTGCCAACATGGAGCTAACACCCAGTGCTCATGCCAAGTGTCCCCCCCCCCGTGCCCGTCACCTAGTCACCCCCACCCCCTGCCCACCTCCCCTTCCACTACCCCTCGTTCATTTCCCAGAGTTGGGGTTTATTTTATTTTATTTTTTTTTAGACTTTACTTATTCATGAGAGACAGAGAGAGGCAGAGGGAGAAGCAGGCCCCATGCAGGGAGCCCGACGCGGGACTCGATCCCGGGACCCCGGGACCACGCCCTGGGCCGAAAGCAGATGCTCAACCGCTGAGCCACCCGGGGATCCCAAGATCACACATCTTAAAAAATTACTCCACTATAGACATCGTGGCCAAGGAAATAGGACAATTTTCTATGCTGCCTCTTTCCAAGACCTCAACAAAACAAAACAAAACAAAACAAAACATCCCCCCCCCCAGAAAAAAAAAACATTCTAAAAAAATACCAGACTGGGTGTCTCGAGAACCGGGCCGGTTCCTAAGTACTGTAATAGAAGTCGAACGAATTCCAGCTCAAGCCACAGCCGTCGACGTCCTATTACCTCCGCAATTTTTTTTTTTTTTTGCATTTCATGTTTTTAAAAAAGCGAGGTCTAGTGGTGTTTCCCCCCCTAGCCTAAAAATGACGAATTTGAATTTTATTTATTTATTTATTTTTTTACGAATTTGAATTTTTAAATAGACCCTCCGTTACTGGGTCTTCTCCCAGCGGGCCGAGAGGATTCCCCCTCCAAATGCCCATCCAGCGGCCGCGCTAACTGATGCGCTTCGGTCCTTTTGTTGGAGTTTGAGGACAAGTATGAAGGAGAGATCGTGCATAAGGTGATACCCCAAAGGAGTATGTTGATTTCATCCTTTTATGTCGCGAGTGAGTGACACTTTCTTCTCTTTTCTCTGGGTCACCTCGAGCGAGCCCCTGGACTGCAGGAATTTCCTAGTGTCAGTTTTCCGGCTGCCCAGTCCTCAAAGTCAAGGGAGCCTCCGACGACGCGGGGCTCTAGCGATCCGCGCGACCTCACTTTCCCACAGGGGCACGGGCCGTGAGGAAGGCGCCGCCGGAAGAGCCGCTGGAGGTGACAACCCGCAGGGAAAGCTCGTCCCGGGAAGCGACTTCCGGGTGGGGCGGGAGGGGCAGCTGACTTCCGGTCTGAGCTCGGCGACGGCTCTTGCGCAAGCGCCGTTCGCACCTTCCTGGCTTCCCCCCTCCCCTCCCCCTCCCTCCCCCAGCCGAGGGGTCTTGAGGTGACAGCTACTGCGACTGCGACTCCGGCAGGCGGAGGAGAAGATGGACAAGGGGAAGGCCGGGCGGCGGCGATCTTCATCCGGTGAGAAGGGGTCAGGGGAGGCTGAGCGCATTCTCCTGTACCTTTGGGCAGATGGGAGGCGCCGGCGGCCGGTCCGCGGCCCAGGGCTGCGAGGGCTCGCGCGGGGGCTCGGCTGGGGCTCGCGCCGGCGGCGGGGGCGCGCACAATGGAGGGCCCCCGGCTCGCCCCCGCCCCGGGGTCGGCCGCCGCGGCCGAGCTGTCACCGCAGCCTGGGCCGCGCTCCCTCCCGAGCCCGCGTCCGCTCTCCCTGCTGCGGCGAGCGCCTAGCGGCGGCGCGGCGGCCCGGGACCTCCCCGGCGGTGGCCGCCCGCGCCCTCCTGCCACGCCTTCCTCCCCGGCGCGGGCCAGCCCGGCGCGCGTCCAGCGCTCGCCCCACCTGCTCCCCTCTCCTGCGATTCTCGGCGTTGCGGGGTTCGGGCCGCCTCTTCTCGGGGCAGGGGGCAGCGGCGGCCGAGGGGCAGAGGCGGGGCTTGCTGCTCGGCACCCGGCCCCTCGCTCGGATCGTGGCTGCACCCCGGGCTTCGTTCTTCTCCACAGGCCCCGTTCGCGACCTTCTTCTTTTCCGAGCCTCTTGCTGCTGCTTCCACAAGTGGTTTGAAACGTCGGACAAAGGATTTGAAGCCGTGCCCCCATTGTGTTTTTATTCCCAGCGTATTTTTATTTTTGAAATTGCGTGACGGCGTAAGTGTGCTGAGTTTGGGGTACTACATCTTGGAAACAAAATGTGGAGTTAGGAGACGAGGTGGAGCTCCTCCCAGGAACAAGTTTTTGTCCAAGACTTTATCCACTAAGAGTACCTCAGGTCCTCGTGGGAAGTCCTGTGGACGAACCAGAGGAGGAGAGGGGGAGGACTCTAGTAAGCTCACGGGCTAGGACACAACCTAACACCCCGATGAATAAGTGGTTTCGTTTCATTTTCTCCTTCTTTACGGTATCGTTTGCAGAGACAGCCTTCATTCCAAATTCATTAGGAGTCTCGAGGCAGTGCATCTCAAACGTTTTTCTGCCTTATTTGCAAAGGAGAAGTGAACAGGATTTGTGTGCTATTGCTTGAAGAAGTTAAAAACCTGAATCCCCCTCCCCTTTCTAAAGATTTTATTTATTTAGTATTTATTCATGAGAGTCACAGAAGCAGAGACATAGGCAGAGGGAGAAGCAGGCTCCATGCAGGGAGCCCGATGCGGGACTCGATCCCGTGTCTCCAGGATCACGCCCTGGGCCTAAGGCAGATGCTCAACCGCTGAGCCACCCAGGTGTCCCCAGAAACCCTTTTCATAAGCAACTATTGTTATCACTTGTGTGTGTGTGTGTGTGTGTGTGTGTGTATTCGAGGGATATTCTTTGCTTTTGAAAGTAAATGTTTTACATACATATAAGTATAGGCCTCCAATAGATCAATGTTTTTTTTTTTTTAATTTATGATAGGCACACAGTGAGAGAGAGAGAGGCAGAGACACAGGCAGAGGGAGAAGCAGGCTCCATGCACCGGGAGCCCGATGTGGGATTCGATCTCGGGTCTCCAGGATCGCGCCCTGGGCCAAAGGCAGGCGCCAAACCGCTGCGCCACCCAGGGATCCCCTCAATGTTTGTTTTAATAGATATTTTTTTCTCCTCTAGGACCTTAATGTAAGATTTACATGTTAGGAAAATACACATTGTTTATCTGGTGTCTTTTATGTGCTTTCTAACGACTTTACGGATTATTGTTCTTCAGTTTAAGAGGCACAGCCTTTTTTCAATAAGTGCATTTCATCTTGGCTTAAAACATTTTTTTTTTTTTGAGGTGGGGAGCATGCAAGATATTAACCTGGTCCTTCAACAAATCCCATCTCCTTTCCCTTATTACATTTAGAGTTATTTACTTATTACAGTTAACTTGATGCAAGTGGTTGTGGGAAGTAAAATTTGAAAACAAAGCTGTTGTTTCTTTAAAACCATGGATGTTTATGTTAATTAACCCCCTGGAGAAGATTTCTTTTCCCCTGATGACTTTCCTTTTGGAGCGGTCCTTTCTCAAAAATAATTGTATAAAACCCATTCTCAAATCTAAATATTACCTAGCTGTTCTCCCATATTCATCTGGTTTTAAGAGATAAATATTAATTTTTAAGAATAATTATAAATACTGTATATTTAATTTTCACATAAATTATCAAATAAAACTACCGGCCAGTTGGTTTGAAGGAATCCTGGGTTCTGTGTGAGATTTAATTTTTTTTTTTTTTTTTTTTGTAATGATAGTCACAGAGAGAGAGAGAGAGGCAGAGGCAGAGGGAGAAGCAGGCTCCATGCACCAGGAGCCCAATTTGGGATTCGATCCTGGGTCTCCAGGATCGCGCCCTGGGCCAAAGGCAGGCGCCAAACCGCTGCGCCACCCAGGGATCGCCCTGTGTGAGATTTATATGCATGTATTTGTCCTTTCATTAGGAGTGGTTGCTAACTTGAACTCCTGATTGGAACTGACGTTTATGGTCATCAGGATTTCATAATTCCCAAAGAGAGGAATTTGATTAATAAAACAGGAAGAATTCTAAATTGGAAGGTGGATAGCAGTAGAAAGAAAAAACATGAAGTTTTGAAGTTTCCTCTGTGAGGCTGCACTAGGTTTCCCTAAATGGTCTTCTAAATAAGGAAGAACTGTGAAGGGTTATAAAGTGTATTGCTTAGAACTCTTAGTTATAGGTAGCAGAAACCCAATTCTGACTGGGTTAAGCTAAACACAAAACAAGAATTTATGGACTCATGTAACTGATAACTGTTTAAGAGTGAGATGGCTTCCAGCCTGGCTGTATCTGCTTTAGGCCTTGGTTGTTAGGGTTATGGTCTAGGGCCCTCTGGGTTCCCTGAGATTCTTTTGAGTCTCTGAGGCCAAACTGTTTTTGTAATAATTCTAAGATGTTTTTTTTTTTTTTTTAATTTTTTATTTATTTATGATAGTCACACAGAGAGAGCGAGAGAGGCAGAGACACAGGCAGAGGGAGAAACAGGCTCCATGCACCGGGAGCCCGATGTGGGATTCGATCCCGGGTCTCCAGGATCGCGCCCTGGGCCAAAGGCAGGCGCTAAACCGCTGCGCCACCCAGGGATCCCCTAATTCTAAGATGTTGTTTGACTTTTCCTCTTATTCTCCTGCATATGTACTATATCATAAAAAATTAAATGCAGAAGCACATGGGAGAAAACAGGTATCTTTTATTAAGCTGGACATTAAAGAGATTTGCAAATAGGTAAAATAATGCCATTCTTTTCGGTATTTTTTAAAAAATACTTTTTCCCCCATAAAATACTTTAGCCATGTTAGCATGCAAGGAATTTATTGTTTTTAAATGAATTGGCAAATATTTTAAAATTAAGAGAAACATTTAATAGGTAAAATAATCACAAAAGCTAATTACCTTACTTTTCTGGAATGTGGCAATGAATCAGGAATTAAGCACAAAACACTTCTGAGCTGTGAGAGGAGAGATTACAAAATCTGTATGCTAAAGTTCACTCATGTGAAACTTCTCAAGCTTTTTTTCAGAGTATATTGAATCTACATTTTAAAATTATTTGTAACCCCAATGAGTATGAATACCTTACTTCCAAGTTCACAGCATATCAAAAGCAGTAAATTAAATGAGACACATATTAAAAAAATATCTGACACTAGAGACTGGTCCACTGACAGTTGAATGAAATAATAATTAAATGCATCGGTCATTCAAGGGAGAATGACTATTAGAAGCCTTTAACAACACCAAAAGTATAACAGAGTCATAGATAACCGCTTTTTTTTTTTTTAATTTTTATTTATTTATGATAGTTAGAGAGAGAGAGGCAGAGACACAGGCAGAGGGAGAAGCAGGCTCCATGCACCGGGAGCCCCATGTGGGATTCGATCCCGGGTCTCCAGGATCCCGCCCTGGGCCAAAGGCAGGCGCCAAACCGCTGCGCCACCCAGGGATCCCGATAACCGCTTTCAAATGAACCTTTGAATTAAACAGGATAGTTCAAGTGAATTTTTTTTTTTTTTTGAAGATTTTATTTATTCATGAGAGACACAGAGAGAGAGAGAGAGGCAGAGACACGGGCAGAGGGAGAAACAGGTTCCATGCCGGAAGCCTGACACTTGATCCCAGGTTTCCAGGATCACACCTGGGCTGAAGGGTGGCGCTAAACTGCTCAGCCACTGGGGCTGCCCATTCAAGTGAATTTCAGCTTTTCAACTGATTGCTTCAGGCAATATCCTAGGAAATCTGTGTTCACTTTCATTTAAATTAAGGATACATGTTTTTTTGAGTATTTTCAGTACTAAACAGTGTACTAAGAATTTTACAAGCTTTAATTTTTTCAAAAGCCCCATGATGTGGTTATTATCTCTGATTTACAGATGAGGAAACTGAGATTTAGGGAGGGTAAGCAACTGTTAACATAAGTAAGAAATAGCTGAGATTCAAATCTGGTCTTTCTGATTATAACATAATGTAATTTTAACTAATTTTACTGTCCCAGGACATTAATGAGTCTTACTTGGAAAAGATAAGTTTCCATGGAAAATAAATATGAGAACAGTAGTTATAAGAAAATTTTATTTAAGGCAGGAGTTTTAGAGCCTTTTGCTATTGTACATTGTACCTCTTCAGGAGAGTAGCTGAGCATGCAGTGTTATTCAAACCTGCTTGAATTTGAAACTTCCCTGGCCCAGTTTCATCTTGAGGGTCTAGTCCCGTGATGATACAATTTTTTTTCAGTAGGCTCAGGTGATATTTTCATATTTTACATTGCAACTGTAATGAACCATGACTGAGGTTCAAAATCAGAATCTGCAATTAATCATGATAAAATGACATTATTTGCATAGATGTTAGCTGAAGCCATTAGAACGAATGGAATTACCCACAGAAGTTACAGAGTGAGAAAAGTCTTGACTCACATATGTTTAATTTCAAAGTAGGGAGGAAGAGGCATCAGTAAGCAGATAGGCAAATTAGGAAACATAGGTTTGGAAGCAAGGGAGGAGAGTGAAAAACAATGTAGATTAGAGAGTTAAAATAGTGTGAGGGTGCTGAATTTGGCAATTAGGAGGTCACTTGTACCACTGGTTTTTGTAGGGACAAAAGCCAGATTTCAAGAGGCTGAATGAAGCAGGGAAAATGAAATGTAAAAAGATTTCTGAAACAGGATGGAGTAGGAAATTAGGTAGAAAGGATTTTTTTTTCTTCTTAAGACTCTAAGAGACTTAAATCAGGTTGGTAGGGAGTGGGAAAGAGGTGAGTGGAGAAGGATATTAAGTAGGAGATGATTGATGGGGTGAGGTTTCAGGAAAAATGAGAGATTGGAATCAAAAGATAGTTTCTTGAGAAATGCAGAAAGGAGGGAAGATGGATAAAGATATAGATACATTTTGAGAAGTTAAGGATATTGCATTCATGGCTTCTTTTTTTTTTTTAATTTTTATTTATTTATGATAGTCACAGAGAGAGAGAGGCAGAGACACAAGCAGGCTCCATGCAGGGAGCCCGACGTGGGACTCGATCCCAGGTCTCCAGGATCGCACCCTGGGCCGAAGGCAGGTGCCAAACCGCTGCGCCACCCAGGGATCCCTGCATTCATGGCTTCTTAAGTGAAATAGGAAAGATCATCTTTTGAAAAAGGACTTTAAAGTGGTATTAGTAGCTCAAAATGAACGAGGTGGTCAATTAGGCATGAATAAAGGAGTTGTTAAATAAATTTGAAAGTCATTAAAACAAGTATGAGTTTTGTAGTAGTAGTAGTAGTAGTTGCAGTTACTATTATATTACTTTCTTTAGCAGTGCTAACAGTCTAGCATCAAAAATTTGGAAAAAAGAATTTAGTTTTACTTAGGGTTAAAGGGTAGGACAATATAAAGGGGAAAAATGGGTTTAATGTTAGTGAGGAAATGAAAGGGTCAAATAACTGGGGGTTGTAAAACGAGAAGTTCACTTTTGAGAACTTGGGCAGTACAGCGGTTTTCCTTAAATCCATTCACAAATGAATGTTACCGAAATGAGGATGTGTAGAAGTTTGTTGGAGTAAATTAAGGTGAGTCCATTGTTTTGAGTGAATTGATTTATGGAAGCTTTAGGGCTTCAGGATGATGGTAAATTTTAGAGGTAGAGAAGAAAAATATGAATAAAGTATCAGAACTCTAGGAATGTTGGAGAGGGTATTGGGTCAATACATTGCAATCACAAATATGGGTGAAGTAATATTTCCAACTTAGGGAATTTTAAAGGAGGAATTTTGCAATAAAGAAAAAATATTAATTGGGAGTGGTGGTGCTAGGAAGAGATTGTTAATACCTACTCCTGATTTTGTGAGAGAAAAATCTTGAAAGAGCCTTAGAAAAATAGTGTAGTCAATAAAAAGCTAGGATTCAGCTAAACAAGGGTGGAGGAAAAGTTCCAGGAAAAGATTCAGAATTTAAGAACGTTGTATTCACTCTGGAATTTAGTGGGCGAGAAAAGAGATAAAGAAGAATGTGGGTGAAGGGGTACAGTTGAATTACATAATACATGAGAGACTAGCAAGATAATAGGCTGTGGGGATTGGCATCTATGGTGGTGAATGTGATTCTCGGGTCTGATGATGGAAGACAGAGTATTGGAAAGTAGATTAGAAAGACATGGTAACACAGGGAATGGGTTATGGATAGGACTGAGTAACTTCAAAGATCCAAATTGTAACTTTGTTATAATGTAGCTGCCTCAACACTGCTTTCCAGGTGGATAACTCTAGTAGGAGTCTTTAATAATTTTGAAGGCTGGCTAATACGGGCTGCTTTATCCTTCTGTGTATACACTTATAATGATAATTCACCTCTTGATGCATCTGGCACTGTACTGTCCTTTAATCCATTTCTGCCTATCTAAAATGTGCTCATTATCTGAAACTTCAGTGCTCAGTTCAATTGTGCCTTTCCAAGAACTATCCTAATTAACTCAAAACTTAAATCATATCTATTTCTTTTTTTTTTAATTTTTATTTATTTATGATAGTCACAGAGAGAGAGAGAGAGGCAGAGACATAGGCAGAGGGAAAAGCAGGCTCCATGCACCCGGAGCCCGACGTGGGATTCGATCCCGGGTCTCCAGGATCGCACCCTGGGCCAAAGGCAGGCGCTAAACCGCTGCGCCACCCAGGGATCCCTATTTCTTTCTTTTTAAAAAAAATTTATTTATTCATGAGAGACATAGAGAGAGAGGCAGAGACATAGGCAGAGTTCGAAGAAGCAGGCTCCATGCAGGGAGCCCGATGTGGGACTTGATCCCGGAGCTTCAGGATCTCGCCCCGAGCCAAAGGCAGACCCCGCAAACCCCAGGCGTCCCACCCAGGCGTCCCAATCCTATCTATTTCTGAACTTCCATGGGTTTTTAGCACTTCTTACATGATGTTTATATCAGATTCTGTCATACATTCTAGCTTCCTAAATTGTTTAACCTCTGTCGTTATACTATTTACTTTGATACAAGGACTCTCTTATTAATCATATCCCTGTAGCCAACATGCCTGGTGTATACTGGTTAAGAAAACCACCTCTGGAATCAGACTAGTGATGAACCAACATGGTGACTTTGGGAAAGTTATTTGGATTCTTCAAACGTAAATTCCTCGTGTGTAAAATGGTGATAATACTGCTACTGATCTCATAATGCTTTTATAAAGACTAAATAAAAATAATTTCTGTACTTAGCCTAGTGGCTGGCTAGCAGTGCTAATCATCATTGTCTTAAATAAATGTTTATGGAGTAAATAAGTGAATGAGTGATTTACAAGCTATTTGGGGAAAAAGTCATGTTTTTTAATTGTTTGACTCATGTATTTAGAATGAGAATAATTGAATTTTCCTTTTGTGTTTCTACTAATATACTGAGGTCTCTTAAAGAGTAATACTTCACTATAAACTATTAAAAGAATAATAATTATCATTTATTTTGCACTAACCATTTGCCAGACATAATGCTAAATACTTTAATATAGGCTATCTCTCTTTTTTTAAAAAGATTTTATTTATTCATTAATGAGAGACACACAGAGAGAGAGAGAGAGAGAGAGAGAATGAGAGAGAGCGCGGCAGAGACACAGGCAGAGGGAGAAGCAGGCTCCATGCAGGGAGCCCGACGTGGGACTCCATCTAGGGTCTCCAGGATCAGGCCCTGGGCTGAAGGTGGCGCTAAACCACTGAGCCACCCGGGTTGCCCAGGCTATCTCATTTTAATCTTAATTCAAAAGCTGATATTTTCCTTTTAAGAAGTCACAAGTAAGCCAGGATAGATACTTAGGTTGTCTAGCTTTAAAATCATTAACCTTAAAAAAACATTAAAGAATTTTTTTATCATTTATTTATTTATATATTATTGGAGTTCAGTTTGCCAACATAGAGCATAACACCCAGTGCTCATCCCATCAACTGCCCGCCTCAGTGCCCATCACCCAGTCACCCCAACCCCCCACCCACCTCCCTTTCCACTACCCCTTGTTCGTTTCCCAGAGTTAGGTGTCTCTCATGGTCTGTCACCCTCACTGATATTTCCCACTCATTTTCTCTCCTTTCCCCTTTATTCCCTTTCACTATTTTTTTATATTCCCCAAATAAATGAGACCATATAATGTTTGTCCTTCTCTGATTGACTTATTTCACTCAGCATAATACCCTCCAGTTCCATCCACGTTGAAGCAAATGGTGGGTATTTGTCGTTTCTAATGGCTGAGTAATATTCATTGTATATATGGACCACATCTTTATCCATTCATCTTTCGGTGGACACCCAGGCTCCTTCCACAGTTTGGCTATTGCGGACATTGCTGCTATAAACATCGGGGTGCAGGTGTCCTGGCATTTCACCGCATCTGTATCTTTGGGGTAAATCCCCAGCAGTGCAATTGCTGGGTCGTAGGGCAGTTCTATTTTTAACTCTTTGAGGAACCTCCACATAGTTTTCCAGAGTGGCTGCACCAGTTCCCATTCCCACCAACAGTGCAAGAGGGTTCCCCTTTCTCCGCATCCTCTCCAACATTTGTTGTTTCCTGCCTTGTTAATTTGCCCCATTCTCACTGGTGTGAGATGGGATCTCATTGTGGTTTTGATTTATATTTTCCTGATGGCAAGGGATGCGGAGCATTTTCTCATGTGCATGTTGGCCATGTCTATGTCTTCCTCTGTGAGATTTCTGTTCATGTCTTTTGCCCATTTCATGATTGTATTGTTTCTTTGCTGTTGAGTTTAATAAGTTCTTTATAGATCTTGGATACTAGCCCTTTATCTGATAGGTCATTTGCAAATATCTTTTCCCATTCTGTAGGTTGTCTTTTTAGTTTTATTGACTGTTTCTTTTGCTGTGCAGAAGCTTTTTATCTTGATTAAGCTGGTTCAACACTTGTAAAGCAATCAATGTGATAGCTCATATCAACAAGAGAAAATTCAAGAACCATATGATCCTCTCAATAGATGCAGAGAAAGCATTTGACAAAATATAGCATCCATTCCGGATCAGAACTCTTCCGAGAGTAGGGATAGAAGGAACATTCCTCAGCATCTTAAAAGCTATCTGCGAAAAGCCCACAGCAAATATCATTCTCAATGGGGAAACACTGGGAGCCTTTCCCCTAAGATCAGGAACACGATAGGGATGTCCACTCTCACCACTGCTATTCAACATAGCACTAGAAATCCTAGCCTCAGCAATCAGGCAACAAAAAGAAATTAAAGGCATTCAGATTGGCAAAGAAGTCAAACTCTCCCTCTTTGCAGATGACATGGTACTGTACATAGAAGACCCAAGACTCCACCCTAAGATTGCTAGAACTCATACAGCAATTCGGCAGTGTGGCAGGATACAAAATCACTGCCCAGAAATCAGTGCCATTTCTATACGCTAACAGTAAGACTGAAGAAAGAGAAATGAAGGAGTCAATCCCATTTACAATTGTACCCAAAAGCATAAGATACCTAGGAATAAACCTAACCAAAAGGTAAAGGATCTATACTTTAAAAACTACAGAACACTTCTGAAAGAACTGAGGAAGACACAAAGAGATGGAAAAATATTCCATGCTCATGGATTGGAAGAATTAACATTGTGAAAATGTCAATGCTACCCAGGGCAATGTAAACATTTAATGCAGTCCCTCTCAAAATACCATGGACTTTCTTCAGAGAGTTGTAACAAATCATCTTAAGATTTGTGTGGAATCAGAAAAGACCCCGAATAGCCAGGGGAATATTAAAAAAGAAAACCAGACCTGGGGGCATCACAGTGCCAGATTTCAGGTTGTACTACAAAGCTGTGATCATCAAGACAGTGTGGTACTGGCTTTAACACAGACACATGGATCAATGGAACAGAATAGAGAATCCAGAAATGGGCCCTCAAATCTACGGTCAACTAATATTCGACAAAGCAGGAAAGACTATCCACTGGAAAAGGACAGTCTCTTCAATAAATGGTGCTGGGAAAATTGGACAGCCACATGCAGAGTAATGAAACTAGACCACTCTCTTACACCATACACAAAGATAAACTCAAAATGGATGAAAGATCTAAATGTGAGACAAGAATCCATCAAAATCCTAGAGGAGAACACAGGCAACACCCTTTTTGAACTTGGCCACAGCAACTTCTTGCAAGATACATCTACGAAGGCAAGGGAAACAAAAGCAAAAATGAAATATTGGGGGATCCCTGGGTAGCGCAGCGGTTTGGCGCCTGCCTTTGGCCCAGGGCGCGATCCTGGAGACCCGGGATCGAATCCCACATCGGGCTCCCGGTGCATGGAGCCTGCTTCTCCCTCTGCCTGTGTCTCTGCCTCTCTCTCTCTCTGTGTGACTATCATAAATTAAAAAAAAAAAAATTAAAAAAAAATTAAAAAAAAAAGAAATATTGGGACTTAAAATCATTAACTTTTGAGCACCACACTATACCAGATACTCACAGGAAGAGGCACATCATATATTTATTTAAATGCCCCAGAACCAACCTAGTATAAGATGGAATAGCTTAATTATAAAAACCCCTAAGTTTTTGGGAAGTCACAAGAATATTAATTTATTTTTATATTGTTTTTAAAAAGATTTCATTTATTCATTTGAGAGAGATACAGATAGGGAGAGAGCAAGGAAGAGAAAAAGCAAGCATGAGCAGGGGAGAGGGGTAAAGGCAGGGGCAAGGGCAGGGGCAGGGGCAGACGCAGACTACGCGCTGAGCCAGGAGCAGACTTGGAGCTGGATCCAGGACCTGGAGATCATGACCTGAGCTAAAGGCAGATGTTAACCATCTGAGCCACCCAGGCACTCCAAGAATATTAATTTGCTGTAATTAAACATGCTGTAAAACAGGGTAAATGCACTTTTAACTCATGAGTTTGGAAATATTGATATATAAATTACAATTTAGGCAACTGATACTCCTTTTTAAAACTTGCATATTTTATTAAATTTGAAATACACTAGAAGGTGAATATAAGGTAAAGACTTTCTAGTATTTATTTAAATTTTTAAATTTTTGGTAGTCTAAGGAATGCTATTTTATTGAAAATTGTTTAAAGTTATCAAAAGCTTAGTGTAGAGGTTATATAATTTTTATATCAATGTTTGCTTCAGGAATTGCATATACAGGCATGTCTTGTTTTATTGTGCTTTGCTTTATTATGTTTGCAGGTAATGTGTTTTTTACAAATTGAAACTTTGTGGCACAATTTTCCGACAGCATTTGCTTGCTTCATGTCACCTTGTCATATTTTGGTCGTTTTTGTAATATTTCAGACTTTTGCTATTATGTTTGTTATGGTTATTTGTGATCAGTGATCTTTGATGTTACCTCTGTAAATTGTTTTAGGATGCCACAAACCACACCCATGTAAGTCACCAAACTTAATAAATATGTGTGTTCTGATTTCTCTACTGACTGGCTGTTCCCTATCTCTCTTCTTCTCCAGCATCCCTATTTCCCTGAGACATGCTGAAAGGTCAAATGATGGTTAGCATTTTTTAGCAATTAGGCATTTTTAATTAAGGGGTGTGTATGTGTGTATATATATATTATATACATTATTTATACATTATATATTATATATATGTATACCCATATATATATGGGTATTTTAGACACAGTGCTGTTACAGACTTAATGGACTGCAGTAGAGTGTAAACCTAACTTTTATAGGCACTAGGAAACCAAAAAATTCACTTGACTCATTTTATTGTGATAATTACTTTATTGTGGTATCTCCGAGGTATACCTTTAGTGAAATTACTGCTATGTATTATGAACTTAGAGAAATTATTTCAGCTATGTAGATTTTTGAATAAGGTATAGTCCATTTGTTATAATTGTTATTTTTAAAGCTTTTTTTATTTTTAAGTTGAAATATTACAGGATTGTACACATATCTTTAGTATAGTTTTATGACTTTTTGTACTTGTATAAAGATACTCTTGTGTAACAATCACCTAAATCAAGATAGAGAATGTTTCTAGCATCTCAGAAGGCTTCCTTATATCCTATTCTAGTCAGTATTCTTTCTCTCCTCAGGTACTCCCATTTCAAGGCTTTTTCCCATTTGAAGATTGGATTATTTTGCCTTTGCTTTGTAGTTCTTTATATATTCTTGTATGAGTCCTTTGACAGATGTATGTACTATATAGTGTTATTAGCTGTCACCATTGCTGTACATAATCTTCGAGTCTGTGGCTTGCCTTCTTACTCTCTTTATGATGAAGTTTGATGAATTTTAATGAAGTTGAGTTTATTAATCTTCTCCTTTATGGTTAGAATTAATTGTGTCTTGTTTGAGAGATTTTTGCCTATCCTAAGGTCGTGAAGTTACTCCCCTCCTTTTTATTCTAGAAGCTTTATTTGTTTTATCTTTGACATTTGAATCTGTGACCCATTTAAAATTAACTTTTGTTTATAGCATGAGGTAGAGGTCAAGGTTTATTTACCCTTTTTGGTTATCGGATTGCTTCACCATTACTTACTGTAAGATCATCTCTTTCTTACCTAATTGTAGTGATATGTTTTTATAAATAAGTGACTACATATGTGTGGGTTTCTGCTATTAATTCTTATTATGAAATCTGTGATATATTCCAGTAAACTGTAAGTTCCTAAAAAGCTTAGACTGTTTAACTTGCTAATTATTACTACACTATCCCCACTGCCTAACATGCCAGGCACGTGATAGACATTCAGTAAATATTTGTTGAATGAATGAAGGAATCGTAAAGGAAAAATCCACAGGAAGTCTGAAAAATGTTGATGAGGAGACAGTTTTAATTGTTCCTAATTGTAGAGATGCCTAAATAAATAGTACAACTAGAAGTGTTTTTGTAGAATATTCCAAACATACCTCTCATCTTTTGCTTCACTGCTACCCCCTTCAAACTCCCCAATTATAAAAATTTATCTGGTCATATGGCTCAACCAGCATTTATTGAACATCTATTGGACTTTTTTTTTTTTTTTTTTTTGATCTATTGGACTTTTACCAGAGAGGATCTTTAGTTGTTAGAGCCAAGTTTTCTTTTTCTATTGTCATCATACATTATTTAATGAAGGTATTTTGTGAGAATTTGCTACTCTTCTGATTATTTTTTTTCTTCTGATTATTTTTTGATCTTTATGTTTAGTCCATTAGATTCTATAAAATGTATCAGTGTAAATTCAAACTCTATGAAGTTAATTTAAAACAAAGGATGGCTGTAAAGGATTTATTTTATTACATTGTTTATTTCATTTAGATGTTAAATGATAATTTTTACCGTGTCTTTGTAGAAATTGTCACAGAAGGAAAAAGAAAAAAGTCTTCATCTTCTGAACTACATAAGGTATGCATTAGTTTTGCTTTTAATTTGTTCATTATCTTTCGAGTTACCAATATTAAAAGTATTTTGCCATTTGTCTTTTTGATAAAAATTTAAAGAAAATATAAAACCTTAACTGATCAGTGTTTTTGCAGGGAATGGTGTATCCTAATTAATTCAAAGGTTAACCAATAAAGAACACTTTCTGGGACCTGCCTTGTTTAAATCATTGTAAGATGTAGCCATATACTTTCTAGGCCTTATTTTACATTTTATTTAAAACATAACCCAGCATTGCTTCCATTACTGAGTATATTAGCATCTCTCACATTCATTCACTGTGATACTGTAGCTATAGAAAAGTTGTGCTCAAAAAAAAAAAAAGTTGTGCTCAAGTCATGTGCTGAAAATTACTATTTGAAATATTTCCTATTAAACTTTCTTTTCTTTTCTCTTTTCTTTTCTTTCCTTTCCTTTCCTTTCCTTTCCTTTCCTTTCCTTTCCTTTCCTTTCCTTTCCTTTCCTCTCTTCTCTTCTCTCTTCTCTCTTCTCTCTTCTCTCTTCTCTCTTCTCTCTTCTCTCTTCTCTTCTCTTCTCTTCTCTTCTCTTCTCTTCTCTTCTCTTTTCTTTTCTTTCTTTTCTTTTTTCTTCTGGGTAATCCAAGAGTAGCAAAAAGCCAAGATAAGTTTCTGCCTATGTAGGAAGTGTTTCAAAATTTTAATTTCTTGTTAGGAGATAATCTTTTTTTCCTTAAGAATTTTGTGATTTTTAAAAAATTTTTATTTATTTATGATAGTCACACAGGGAGAGAGAGAGAGAGAGGCAGAGACATAGGCAGGGGGAGAAGCAGGCTCCATGCACCGGGAACCTGACGTGGGATTCGATCTTGGGTCTCCAGGATCACGCCCTGGGCCAAAGGCAGGCGCCAAACCGCTGCGCCACCCAGGGATCCCAAATTTTGTGATTTAAACACAATAGTACCCTGATATACATTATAATAATTTGTTAGATGCTTTTTTGGGAAGCATTCCAAATTATGCACAGAAGACTTTTCATTTGGCATAGGAAACTTTAGTTTGGTACATTTCATGGAACACAGATAGAGAAGAAATCATAAAGAGGGCTGTGAGAGGGAATCAAGAGCACACAGACAAGACCAAAGAGAAAACATGGCTTTAGGTACTCTTCTTCCTTGGTTTACTTGACATTTGTGGGGATGGTTTCTTTTAAAATTCTGCATTTGGCGCAAGTGTCATAAATGAGGGGGATAAAAATAAAGTCTTAACATTTTACCATACCCAGTTTTAACTACCTCTGTATTGACAACTACTTCTTTTGTGTTTAATACCCTCCAGTGAAGTGAAATGCTCTATTTTAGGCTGCTGCTGCTGTTTTGCTTTTTTTTTTTTTTTAAAGATTTTGTTTATTTATTCATGAGAGACAGAGAGAGAAAGAGAGAAAGGCAGAGACACAGACAGAGGGAGAAGCAGGCTCCATGCAGGGAGCCCGATGTGGGACTTGATCCTGGGTCTCCAGAATCACACCCTGGGCCAAAGGCAGGCACTAAACCGCTGAGCCACCCAGGGATCCCCATAGGCTGCTGCTTCTTGTAGTTGAATGGCCACTATTAGAGATTCTTTTTTTTTTTTTTTTTTTTCCCCCCGCCTCCCCTGGAGATTCTTAATATTAAGTAAATTTCTCTCTTATTTTTAGATGTATGACAGCATTCTTTTAAAACCTTTTATTTTCAAGTAACTTTAGGTTTACAGAAGATTTACAGAAATAGTATAGAGTTCACATCTACTCTTCACCTAGTTCCCCTAGTGCAATGACCAAAATTTAAGAAATTAACATTGGTACAATACTTCAAACTACAGATATTATTTGGATTCCTTCAGATTTTTTTTTTTTAAACTAATGTCATTGGGGATCCCTGGGTGGCTCAGAGGTTTAGCGCCTGCCTTTGGCCCAATCCTGGAGTCCTGGGATCGAGTCCCATGTCGGGCTCCTGGCACGGAGCCTGCCTCTCCCTCTGCCTGTTGTCTCTGCCTCTCTCTCTCTGTGTCTATCATAAATAAATAAATAAATCTTAAAAAAAAAAAAAAAAACTAATGTCATTTTTAAATCCCAGGATCTCACATTGCATTTAGGTGTCATATCTCCTTAATTTCCTTTATTCTATGACAGTTCTTCCATCTTTATTCTTTCATGATCATGACATATTTAGAGTACTATGATTTTGTCAGTATTTTGTTGAATATTTCTCAGTTTGGGTTAGTCTCATGTTTCTTTCTTTTTTTTTTCTTTTTTAAAAGATTTTATTTTTAAGTAATCTCTATACCCAACATGGGGCTTAAACTCACAGCCCCAAGATCAAGAGTCACATGTTGAGCCAGGAGGTGCTTCTGTCTCAGGTTTTTTATGATTAGACTAAAGTAATGGCTTTTTGGGAAGAATATCACGTGATATGCCTTTCTTAGTGTATCCTGTCAGGGGTACACAGTAATGATGTGTCTTATTACTGGTGATGTCAATCTTGACTGCCTACTTAAAATAGTTCATTTTGTAATAAATATCTTGGGAGAAATATTTTTTGAATCTATGCAAATATACTGTTTCTTACAAAATTAGCACACTAAATTGTTAGTAGTTTATTTTTTATTTATTTATTTTTTAAAGATTTTATTTATTTATAAGAGACATACAGAGAGAGAGAGACACAGGCAGAGGGAGAAGCAGGCTCCATGCAGGGAGCCTGATGTGGGACTCGATCCAGGGACCCCCGGATCACGCCCTGGGCTGAAGGCAGCGCTAAACCGCTGAGCCACCAGAGCTGCCCTGTTAGTAGTTTATATTACTGCTTTTTCTCTCAAGGCAGCTAGGGAAATACTGAAAGGATTAGAGTTTGATGGATATAGGGATGAGACACTGCTACATTTTGAGTTTAAAGTATTTCAAAAATATTCCTAAAGCAGTATCAGTTTGTTGTAGAGAAATTAGAAAATTGAGTTGAGGAAAAACGAGACCACCCAGACAGAACAAAGATTAATGCTTGGATGTATATTTTTCTGTTTTTCCATCTGTATATCCATGTATAATAAACATATTTAAATATTGAAAAATAGAAAACCACAGAATACTGTTTTATAATTTGCTTTTTCTATTTAACTTTATATTATGACATCATTTTCTGAAATCAAATTTAAAAAGCATCGCTGAGTAGATATTTACTGAGTACTCAACATGTATTGGACGCTATACTAGGTATAAGTACCAGGGAAACAGTGGCAGACATTTTTAATGACTACAATGTATTCAGTTATGTGTGTGTATGACAGTTAATTTAACCAATATCTTCTCTTTTTTTATAAAGATTATTTATTTATTTATTTATTCATGAGAGACACAGAGACAGAGAGAGGCAGAGACACAGGCAGAGGGAGAAGCAGGCCCCACGCAGGGAGCCCGACATGGGACTCAATCCCGGGTCTCCAGGATCACGCCCTGGGCTGAAGGCGTCGCTAAACCACTGAACCACCTGGGCTGCCCCAATTTAATCAATATCTTATGATATTTTTGAGTTTTGGTTTTTTTTCTTAAGTAAACTCTGTGTCTAATGTGGGGCTCGAACTCATGACTCTGAGATCAAGAGTCACATGCTCTAGTGACTGAACCAGCCCGGCACCCCTTGAGTTGTTTTTAATCCTTGTAGCTAAATCTTGGGAATATAATTATCTACTGCATTATTCCTGGCCTTTTGATAGGAGCTGAATATATGTTAATTCCAAGACTGATCTCTTAATAGAGGTGAATACTTTGAATTCTGCTAATGGGGAGATACATAGTTTTTGAATTTATACATGAAGAAGTTGCTACTCTATTCTGAATATTGAAAAAATATGACTTTTATTCTTCTTTGTAAGTCATGGTCATTCCTTTGGGCAGACTTCTAATTTTCCTTAAATAATAGCTTTGTATTGATGCAGTATCTAACAAGTAATTAAGAGTCTGAGGTTTTCTATTATGAACATGGCAGAAGTCATTTCTGCCTAAACAATTTAAAGAGCATATGTTAGTATATCTAACTTGTCTGGATTCCAGCATTCCCCACGCCCCTAGATTATCTGCTTTCGATAGCATTCTCTTTTTGAAGGCTATACTATAATGAATTAGGTACAAAGTGAATCTAAAAGTAGCTGCATGACTTGGTCGGTTGAAGGGCTTGTTTAGTATTACATTTGAATATTAGGAAATAAATATTCTTGAGCTTGTTGTTTTGGAAGTTATTAGAGTTCTGATGATGTTTTTAAAGTATAACTTGAAGGGGATTTAGAACCAACCCATTTTTGCCTTAAAAGGTTAAACTTGACTCTATTTGAAGACTGTTGAAAATACTTGAGAGTATTAGGAATCCATTCTGATTCTTGTAAATGGAGTTATAATATAGGCTTTGCAGAATCGTGAATAGCTTAGAAACTTTGTTGATTGTACGCAACTGAGACCATGATTACAATTTGTCTAAGAATAGGTCAGATTGTGGCAAAAAGGCTTACATTATTTTTTTTAAATCAGTTAATCATTAAGAAAAAAGAGTGCAGAAAAAAATTGACAGTAGTTAATTGTACTTGAAGTCTGCTTGTCCTATACTCATATATAATATTACAGTGAGAGATTTAAATCTGTAATTTATTAATCAGGAAGCTACAGGAGAGGTTTTTCTGGAGGTTTAATTGTTAATATTTTTCCCCTTGCTTTTAATAATTGCATTATATTTCTATTAAATAAAATAAAACATTTGGAGACTAGGAAAACACAAAAATGAAAATAAAAATCACCTCTTATCTCCCTAGAGGTAATCACTGTTAAATAACATTTTTATGTATAACTTTTCATATATTATTTTTACTTATGGATTTTTTGTCTTGTGAAAGAAAGATCATTCTGTATGTGTTTTTCTTTTATACTTATGTTCGAAATAATTTCTTTTTTTTTTTTATTAATTTTTTTAGTAATCTCCATACTCAGTGTGGGGCTCAGACTCATGACCCTGAGATCAAGAATTGCATGCTCTTCTGACTGAGCCAGTCAGCTGCCCCTGAAATAATTTCTTAGTATCATTAATCTTCTGGAACATGTTATTTAATAACAATTTAATAGTATTTCATTTGAAAAAAAAAATAGTATTTCATTTGGTTTAGTTTTGCCATAGTTTTGTTTAATTATCCTTTTATTATTGTTTCTGGTTTTTCTATATTAAAAATAATATGGAGTCTATATCCCTGTTCATAAATATTTATATGTACTTTGATTTTCAAAGCTTTTGATGCTAGTGTACAGAATTTTAATAAACATCCAGATTTCATGTGTCTATACTTTGGAGGGAATAGAGAACTGCCCTTTTTGAAAATAAGGTATATTACATTTTGTGTCCATCCTAATGGAAGTATGCATGAATATTTATTAAGGTAAATAATTCAATGACACTGAGTCTAAGCCATTCATAAGTAAAGTGATTGCAAACTGATTACCATGAAAAAGGATTATAAAATCTTCCACAGAAAACATCAGCAGCATTTTATAAGAAACTAATTTTTCAGAATACTTAACAAGCATAACCAACTCTTTTTCTAAATCTTAGGTGCTGGGCAGCCGAGGTGGCTCAGCGGTTTAGCGCTGCCTTCAGCTCAGGTTTGATCCTGGAGACCCAGGATGGGTCCCATGTGGGGCTCCCTGCATGGAGCCTGCTTCTCCCTCTGCCTGTGTCTCTGCCTCTCTCTGTCTCTGTGTCTCTCATGAATAAATAAGTAAAATCTTAAAAGAAAATAAAAATAAATCTTAGGTGCTATCCTTCAAGGTTTTTTTTTTAGATTTTTTTAAGATTTTATTTGTTTGAAAGAGAGCTATGCTTGCACTTGCAGGAGTAGAGGGAGGGGCAGGGCAAGCTGGAGAGAGAAACAGATTCCCTACTGAATTGAGTTAAATGGTGTGGTTGGGGTGTAGAGTTTGTGATGTATGGGTAAAAGCCCATATTGTTATGAATTTTATCTGTGAGTAGTGGGTGCCATTGTTTTATGTTAAATGTGGTAGCCGTAATTAGATTTGTGTAATAGAGAACTCTGGGGATGGAGTTTGAAAGATTAGAAGAGGTAGAGACTGTAAGAGAATAGCTAGGAGTCTATTGTGATAATATATCTACCTTAATATTGAATGAGAGGTTTTTATTTATTTTATTTTAATTTTTAAAAATATTTTATCTATTTATTTATGAGAGACACGGAGAGAAGGCAAGAGACCTAGACAGAGGGAGAAGCAAGGAGCCTGATGCGGAACTCCATCCTCAGGCCCTGGGATCACGCACTGAGCTGAAGGCAAATGCTCAACCATTGAGCCACCCAGGCATCCCGAATGAGAGGTTTTTAAAATAAGATTATATTTAGCTGCCTGTGAATTAAGCACTCAACTTAAGACTCTTTAAAAATAATTGCAAAATGGGACATGTGGTTGGCCAATCATTAGAGCCTGCGACTCTTGATCTGCAGATCAGGAGTTCAAGCCTCACGTTAGGTGTAGAGCTTATTTAAAAGAAACCAAAAAACCCAAAGCACTAATAGCAAAATATTAATGCAGGTTAATATAATGGTTCTGTTAGTTGATTCATATTTATATTTCAGTTAAACTGATTATTTTCTTTTTCTGATTTCAGATAACAAAGATGCTAAATGCAAAACCAGAAGATGTTCATGTTCAGTCACCACTGTCCAAACTCAGAAGCTCAGAACACTGGGATCTCCCTTTGCAGGGGGTAAATAAAAACTAATTTCTTTTAAGTACATAGTGTTGCTTGGTGTGTTTAAAATATTTTGATAAAAGAAAATTTTCGTTTACTTACATATCCTTGTTTGGATTTTTTTGTGTTATTTGCAGGTTTTTAATTAGTTTATTTTTGGTGTTTGTTAAAGTGATGCTTTGAGGTTAGGGTCTCCTTTTGTTTTAGTATACCTCATTTTGCATGATTGTTTCCTTGACATTTAAATTTCATTATTGTAAAGGATCTTTTATTTTTTTATATTTTTAAAAGATTTATTTATTCATGAGAGACACACACAGAGAGAGAGGCAGAGACACAGGCAGAGGAAGAAGCAGGCTCCATGCAGGGAGCCTGACATGGGACTCGTTCCCGGGTCTCCAGGATCACACCCCTGGCTGAAGGCGGTGCTAAACCACTGAGCCACCCGGGCTGCCCTGTAAAAGATCTTTTAAATTTACGAGAATATTACACTTATTATAATCATTTACTCTTTTGCTCTCGTTTTTGTTTTTTTGTTTTTTTTTTTTGCTCTCGTTTTATAAATTTGAGAGGGTTTATACTAAAAGGTGACACAACTATACTTTAAAAGATATTCTAATTATAAATCTGGACTTTAATGTTATCACTATTAAATATTATTACAGAGCTTTCATGAATAAGATTTAACATGGCACTTTTTAAAAAGATTTTATTTATTTATATGAGAGAAGGAGAGAGCACGGGCAGGGAGAGTGGCAGGCAGAGGAGAGGGAGAAGCAGGCTCCTTGCAGAACAGGGAGCTTGATGTGGGACTCGATTCCGGGATCCCAGGATCATGATCTAAGCTGAAGGCAGATACTTCACTGACTGAATCACCCAAACACCCTAAGATGGCATATTCTTTTTTTTTTTTTTTAATTTAAAAAAAAAATTTATTTATGATAGAGAGAGAGAGAGAGAGAGAGGCAGAGACACAGGCAGAGGGAGGAGCAGGCTTCATGCACTGGGAGCCCGATGTGGGATTCGATCCCTGGTCTCCAGGATTGCGCCCTGGGCCAAAGACAGGCGCTAAACCGCTGCGCCACCCCAGGGATCCCAAGATGGCATATTCTAAGTATTATTTTTTTCCTTGTGCCTGGTACAACTCACAGCAATTTTAAAAACAGAAGCTTTCTCAGATTTTCCAGTTTATCCATTTGAGCCTGTATTAGTCTGCAAGGGCTAACATAACAAAATACCACAGGTGGATTAAACAACAGAAATTTATTTTCTAACAGTTCTGGAGGCTGAAGTCCCAAGATCGAGGTGCCAGTAGGGTTGGTTTCTCTAAGGCCTTTCTCCTTAGCTTATGTATGGTTATCTTCTTGCTGTGTTTTCCTATGACCTTTTTATCTGTTTACCCACATCCCTGGTGTGCTTCCCTTGGATAGGTCCCTCCCCTTATGATCTTGTTTAAACTTAAGTACCTTTGTAAAGGCCTGATCTCCACATATAGTCATAATGATGGTGAGGACTTTAACCTATGAAATTGACAGGCGGAAGTACAATTCAATTCATAAGTGTAGCATTTTAGGATGACAAATTTTAAGTCATGTTGAATATGTTTTTAGGTTATAGACAAGAAAAAATTAGCCATTTATTACAACTTGTTCTCAGAGGAAAAGACTTGTTATTAGTTTCTTTAACTTCATTTAAAATTTTAACTATAAAATAATATATTTGTTTTTTTTAAAAGGTACAAAAAAGGGAAATAATGAGACAAGATGACTTCTGCTGACATAAAAAGAAAAAAAATTGCATAAAGTTAGAAAATTTGGGGTGTATAGAAAGGTACAGGTGAAACAATCCTTCTCTGTTCCTTTTTCCTAAGGCAACCACTTTTAATAGTTTTTTTTCATTCCTTTCAAGAACACATATGCTTACATAAATAATATTTTTTGATTGTTACAGAACAGAAATTATATATATACTGTTCTGTGCTTTTTTGTCATTTAATAGAGTCTAATTTTTTTTCTTTTTTGACACATTTTAATCTTTTATTTATTTTTGTTGGCTTTGTAATACTCAAAAAATTTAAAATATACCATAATTAAAAATATATGCCATAATTTTTTAGTATAATTGACACATGATATTATATTAGTTTCAAGTATACTACCTAGTGATTCAGCTTCTCTTTATGTTATGCTGTCCTCACAAGTATAGCTACCATCTGTCACTGTACATAATTTACTTAGTGCACTGGTATTAGTCAAGTTGTTTCCAGAGTTTTGCGAATGGAAATGATGCTGCAGTGAACATCATTTTCTTTTTTTTTTCTAACATCATTTTTTTGTATGTGGAGAACCATTTTTGAGCAGAGTTATTAGATTGAAGGGAATTTATGTATTTTTTTTAAAGATTTTATTTATTTATTCATGAGAGACACACACACACAGAGAGAGAGAGAGAGAGAGAATGAGAGAGAGAGGCAGAGACACAGGCAGAGGGAGAAGCAGGCTCCATGCAAGGAGCCTGAGGTGGGACTCGATCCTGGGTCTCCAGGATCACACCCTGGGCTGCAGGCGGCGCCAAACCGCTGCGCCACCGGGACTGTCCTGAATTTATGTATTTTAATAAACATGGCAAAATTGTCTCACAGAAAATGTGCACCAATTTATATTGCCACCAGTAAGAGGTCCCATTTTTCTAGAAACTTACTGGCACTGGATATTATCACACAGTAAAATTGTTGCTAGTTTAAGAGGAAGATAAAAAGATTTTAAGAAAATTTAATCACATTGTTTATATGTATTCTGTTTTAGGATATTGAATTTATTGTGGAATAAACATTATAACATATGTAATTTAAAACACACAAAAACAGTTTCTTGGAAGTAGACATAGGCTTTTTTTTTTTTTTTCTTAAGCTGTATCTCACTAAATGTGTTTTTTTCTTTACCCTTGGATTATACATATCTTCCTTTAGTTTTTGGTCTTCAAGAGGCAAATGTGGATTACCTGACAGCTCGTTAGATGTTTAAAGTCATTGTGTTATAATCTTTTATCTTCTCTCTTTTCTTTAACTCTTGATTTCAGTAGTTTCCTTTTCCTGAGAAGCTAGCCACTTATATTCTTCTTCTTTTCTCTCTAACCTGCTGAATAAAACAAGGCCTCTTCAGAGGCATATTTTCTTTTCCCATGACTAGTTTCCCACTCTAGTTGGATGTTTTCTTAAGGTAATGATACTTAAATTTTTGGAAATGTGTGTCCTATTTGAGATTTAAAAGTGGAACTTGGGGATCCCTGGGTGGCTCAGTGGTTTAGCACCTGCCTTCGGCCCAGGGCGTGATCCTAGAGTCCCGGGATCAAGTCCCACATTGGGCTCTTTGCGTGGAGCCTGCTTCTCCCTCTGCCTGGTCTCTGCTTCTCTCTCTGGGTCTCTCATGAATAAATAAATAAAATCTTAAAAAAAAAAGTTGGGGGGGGGGGAACATGTATCAGCATTGCTATGCTCTTGTTGCCCTAGACTATACAGTATTTGCGAAGTAAGCTTCATAGTTTATAGAGTTTGAGGCTATACCAGTATTTTGCTTAATTGTTTTGCCCACACACCCCTCCTTTTTTTTTTTTTAATATTTTATTTTTTTAAAGTAATCTCTACACTCAAGGTGGGACTCGAACTTACAACCCTGAGTTCAAGAGTCCCATGCTCTACTGACTGAATCAGCCAGGCACTCCCCATACACCCTTTTTAAAAGTTAATTAATTAATTAATATTTATTTATAAAAGGTTTTATTCATTCATTCATGAGAGACACAGAGATAGAGGGAGGCAGAGACAAGGGCAGAGGGAGAAGCAGGCTCCATGCAGGGAGCCTGACATGGGACTTGATCCAGGGACACCAGGATCACGCCCTGGGCCGAAGGCAGGCACCAAACCGCTGAGCCACCGAGGGATCCCCCGCTATACAGAAGCTTTTAAGTTAGATTTCTTTGCACTTAACTTGTTTCTGTCTTTGTTGCCTTTGCTTATGTGTCAAAATCTGTCAGATTTTTTTGACACAAAAAAATTATGTGATTTTTTTTCTGTGTGTCAAAAAAATCATTGCTAAGACCAGTGTCAAGGAACTTACCATCTTCTAGGAGTTTTATGGTTTCAGGTCTTATGTTGAAGTCTTTAATCCATTTGAGTTGATTTTTGTATATGGTGTAAAGAGAGTGGTCCAATTTCATGATTTTGTATATGGCTGTCCACTTTCCCAGCACCATTTACTGAAGAGAGTATTCTTTCTTCATTGTATGTTTTTGGCTCCTTTTATTTATTAATTGAACATAAATGCAGGGGTTTATTTCTGGGCTCTGTTCTGTTCCATTTATCTTTATGTCTGTTTTTATTCCTATGCCATACAGTTTTGATTACTATAGCTTTGTAATATTTTTTTTGTTTTTGTTTTTGTTTTTTTAATATTTCTTGGGGGATCCCTGGGTGGTTCAGCAGTTTGGCGCCTGCCTTTGGCCCAGGGCGCGATCCTGGAGTCCCGGGATCGAGTCCTGCGCCGGGCTCCCGGTGCATGGAGCCTGCTTCTCCCTCTGCCTGTGTCTCTGCCTCTCTCTCTCTCTGTGTCTATCATGAATAAATAAATAAATAAATCTTTAAAGAAAAAAATATTTCTTTATTTGACGCAGAGAGTGAGAGAGAGGGAGATAGTGCACAAGCAGGGGGAGTGGCAGGCAGAGGGAAAGGGAGAAGCACTGAGCTTCCCACTGAGCAGGGAGCCTGATGTGGGGCTTGATCCTAGGACCCTGAGATCAAGACCTGAGCCAAAGGCAGTAGCTTAACTGATTGAGCCGCTCAGGCGCCCATGTAATAATATAGTTTCAAATGAGGAAGTATGATGCCTCTGATTTTTTTCCTTCTTAAGATTGCTTTGAGTATTTAGACTCTTTTGTTGCATACAAATTTTAGGATTATTCTATTTCTGTGAAAAATGCTGGAATGTTGATAGGGTTTGCATTGAATTTGTAGATTATGTTGAGTACTGTCAACATTTTATCAATATTCCTCTAATCTATGAGCACAGACTGGTTTTTCATTTATTTATGTCTTTTTCAATTTCTTTTGTCAGTGTCTTATAGTTTTCAGTGTACCAGACTTTCATCTTCTTGGTTGAATTTATTCCTAGTGTTTTATTTTTGTTGTTGTTGGGGTTGTATATGGGAGTGTTTTCTTAATATTTCTGATAGTTTGTTGTTAGTATATGGAAATGACATTGATTTTTGTATCCTGCAACTTTACTGAAATTGTTGATTAGCTCTAAGTTTTTGGTGGAGTCTTTAAGCTTTTCCTTTTTTTTTTTTTTTTTTTTTTTTTTAAGATTTTCTTTATTTATTTATGAGAGATACAGAGAGAAAGCAGAGAGAAGGTAGAGACGTAGGCAGAGGGAGAAGCAGGCTACTTCTGGGAAGCCTGATGTGGGACTTGATCCTAGACCCCAGGATTATGTCCTGAGCTGAAGGTAGTCGCTCAACCACTGAGCCACCCAGGTGCCCCTTCTTCCTGATTTTAGAGGAAAAATTTCCAGCTTTTCACTACTGAGTGAGATAGGCGCTGTGGGCTTGTGATATATGATCTTTATATATTTAGGTACATTCCTCATATATTTTGTTGAGGGTTTTTATTATGAATGGAAGTTGAATTTTGTTAGATGCTTTTTTCTGCATCTGTTGAGATGATCATATGTTTTACATTTATTTTGTTAATATGGTGTGTCACATTGATTTGTGGATGTTGAACCTTCCTTGAATCCCTGGAATAAATCCTATTTGATCATGGTGTATGATTCTTTTGTATTTTTGAATTGGATTTGCTAATATTTTATTGAGGATTTTTATATCTATTTTCATCAGAGATACAGGTCTGTAATTTTCTTGAATACCCTTGTCAGATTTTGGTATTAGAGTATTGAAGGCCTTGTAAAATAAGTTTATTTGTTCATGATTCATTCTTGGTAGGTTATGTTTCTAGGAATTTACCTATTTCTTATAGGTTGTCCAGAGTGGTGTTGTGTAATTAATTTTTCATAGTAGCCTGTTACGATTTTTTGTTGTTTGGTGATATTAATAATGTCTCTTCTTTCATTTCTGGTTTTATTTATTGAATTCTTTTTTTTCTTGGTGAGTCTAGTTAAAGATTTCTCAATTTTGTTTATCTTTTCAAAATACCAGTTTTCATTAATCCTTTCTGTTGTCTCTTTACTATCAATTTCCACTCTGATCTTTATTTCCTTCATTCCAGTAACTTACAGGCTTAGTTTTTACTTTTTGTAATTCTTGAAGTGCAAAGTGATATTTGAGATCTTTTTGTTTCTTAATGTAGAATGTCTATTGCTATGAGTTTTTCTCTTAGTACTGCTTTTGGTGCATCTCACAAGTTTTTTATATGTTGCCGTTTTCATATATCTCGATATTTTTTTATTTTTATTTTTATTTCTTTGATTATTCAGGAGCATATTGTTTAATCTCCACATATTTGTGAGTTTTTCAGTGTTCTTTTGGTGGTTGATATGTAGTTTTATACCTTTGTTTTTGGAAAAGATGCTTGGTAGGATATCAATCATCTTGATTTTCTGTCTGGATGAGCTATCCATTGGTTCAAGTAGGGTATTGAAGTATCTACTATTAATGTATTGTTGTTTATTTCTCTCTTTAGATCTGTAAATATTTATTTTACATATTTAGATGTTCCGATATTGGATTCATAAATATTTGTGAATATTTTATCTTGTTGGATTGACCCCTTTATTATTCTGTAATGACCTACTTCGGCAATTACTGCACTTTCTGTTTTAAAGTGTATTTTGTCTCATTAAACATACCTAACCTAGCTTGTTTTTGGTTTCTCTCTCTCTTTTTAAAAGTTTTTTTTTTTAAAGATTTTATTTATTTATTTATTTTATTTATTTTTTTTTAAATTTTTATTTTTATTTTTTTTTAAATTTTTATTTTTTTTAATTTTTATTTATTTATGATAGTCACAGAGAGAGAAAGAGAGAGAGGCAGAGACACAGGCAGAGGGAGAAGCAGGCTCTATGCACCGGGAGCCTGATGTGGGATTCGATCCCGGGTCTCCAGGATCGCGCCCTGGGCCAAAGGCAGGCGCCAAACCGCTGCGCCACCCAGGGATCCCTTTTTTAAATTTTTAAAAAAATTTATTTATGATAGTCACCCAGAGAGAGAGAGAGAGAGAGAGAGGCAGAGACACAGGCAGAGGGAGAAGCAGGCTCCATGCAGTGAGCCTGACGTGGGATTCGACCCCAGGTCTCCAGGATCGCGCCCTGGGCCAAAGGCAGGCGCCAAACCGCTGCGCCACCCAGGGATCCCGATTTTATTTATTTATTCATAGAGACAGAGACAGAGAGAGAGAGGGGCAGAGAGAGAAGCAGGCTGCATTCAGGGAGCCTGACATAGGACTCAATCCCGGGTCTCCAGGATCATGCCCTGGACTGAAGGTGGCGCTAAACCACTGAGCCACCCGGGCTGCTCTCTTTTTAAAAGATTTTATATATTTATTTAAAGATAGAGAGAGCATGAGCAGAGAGAGGGAGAAGCAGACTCCCTGCTGAGCAAGGAGCTTGATGCCGGGCTTGGTCCCAGGACCCTGAGCTCATGACCGGAGCAGAAGGTAGAAGAAGCTTAACCAATTGAGCTAACCAGGTGCCCCTCGTTTCCCTTTGTAAGGAATATCTGTTCCCACTCCTTTTTAAACTTATGTGTGCTTTTAAAGGTGAACTGAGTCTCTTATAGGCAGTATATAGTTGGTTTATTTTTAATCCATTTAGTCACTCTGTGTCTTTTGATTAGAGAATTTATTCCATTTACATTTAAAGGTTGATAGATATGGACCTATTGCCATTGTGTTAATTGGTTTTTGACTGTTTTTTAATTATCTTGTTTCTTTCGTCTTGCTCTATTCCTCTGGGATTTGTTGATTTTCTGTAGTAATACTGATACCTTTCCCTTTATCTTTTGTGTATCCACTGCAGATTTTTGCCTTGTGTTTACCACGAGGCTTACATAAAACACATCTTCATAGCAGTATATTTTAAGTTGATAACCACTTAAACTTGAATTCATTCTAAAGCTCTTTTTTTTTTTTTTAAGATTTTATTTATTTATTCATGAGAGACACAGAGAGAGAGAGAGAGAGACCGAGACACAGGCAGAAGGAGAAGCAGGCTCCATGCAGGGAGCCCGACGCGGGACTCGATCCCAGGTCTCCAGGATCATACCCTGGGTGAAGGTGGCACTAAACCGCTGAGCCACCCGGGCTGCCCCATTCTAAAGCTCTACATTTTTATCCACTCCCCTATTTTGTTTTCGATGTCACAATTTGCTGTTTTTTGTATCCATTAATGAATTACTGTAGTTACAGTTACGAGTTTTTTACATTTTTCTTTTAGCCTTTATATTATACTTAGAAGTGATTAGTCCACCACAATTAGATTATGCTGAATTTATGTATTTGCCTTTACTAGTGAGGCTCATACTTTCATGTTTTGTTACTAATTAGCACATTTTTGTTTTGGATTAAGGAAGTCCATTTGACATTTCTTAGAAAGGTAGTCTAGTAATGAGCTCCTTTACCTTCTGCTTGTCTCACACTTTTTATTTCTCTTTCAGTTCTGAAAGACATCTTTTATGGTTTTGTTGGTATGGTTTTGCTGGTTTTGTTTTTGGTTGGATGAACACTTTTTTTTTTTTTTTAAGTTTATTTGTTTTTAAGTGATCTCTATCCGCAAGGTGGGGCTCAAACTCTCGACCCCCTGAGACCAAGAGTTGCATGTTCTACTGAGCCAGCCAGTAGTTTAGGTCTACTGTTTCAGCCCTTTTAATATGTAGTGCCACGATGGCCTGCAAAATTTCTGGTGAAAAATTTGATGATCTTGTGAGAGGGGGTTTCCTTGTATATAACAAGTTTTTCTCTTGTTGTTTTTTAGATTCTCTGTGTGTTTAACTTTTTGCAATTTAATTATAATGTGTCTTGGTGTGAATATTTTTGGAGGTCTAATTTGAAACATCTAATTTGGAACTTTCTGAGTTTGCTGGATTTGAATGTCTCTCCGTTGTTTCTTTAGATAATTTTCTACCACTTCTTTTCTTCTCCGCCTGGGACCCCTATAATGTGAATATTGTTCCACTTGATGTTTCATAACTCCCTTAGTATATCCTCACTCTTTTTAATTTCTTTTTCTTTTTGGTCTTCTAAATGGGTGAATTCTAGTGCCCTGTCTTTGAGTTTGCAGATCCTTTCTTCTCCTTTATCTAGTCTACTGTTGAATCTCTCTATTGAAGTTTTCATTTCTGTTATTGTATTCTTCAGCTCTGTGATTTCCGTTTGGTACTTAGTATATTCTCTGTCTTGAAACTTTCACTTTGTCCCTGCACTGTTCTCCAGATGATGATGAGCATCTTTATAACTGTTATTTTGAAGTATTTATCAGGTAATTCACACTTATCTCCATTTCACTAAGGTCTTTTACTGAGATTTTTATCTTGTTCTTCTGTTTAGAACGTACTCTTTTCCTTTATTTTCCTCCACTCTAGTTGGTTTCTGTGCATTATATGAAACAGCCACTTCCTAGTCTTGAAGGTGTGATCTTGTGTAGGAGTTGAACTCTGTCTTAGCTCTTGGTTGTCTCTCAAACCCTTGGGACTGTCCAAGCTGACTTCTGTGTTATTAGTGACTCCCAATAGTTGAGGGTGTGCCGAGACCTGTCAGTGTCTCTAAGGTGGGTAGGAGGGTGGATCTCAGTCACTTGAAGGCTGATTGGAAGCTGGATCTCTGGGAAGCAGCTTTAAGAGTATGCAAAGATACCTCTTTTAGGGAAAGATTGGTAGATGAGTGTTTCTGTGTGCTCCCTCTGTGCTGTGCCCTGGCGGACAACTGGTGTTAAGAACTATTTATTTGTTCTGTTCCTGTGGAATCCATGAGCATATGTCCCACTGGCCACCACAGCCACATGATCAAGGGGCATCCCTTAGATGCTGCAGAAGCTGGGATGTCAGACTTGTGTGTAAGCTCCTTTTCAGGTGGTAGTGGCAATCTGAAGTGAAGTAGAAGGAGATGGAAAGATGGCATCTGCTTGCCTCTATGATCTCTGGAGAGAATTGTAGTTGGCCTCTAAATGCATGTTAAATTAGAAAGTTGTCCTCAGGCTGTAGCTTTTAAGACAAATACCTCTTTCTGGGTGTATTTTAGTTTCAGTAGACCCTCTATGCTGGATCCTGGATTATTAGCTGTGGTGAGTCCATGTGAACCTTTTAAGAACTGTCTCTTGGTTTGCGATAGCCTTGTGAGTTTCATGGATGCAAGCAAGCCCCATTTGGATTTTAAAGTTAGATGTTTTAGTAGCCTGTCTCTTTGGTGATAGTCTTAAAGGTTAGGGTTCCAGATGTGGGGTCAAAATCCTTTGCACCTTATGCAGAAGCTGGAAGTTGTCATTTCTCTCATGGTTGTGTTCCATTTTGCTGGGGGTGGTGTTTATGGCAAGATTATTTTATCTTCTTTTACATGTTTCAATGTTTTTTCTCATTCCTGTGATAGAGGAGTTTCCGTTAGTTTCTGGATTTTTTCAGAGGGAATTGTTCTGTATGTAACTGTAGATTTGATATGTCTGTGGGAGGAAGTGATTTTAGGAGCCTCCCACATTGTCATCCTGCACTGGAACCATCCCTGGTAGATTACTGGTAGTTGAAGTCCATAGTTTACAGTAGGGTTCACATTTTGTCTAGTGTATTCTGTGTTTTGACAAGTGTATAATGGCATGTATCTATCATTACAATGTGATACAGAATGATTTCTGTTAAAAAAGTCTTTTGTGGAAAAAAAGTCTTTTGTGCTCTGCTGATCTTTTTAATATCTCCACAGTTTTGCTTTTTCCATAGTGTCACATGGTATCATACAGCCTTTTCAGATTGTTTCTTTCACTTAGCAATATGGTTTTACATTCATTCATGTCTTTTTTGTGGCTTAATAGCTCATGTCTTTAAAAAATTTTTTGAGGGGTGCATGTTTTGGCTCAGGTCATGATCTCAGGGTCCTGAGATCAAGCCCTGCATTGGGCTCCTCCCTCAGCAGGGAGTCTGCTTCTTCTCTCCCTGTCCCTTTCTTCCCACTCACATGGGCGTGCATGCATTCTCTCTTTCTCTCTATCTAAAATAAATGAATAAATCTTTAAAACCATTAAAGAAGGTTTTTTTTTTTTTTTTTACAAAGGACTGTTTTTTAGAGTAGTCTTAGATTTTCAGCAAAAGTGAACAGAAAGTACAGTTTCCACAAGTCCCTTGCCTCCACATGCATAGCTTCCCCCACTATTATTTGTTTTTATTGTTGGATAATATTCTATTAAGTGGATGTAGCACAGTTTGTTTATCTATCACCTGTTGAAAGATATCTTGGTTGCTTCCAAGTTTTGGCAGTTTTGAATAAAGCCATAGGAAACATTCATGTGCAAGTTTTTGTGTGAACATGTTTCTGACTTATATCATTAAATACCAAGGATTGCCATTGTCGGATTGTATGTTAAGGCTACGTTTAGTTTTGTCAGGAAGTGCTAAACTGTCTTCCAAAATGATTGTACCATATTCCCACCAGGAACTAATGGCATTTCTTGATGTTCCACATCCTAATTGATATTTGGTGTTGTCAGTGTTTTGTGTTTTAGCCATTCTAATAGGTATCTAGTGGCATCTTGTTGTTTTAACTTACAGTTCTCTGATGACATTTTCTTGAGCTTCTTTTCGTATGTATATTTACCAGCTGTATATCTTCTTTGGTGAGATGTACCTTCAGATCTTTGGCCCTTTTTTAAAATTGGGTTGTTTTCTTATTTTTTAATTTTAGGAGCCCATTGTACATTTTGAATACCAATCTTTTTATCAGATATGTGTTTTGCAAAGATTTTTTTTTCTAGTTATTATGTTATCTTTTCATTCTTTTATTTTTTTATCTTTATTTTTTTAAAAGATTTTATTTATTCATGAGAGACACACACACACAGAGAAAGAGAGGCAGAGAGACAGGTAGAGGAAGAAGCAGGCTCCATGCAGGGAGCCTGACGTGGGACCCGATCCCGGGTCTCCAGGGTCAGGCCCTGGGCTGAAGGTGGCGCTAGACCACTGAGCCACCCGGGCTGCCCATCTTTTCATTCTTTTGATGTAATAGTCTTTCACATAGCAGAAGTTTTAATTTTAGTGAAGCCCAAATTATCAATTTTTTTCTTCATGCATAGTGCTTTAGGTGTTATATCTAAGAAGTAGTTGCCTAACCTAAGATTACCTAGGTTTTCTCTGATGTTATCTTTAAGGAGTTTTATAGTTTTGCTTTTTATATTTAGATCTGTGGCCCATTTTGCATTAATTTTTGTGAAAGATGTAAGACTTAAGTCTCTTTCTCTTTATATATGGATATCAGCATCATTTGATGAAAATGATTTCTGTATTGAATTGCCATTGTTCCCTTGTCATAGATCAGTTGATCACATTGTGTGAATCTGTTTCTCAGCTATTACTCTGTTCCATTGATCTTTTTTCTTTTTTCTTTTTCTTTTTTTTTTTTTGTTAATGCCATGCTATTTTGCTTAATGTAGCTTTATAGTAAGTCTTGAGTTGGGAGTATGAGTTTTCCAAATTTGTTTTTCTTCAGTATTGTGCTGGCTATTCTGGGTCTTTGGCTTTCTATTTAAAATTCAGAATCACTTTGTCAATATCCACAAACTACCTTGCTAGGATATTGATTTGTGTTGACTTTATAGATCAAGTTGGGAAGACATCATTGGAATAGTGAGTCTTCCTGTCTGTGTACGTGAAATATCTGCTTAGATCTTTGATACCTTTTAACACAGTTTTGTGCTTTTTGTCATAGAGATTTTATATATATTTTATTTGATTTCCACATAAATATTTATCTCTTGTGCTAATATATATAGTATTTTTTTTAAATTTCTGGTTCTAATATTAATTATTTTTAAAGAAGAAATTAATTGACTTTTGTATAAGTATCTTATTTCCTGCACTATTTCTATAATGACTTATTTGTTGAAGGAGGTTTTTTTTTTTCTTTTATTGGTTCTTTGGGGTTTTCTACATAGACAACTGTGTCACCTTAAATAAAAGTTTTATTTTTTTCCTCTCAATCTGTATACTTTTTATTTCGTTTTCTTACCTTACAGCATTATCTAGGACTTCCAGTATGAGGCTGAATACTTAATACTTGATTGATGGTATTGTTCAATTTAGCTCTGTCCTTACTGATTTTCTGCCTGCTGGATCTGTTTCTGATGGAAGGGTATTGAAATCACTGTAATTGTTGATTCTTCTATTTGTCTTTATATTTCAATCAGCTTTTGTCTTATGCATTTTGGTGCTCTGTTGTTGAGCACATAGATATTAAAGACTGTTATGTCTTTCTTCTTGGAGAATCGATCCCTTTTATCATTATGTAGCATTTCTCTTTATCCCTGTATCCTGCAAATTGATAATTTTTCTTTTTCCGAAGTTTGTTGAGTCTGAAATCAGTATTCTACACTAGCTTTCTTTTGATCTGTGTTGGAATGGTCATATTTTTATCCCTTGACTTTTTATCTTGTCTTTATATGAGTTTATTGTGTACATTGTATAGGTGGGTCTTTTTTATTCTTTTTGGATTGATTTTTGAATATTGAACACCTTTCTGCCATAGAATAAATGCTAACTGGCTATATTGTATTATTCTTTTTATGTATTACTTGTTCTGATATTTTTTTGTTGAGTGTATGCTATCAGAGATGTTGGTCTTGAATTTTTTCTTCTTGTGCTACCGTTATATGGAGTCACTAGCAATGCAGTGCTTACGTTATAGAATGAATTGGGAATTGTTCATTTCTCCTGTAGTTAATGGAACAGTGTATAGAATTCCTTTCCTTACTTAAACGTTTGTTTGAATTGCTAGGAAAACTCTTAGGGCTTATACTGCTAGGAGTTAGTGGAAAGGAGGGTGGCAGCTGTGTTTATAAAAGGGTAGCGGAATGGGTATGTGTATGACACAACTGTTCTATATCTTGACTTTGGTTGTCAGAGAGCATATGACTTTGGTTGTCAGTGCATATGATAAAATTGCACTGAACTTAAAATGCACTGGTACACAAATGTTTGCATACAGAACAGGTGAAATCTTAATAGGGTCATGGTTTGTCTCATTGTTAATTTCCTGGTTATATATTTTTCTGTAGTTTTTAGGGTATTGGGGGAAAACAGTGGGGAAAAGTGGTCGAAGAATATACAGGGTTCCCTAGACCCCCCCTCCATAATTAGTCCAGTGGTTCAATAGATAATGGTTAGCAAATAATTTCAGTTTATGTTTTTTGATAAGTGTTTTCAGTTTTGGCATTACATGTTGCTTGCTTTGGAAACTGGATAAAGAACCAATAGAGTTGAAATTCTGATATAAAGTTAAATCCAGACCAATAATCTTATTTAATTAGAAAGTCAGGCATTTTTATTACAGCAAGCTGTGACAGGGATAAGTAGTTGTGAACAAAGTCAGTATTTACATCAAGATACAACTTTGGTTCCTTTTAGTATGTAAGGAAATACTCAGTTAAGATTATGAACCCCACATAACTTAGAGTGCATGTAGAGATTTTGTCCAAGAAAACTTTTAGTCAAATTACTATGGACCATTTTATTTCAATTGACATAGTATTTTATTTTGGTGTTCTTGCCAGAATTATGCCAAATTGGCATACTTATGCCAAAATTATGTAACTGGGATGCCTGGGTGGCTCAGTGGTTGAGCATCTGCGTTTGGCTCAGGGCGTGATCCCGGAGTTCCGGGATCGAGTCCCACATCAGGCTTCTTCCATGAAGCCTGCTTCTCCCTCTGACTGTGTCTCTGCCTGTCTCTCTGTGTCTCTCATGAATAAGTAAATAAAATCTTTTTAAAAAATTATGTAACTGGATGCTTTGATCCTGTCTATAAATAAAAATCTTTTATTCTTCTAAAAGCCTTTTTCATTTAAAATAAAATTATTCACACTATCTTAACTTTCCTATTTGTGGTCATGTAGCTTTCAGATTATGTAATGTGAAGAAATTCTCATTAATAATCAGTTTGTAGGATAATTCTTTGTTTTCTAATTTTTACCTTTCAGAGATAGCATATAATAGGTTCATAGACTAAAAGAAAAATAAATCATACCTGAATAATACAAATTATTAACTTAGCCTATAATTCTTACCTAATTTTTAAAAAGAGAATATGTAAATATTTTAATGTGATATTAACTATAAGAAGTGATTAAAGTTTAAGTGAATTGTATTTTCATTTGATAACATCTCTGGATATAGTTCATGTTACCCTTGGGTATGGTAGGATTTAAGAATTTAGAGTTAATGACATTTTAATCAATTTCCCCCCAGTTTGTCTCCATGAGTTCATGTTTCTGTTTGTTTGTTTTTTTGTAGTAGTTTAAAACTCTCATTATTTTTTGCCCTCTCTTTGGTGGGAATGTTGTTTTCTCTGTATAGAATATGAGGCTCAAAGACTAGTACTTCGATAATTTTGCACATACATGCAAACTTTATTACATTATGATTAGTGGAATACAAAAAGTCAATAACATAAAACGGGAAGGTTGCATTTATTGTGAAATTAGTGGAACAATTATAGGGAACTAGTTGGTCAGTAGTTCTGAGAGTTCAATCCTTAAGCCAGATCATACCCAGTCCTGGTTGCAGTAGATGAAAACAGGTAATATAATTCACTGTGAGAAGTGTTGTCAGTAATGGAGCTTTTGCAAAATGTAGAATGATATTGTAGAAGAGATTGATTTATTCTGCTAGAAGGTGAAGAAGGTTTCTTGGTGGCTTACTGGACAAAGAGAACTAGGGAGGGTAAAGCATATTCTAGTAAGGGAACATGTTGAAGGATGAAACTGCATTGCACTTTCAGGGAACTACAAATAGTTTAGTATGATCAGAATACAAGATGCATGGGAAGCCGAAATGAGAAAAGAAGACACATTGTTTTTTTCCCTTCCTTTAGGTAGTCTGGAACACTTAGGAATTTAAGCAGGAGAATACCATCAGATTTGCATTTCTGAAAGATTTAACTTTTATGATGGAGTAGACGCTAGATTAGGGGTGAAAGAAACCATTGGCAGGGAATCCCATTAGGATAACATTATAAGAGCACAGGTCAGATATAAGAAGGGGCAGAACTAAGACAGTGGTAGTGAAATGGTGAGAAGATGTAGTTTTATTCTTGTTATATTGATAGGTTTACATTTTGACAAAGGTATTTAAATTGATATCTTGATGGGAGGGATTTCTGAGAATTTGTATAATTTAGAATCAAAGCATTGAAAAGAACATAGGCTTTTATGAGAGACAAGCTTGGGTTCATTGGTCTAGCTTCACTTTCCTCTGATAAAGTGATGTGTTTTATATCATGCAGTGCTCTGGTGGTAATGAGATAACTAATGCCTAGAGAATTAAAGAGGATGTTTATTGAGAGCTGTCATGTTCAAGACAGTGTTTTGGTTTTCATTACTTAAAACATTTTTTTTAATCTTTTAAAAATTTGTTTTAAGTTGTAGTAAAATACACATAACATAAAATTTATCATTGTAACCATTTTTAAGAGTACAGTTCACTGGCATGTAGTACATTCACAGTTTTGTGCAACCATTACCACCATCCATTTTCAGAACTCTTTTATCTTGCAAACCTGAAATACCCTACTCTTTGAACAGTTTTTCTCCACCCCCCCCCCCCACTGCCTCCCAGCCCCAGGAAACTACCATTCTACTTTCGATTTTTATGAATATGACTACTTTAGATACTTCATATAGCTTGAATCATACAGCATTTGTCTTTTTATTACTGACTTATTTCACTTAGTGTAATGTCATTGTCTTGGGAAAAACCGAGTCTTCCCCCTGTGTTTTTCATTTACTCTCACACTACTGTCATATTTGCAATACTTTTGACACCACATGTGTGTGGGTTTTCCCATACCAAGCAATGCTCTGTGACACCAGCTGGGTATTCTACAATTTAATTCAATTCTGACACTACTTGGAAATAGTGTCAGACCTACGAGGTAAGGGATTGATCCCACAAGAGTGCTCCCATCCCACCTCAGATATCAGTCACAAGTCCCAACTGTCAGCTGTGCTTGTGATCAACTGGCTATAAATCTGAGGTTCCCACAGCTATCCTGTCAGGTTCGATTGCTTCATGCTAGAGCTGCTAAGAGAATTCTTATATTATTTATCGGTTTATTAAAGGATATGATAAAGGACACCATTGAGCAGTTAGGTGAGGAGAAACATAGGATGAGGTCTGGGAGGGTCTCCAGAGCAGGAGCCTCTGTCCTTGTGGAGTTTCTGTGTGTAGTATGTAGATGTGTTCAGCGACCTGAAAGTGCTCTGAACCTTTTGGAATTTTTTGGAAGCTTCCTCATGTAGGTATAACTTACTAAGTCTTTTTTTAGCTCTTTTCCTCTCTCTAGAGAATAGAGGGTGGGGTGAAAAATTGCAAGCTTCTAATTATGGCTTAGTCTTTCTGGTGACCAGCCCTCCTCCAGGAGCCCACCCAGAGTTGCCTCATTAGTACAAAAGACACTCCTATCAATCCAGGAAATTACAAGGGTTTCATGAGCTCTGTGCCAGGAACTGGGGGCAGAGACCAATATGTATAGTTTTTGTTTTCCCACAGTCATCTAGGGTCATTCATGTTGTGGCATGTGTCAAAATTTCTTTTTTAAGCCTGAATAATATTTCATTGTATGTATATATCACATGTTGTTTATCTGTTCTTTTATTGCTGTGACACTTCAATTACTTCTGTCTACCTTTTAGATTTTGTGAACAATGCTCCTATAAACACAGGTGTACAAATCTCTAACGAAAACAGTGTTTTAAACTTATTACATATATAGTTATTTTACATCCTTGTGAGATAGCTACTGTTACATCCATTTTCAGATAAGGAAACTAATGCAGAGAACATAAATAATTTACTTGTCTAGATTTATGCTGTTTTGTATTAAATAATTTTAACTTTTGTGTCTAGTCAGATTAAATCTAAACCCTGTTAGTAAGATGTCTGACTCTCCTAAAATTTTCCATGTAGCAGTTCATAGGGAACCAGTTTTAAACCCTTTTATTTGTTATAAATGCAGTTACTTCAAAATCACAGACCCTATTTAACGTGGTATATAATAATTTTTATTTCCTTTAGCCTTTCAAAAATTGTATGATTATGTAAGCTTTGGTGTCTCAAAATATCAATTTCCTAACTAAACTTATCTCGACATTTTAAAATATATTCTATTTTTTGGTAGACTTATATTTCTGAACTAACAAAAGACCTGGTGGTTTTTTAGATTGCACTTTTTCCCTCTGTGACCTATGAATTTGGCTGTTTATCTTGATTTTCTAAATTAAAACAAATTTATTTATTTATTTATTTATTTATTTATTTATTTAAATTTTTACTTATTTATGATAGTCACACAGAGAGAGAGAGAGAGAGAGAGAGGCAGAGACACAGGCAGAGGGAGAAGCAGGCTCCATGCACCAGGAGCCCGACGTGGGATTCGATCCCGGGTCTCCAGGATCGCGCCGTGGGCCAAAGGCAGGCGCCAAACCGCTGTGCCACCCAGGGATCCCAATTAAAACAAATTTAAATGTCTTAATTGTCATATTGTTATATTTAGTGTTAAATTCCATTTTTTTTTTCCCCTAGTGGAAAAGAAGCCTAAGAAATAAGGTCCTCTCTCTAGACCATAAAAGTAGAAAAGGTGTCCGTGGGCGTCCTGTCACTTCTAAGACATCACCAGAAAGGTAAGATACATGTGTGTATGACATAGGATGGACTTACACTGTGTATAAATAATGTGAGTATGGGTGATTCACCTAGCCTCTTTGGGTCTCAGTTACTGTACTTCTGAAATACAAAGACTGAATTCAAGATTCAATTCTAAGGTTTTTTTCCAAGCTTGAACTTTCTGTGATTCTAAGTCATCTTAACTCCTTGTTTTTGTGCATTTGGAATGTCTTGATAAACTTTAACTGATAAAACAAGATATATATATATATAATTTATGTATATATACTTATATATATGCTTATAAATATAGATATATATATATGCTGGTTATAATGCTTGATTCATCATTTGTGTCTGCTATACAAAAGGTACTAAATTTAGCAACTGTGGAACTGTAGTCATAGTTTAGTGAATTATGGTTATAGTGGAATTAAATATCTGGGGGATTGAAATTGCAATTATTGGAAGGAATTTAAAGCATTCCAGGATTAGACATCTGTAAATGATTAAAAAGTTGTTATTGTACAAAAGGGTATTGAATTTTCTTTTTGGTGAACAGTAAATGAATGAAAAAATGAGGTTAGCAAAGTGGAACTGATTTATGTATGTTGACATTATATGCTGTGACCTTGTTTAAGTCTTATTAGTTCTAGAAATTCTTAATAGATTGGAGTTTTATTCATAAAGTCAGTTTTACTTTCTTCTTTCCAACTAGATGCCTGTAATTTTCATTTTTTGCTTAATTGTCCTGGCTAGAACATCTAGTACGATATGGAATAGAAGTGGTGAGAACGGACATCTTTTTCCCCCCACTTTCACAGGGAAAGCAGTCAATATTTTACCATTAAGTATCATGTTAGCTAGGTTTTTCATAGATGCTTTTCTGTGGTTTAAATGTCTGTGTCCCCTCAAAATATTTATGTTGAAATTCTCATGCTCAGTTTGATGGCATTTGAAAGTGGGGTCCTAAGGAGATTGTTTAAGTCATGAATGGGATTACTGCCTAAATAAGACACCTCACAGTTTTTCTAGTGTCTTCCACCATATGAAGACACAAGGAGAAATTAACAATCTGCAGTCTAGAAGAGGGCCTTCACCAGAACCTGACAATGCTGCCTGGCACCCTGATCTTGGACTTAGGAGCCTCTCGAACCATGAGAAATGAATGTTTGTTGTTTATAAGCCACTTACTTTATGGTATTTTGTTATAATAACCCAAATAGACTAAGACATATCCCTTTCCACGATGAGGAAGTTCCTTTCTATTCCTAATTTGTTGGAGGCTTTTTATTGTGAATGGGTGTTGGATTTTGCCCAGTGCCTTTTCTACATTCGTATCATGTAATTTGTGTACTTTACTAACATAGTGTTGTGTAATTTGATTTTTTTAATGTAATTTGATTTTTTTAAAAGATTTTATTTATTCATGAGAGACACACACACAGAGAAAGAGAGAGAGAGAGAGAGAGAGGCAGAGACACAGGCAGAGGGAGAAGCAGGCTCCATGCAGGGAACCTGATGTGGGACTTGATCCGGCACTCCAGGATCATACCCTGTGCTGAAGGTGGTGCTAAACTGCTGAGCTACCCGGGCTGCCCCATAATTTGATTTTTAAATCTTAAACCAACTTTGCATTCCTGGGATAAATCCCCCTTGATTGGGCAGCCTGGGTGGCTCAGCGGTTTGGCGCCTGCCTTCGGCCCAGGGCGTGATCCTGGAGACCCGGGATCGAGTACCACGTCGGGCTCCCTGCATGGAGCCTGCTTCTCTCTTTGCCTGTGTCTTTGCCTCTCTCTCCCTGTGTCTCTCATGAATAAATAAAATCTTTAAAAAAATAAATAAATCCCCCTTGATTTATGATCCCATTCATAATGTTGCTAGGATTTGTTGAGGATGTTTACATTTGCATTAAGAAGAAAAATTTGTCTTGTTTTCTCATGTTGTCTTTGTCTGGCTTTGGAATCAGGTTGGTACTGGCCTTGAAGAATGAATTGGAAAATATTCTTTCTTCCTTTGTTTTTCTGGAAGAATTTTGGAGGATCAATATTAATTTTTCTTTAAATGTTTTGTTTTGTTTTTAAAATTGTATTTTCAATTAATCTGTATGCTCAGTGTGGGGCTTAAACAGCCCTGAGATCCAGAGTCACGTGTTCTACCATCTGATCCAGGCAAGCGCCCAGTGTTTCTTTGAATGTTTGATGAAATGCACCAGTGAATCACCTGGTTATTGACATTTTGCACACGTGGACGCGCACGCGCGCGTGTGTGTTTGTCTGGAGTTTTCACATTACAAATGTAAATTTTTATTTGTTATAGTTCAATTTAGATTTTCTATTTTTTTATGAGTCAGTTTTGGTAGCTTGTTTCTAGGAATTTGTGCATTTTATAAGTAATCTAATTTGCATACATTTGTTCAAAGTATTCTCTTAGAATCTTTTTAATTTCTGTAATAATGTTAGTGATCTCCTTTTCATTCCTGATTTACTAATTTGCATCTTCTCTCTCTTTTTCTGTTCAGTTTCCCTAAAGATTTGTTAATTTTGTTGTTCTTTTCGAAGAACCAACTTTTGATTTCATCAGTTCTCTTTGTTTGTTTCCTGTATTCTATTTCATTTATTGCCACTATAATCTTTTTTCCTTTTCTTGTTTTGGAAATAGTTTGTGCTGCTTTTTCTAAATCTTAAGATATATAATGGGGTTACTGATCCGAAATCTGCCTTCGTTTCTAACATACACATTTATAGTTTTAAATTTCCCCTGAGCACTGCTTTAGTTATATCTCATAAATTTTGGTATGTTGTGATGTTCTTTTCATTAATCTCAAAAGTATTTTCTAATTGGTAAGATTTTTTTGACCCAGTTGTTATGAAAGTGTGTATAATTTAATTTCTGCATATTTTAAAATTTCAAATATTTCCTTCTGCTAATTTCTTATTGAGATAGAATTGACATTGTATTAGTTTCAGGTGTATAATGTAAATGATTTAGTATTTGTATATATTGAGAAATGATCACCACAGTAAATCTAGTTGGTCCATCATCATGCGTAGATGTACATTTTTTTTCTTGTGAGAACTTTTAAGATTTACTCTCACTCTCAGCCATTTTGAAATCTACAGTATAGTGTTATTAATATAGTCACCGTGCTGTATAGTACATTCCCATGACTTATTTATCTGTTAATTTTTTTTATCTGTTTTTAATTGAATTTCATTGTGGTCTGAGAATATTTTGTATTATTTCCTTTCTTGTAAATTTTTTTAGAAAGATCTTATTTATTTGTGAAAGAGGGAGCATGAGCAGAGGGAGGGGCGGAGGGAGAAGCAGACTCCCCACTGAGCAGGGACCTGACATGGAATCTGATCCCAGGACCCCAGGACCATGACCTGAGCCAAAGGCAGATGCTTAACCATCTGAGCCACCCAGCCACCCTCTTTCTTGTAAATTTGTTGAGGTTTATTTTATGGTCTCACATATGATCTTTCTTGCAGAATGTTTTGTGCATTTGAGAAGAAATGAGTATTCTGTTCCTGTTTGGTGGAGTGTTCTATAGAGGGCTGTTAGATTGAATTGGTTGATACTGTTATTCAAGGCTCCTGTTATCTTGGCTGATGTTCATTCTAGTATTTCTATCCATTATCAAGACAGTGTTTTGAAGTATCAAACTATTAGTGTTGAGTATCTCCCTTCTGTTTTGTCAGTTTTTGCTTAATGTATTTTGTTGTCCTGTTACTAAGTATATGGATATTTGTAACTGGTATATCTTTCTGATGAATTAACCCTTTTATCAATGAAATGCCCCTCATTGTCTTTTTGTTTTAATATTTATTGTGTCTGATATTGATATAGCTACTCCATTTGTCTTAAGGTTCCTGTTTGCATGGTATACCTTTTTTTTATCTTTTTACTTTGAACTTATTTATTTCTTTCATTCCAAATTGTCTCTTGTTGAGAGCATTTAGTTGCATCTTGTCCTAGCAGTTTGAAATGTTATAATGAAATGTCATAGACTGGGTGGCTTATAAACAACAAATATTTATTTTTCATAATTCTAGTGGCTGGGAAGTCCAGTATCATGGCACCAGAAGGTTCATGGTCTGTGAGGGCTTCTTGGTTCGTACAGCTGGCCATCTTTTCATTGTGTTCTCAAAGGGCAGAAGGAGTCTCTCTTACGCCTCCTTTATAAGAGTACTAATCCTATTTATGAGGGTTTCCCTCTCATGATCTAATCGCTTCCCAAAGGCCTCTCTCCTAATATCATCACTTTGGGGGGTTAGGATTTCAACATATGAATATTTAAGGGAAACAAACATTCAGAACATAGATCCTGATTTATCATGTATTCTGGAATATCTGCCTTTTACTAGATTGCTTAATCCATTCATATTTCATGTGAAAATGTCAGTAGGGCCATGCCTCCTCTGAAGGCATCAGAGAAGGATCTGGTCCATGTCTCTCTCTTCCCTTTAGGCATTCCTTGTGTTTTGGTTGTATCACTGCAATCTTACATGTTTATATGTTCTCTCTCTGTGTCTTCATGTTGTCTTTCTTCTGTGTGTTTCTGTTTCTGTGTTCAATTTGCAGTTTTTATATTTATTTATTTATTTATTTATTTATTTATTTATTTATTTTTCAGTTTGCAGTTTTTATAAGGATTCCAATCACAATGTATTATGGCCTAACCTATTGACCTCATTTAAACTTGATTATCTCTGTAAAGACAGTATTTCCAAATAAAGTAACATTCTGAGATACTGGGGTTAGGAGTTTAGAATATCTTTTTCTAGGGCACAGTTCAACCCCCAAGAAATAAGTTGAGCATGGGAGAGGAATTGAGCTGCTTTTGGGAACAGTAATTTCGTTTCTTAAGGAAATGAGTTGCCAATCTGTCAATTTCCCTTTCCTCTTTATTGCTTCTTAAAAATTCAGTCCTTCCTCAGTTATATGTAAATAAAACAAATAACTATTTTATATTGCCTTTTTTTGTGTGTGTGTGTGCTGCTTCTGATTATAGGACTATACAGGTTTTCTATTTCTTCTTTTTAAAAAATCAACTTTATTGGTATATCATTTACTAGAAGAATATGTGTCAATTTTAAGTATAAATTTTTATAATTTTTGAAAGATGTATTGCTTTTTTATTGTAAAATTCACAAAACACAAAATTTACCATCTTAACCATTGAAAAATGTTTTTAAATTTTTATTTGAGAAAAGAGAAAAAGAAAGAGAGAAAAAGAAAGAGAGTGCTTGGTGGGGAGGGGCATAGAGAGAGGGGGAGAGAGTCTTAAGCAGGTCTGTGCTCAAAATGCAACCTCAGATGGGACTCATCTTATGACTCTGAGATAGACCTGTACCGAAACCAAGAGAGGCGGCTTCTTAACAAGCTATGTCCCCTAATGCCCCCATCTTAACCATTTTTAAATGTATGGTTTAGTGGTTTTAAATACATTTATTTATTCATTTATTTATTTCGATTTTACTTAGAGTAAGAGAGCACAAGCAAAAGGAACAGCACAGGGAGAGGGAGAAGCAGGCTCCTCACTGAGCAGAAAGCCCAGTGCAGCTTCAGTGCAGCTGAAGACGGATGCTTAATCGACTAGGGCACCCAGGCACCCTTTAAATATATTTATAATGTACTAACATCATCACCATGTATGTCTACAACTCTTGTCATCTTGTACTACTTAAATGGTATACCCATTAAACAATGAGTACCAGTTTCTCCCTTATCCCAGCACCTAGCAACTACCTTTCTACTTTCCATGAATTTGACTACTTTACCTCATGTAAGTGGAATCATTCATTATTTTTTTGTGGTTGGCTTATTTTACTTGGCATAATGTTCCTAAGTTCATTCATGTTGCAACCTATCAGAATTATTTCCCTTTTAGGCTGAGCAATATTCCATGTACACACACACACACACACACACACACACACACTGTTTTGCTTAGGCATTCCTGGTCATTTTTGTCGTGAAAAGATACTGAATTTTGCCAAAATTTTTTGCATCGGTTGGGATGATCATATTTTGTTTCCTATTCATTCTGTTACTGTAGTCTTTATATTGACCAATTTTTGTATATGGAACCATTCTTGAATTACAGGAATAAATCTCGCTTAGTCATGGTGTGTAATAGTTTTAATTTGCACCAAAATTTGGTATGTTCATATTTTGTTGAGTTTCAAATCAATGTCCATAAGAGATAATGGTCTTTAGTTTTCTTTTCTTGTAGTGTCTTTAGCTGGCTTCAGTATCAGGGTAATGCTGGCCTGATAGAATAAGTTAGAAATTGTTCTTTTTGCTTCCATTTTTGGGAAAAGTTTGAGAATGATTGCTGTTATTTCTTCATAAAATTTTGGAATTCACAAGTAAAACCATCTGGCCAGGGCTTTCTTTTTGGGAGGCTTTTTGATTATTGATTCAATCTTTTTTACTAATTTTAAGTAAAGTCAGATTTTGTGATTCAATCAAAATTTTTTGTTTTTGAAAATTTATCCATTTCATTTAGATTATCCTGTTGGTTGACATACAGTTCATAGTATCAATTATAATCCTTTTTTATTTTTGTGGAATCATTAGTAATGTCCCTACTTTCATTTCTGATTTTAGTAATTTGTAGCTTCTCTTTTTTCTTCACTCATCTAGCTAAAGTTTGCATGTTTGTTGATTTTTTTTTTAAAGAACAAATTTCTGGTTTCACTAATCTCTTATTTTTCTATTCTGTATGTCATTTGCTCTGCTCTTTATTATTTCTTTTTTCTGTTAGCTTTGAATTTAGTTTTTTCTTCTAGTTCCTTAAATTGTAAAGTCAGGTTTTGATTTGGTCTTTATTTTTTATAAGGTAAGCATTTATAGTAAAAAAATACCTCTTATTGGGGATCCCTGGGTGGCTCAATGGTTTAGTGCCTGCTTTTGGCCCAGGGTGTGATCCTGGAGATCCGGGATCGAGTCCCACATCGGGCTCCCTGCATGGAGCCTGCTTCTCCCTCTGCCTGTGTCTCTGCCTCTCACTCTGTCTGTATCATGAATAAATAAATAAAATCTTTAAAAAAATACCTCTTATTAATAGAGCTTTGGTTGTGTTTTGCAAATTTTTTTTTTAAGATTTTATTTATTTATTCATGAGAGACACACAGAGAGAGAGAGGCTGAGACACAGGCAGAGAGAGAAGCAGGCTCCATGCAGGGAGCCCGACGTGGGACTCGATCCCGGGTCTCCAGGATCACACCCTGGACCAAAGGCAGTGCTAAACTGCTGAGCCACCTGGGCTGCCCATGTTTTGCAAATTTTTGTATGTTGTTTTTGTTTTCATTCATCTTAAATATTTTCTAATTTCTCATGTGATTTCTTCTTTGAACTATTGGTTATTTAAGAGTGAGGAGTTTAATTTCTACAAATTTGTGAGTTTTCCAGTTTTCCTTCTGTTAGTGATTTCTATTTTTATTCCATTATGGTCAGAGAAGATACTTTGTGTGATATCGATCTTTCTGAATCTGTTGAGATTTAATTTGTCCCCCACAATGTGGTCTATGTTGAACAATGTCCTATGTGCACTTCAGAAGAATGTGTACTCTTTTGTTGTTAGGTAGCTTGTTTTGGTATGTCCATTACATCTAGTAGGTTTATTGTGTCTTTTAAGTCCTAATTTTTTGTCTTCTGTCATATTTTTCTATCCATTATTGAGAAAGGGACATCAAAGCCTTCCAACTCTTATTGTGGAACTATTTTTGTCTTTTGTGGAACTATTTTTGTCTTCTGTTAATTTATGCTTTATATATTTTGATGCTCTGTTATTAGATGTGTAAATGTTTTAATGGTTATATCTTCTAGCTGTATTATACTTTGTATTAATATATAATTATTTTGTTTCTTACAATCTTTTTTGATTTAAAGTATATTTTGTCTGGTATTAAAATAACCTTGCTCTTTTGGTAGTATTTGCATGGAATATCTTTTTCTGTCCTTTCATTTTTAATCTCTTTATGTCTTTGGATCTAATGTGAGACTGGTGTAGACAGTATATAGTTAAATCATGCTTTTTAAAATTCATTCTTCCACTTTTTGTCTTTGGATTGCGGTATTTAATCCATTTATATTAATATTAACGAGGAGCAATTTATGTCATTGTGCTTTTTGTTTTCCATGTCTTACAGCTTTTTTTTGGTCCCAATTTTTCTTCATTTTTCTCTTTTTTTTTGCTTTATTAATTTTTTGTAACAGTGAAATGCTTAAATTCTCTTCTCAATTCCTCTTGTATAGCTACTTTGTGGTTACCATAAGGGTTATGTTTAACAATATAAAGTTATAGTGCTCTAATTTGAATCTCTCCATTTAACTTGAATAATATGTAGAAACTGCTTCTTTACAGTTTTATCTCCCATCTCTTTCAATTCTTGATTTAAAAAATGATATCTTTATATAGCTATGTTCAAAAACATAAATAGTTATTTTAAATGCACTTTCCTTATATTATGTAGAAAACAAAATTTGTGGTTATAAACCAAAGTTGGAGAATTAGTATCTTTTAGACTTTTTTTTTTTTTTAAAGCATATTGGTCTGTTAAATCATGTGGAAAACAGAATTTCAAACCAAAGTTAGGCAGTTGTTCATGTATTTACTGTTACTGATGAGATCTTTATTTCCTCATATGGTACTGAGTTACTGTTTCTCCTTATAGGATTCCCTTGAGCATTTCTTGCAGGGTAGGCCTTATGCTAGCAAACTAGCAGCTTTCATTTGTCTGGACGTGTCTTAATTTCTTTCTGCTCTTGAAGCTTGGTTTTGCTGCATATAGGATTTTTGGTTGATCAGTTTTTATTTTTTGTATGTAATAAATCACTTTTCTCTGGCTGTTTTTTTTTTTTTTTTTTTTTTTTAAGATTTTATTTATTCATGAGAGACACACAGAGAGAGGCAGAGACACAGGCAAAGGAAGAAGCAGGCTCCATGCAGTGAGCCCGACGCGGGACCCAATCCCGGGACTCCAGGATCACTCCCTGAGCCAAAGGCAGACACTCAACCACTGAGCCACTCAGGCATCCCTCTCTGGCTGCTTTTAAGAGTGTCTTTTAAGAATTTGATTATAGTGTATCTCAGAGTAATAAACAATAAAACAATAGACAATAAAAATAAATTAAAAATAAAATAAATAACCAAAAATATATTTATTTGTAAATAAACCCTTCATTGAATTATTTTAATTTGAATATGCTCTTTGACTTTTTTGTACGTCCCTGACTAATACAGTGCCAGGCACAGATAATATTCTCAGCCATCTGACAGTATAGATACTGTTTTTCAAGGCAATTGATAGAACCTCTTAAGTCTTAGTTGTTTCTCTGTGAAATTAGAGAAGTCATTAAAACATCCTTACAAGTTTGCTGATTTTTCAGCCTGCTCAAATCTGTTTTTGAATCTCTCTAGTGAATATTTTTCTTTTCTTTTTTTTTAAGATTTTATTTATTTATTCATGAGAGACCAGAGCGAGAGAGGGGGGCAGAGACACAGGCAGGAGAAGCAGGCTCCATGCAGGAAGCCTGACAGGAGACTCGATCCTGCGTCTCCAGGATCACACCCTGGGCTGAAGGTGGCGCTAAACTGCTGAGCCACCCGGGACCGCCCTCTAGTGAATATTTCATTTTAATTATTGTACCTTTGGTTCCAGAATTTTTTATAGGCTATCAAATAAATAAATAGGTCAGAGAAAATAGAGGGAAAAATTTATGAAGAAAATATTAAAAGACATCTCCAAAAATTGAAAAATAAGTTTCCAGTTTGAAAAGGCTTAATGAATGTTAGCACTGTGTTGGGGAAAAAAGGAAAAAGAGAAACTTTAAGGCACATAATGAGATTTCAGAACATCAGGTGAGATTTCAGAACATCAGAGGTAAAGAAGAAATCCTAACAGCTTTCAGAGACCAAAAAAAAAAAAAAGCACCTACTAGGATCAGGAATTATTAATGGCATTGGTATTTTTAGCTGCTCTGGATGGTAAAAAATTATGCAGCAATGTCTTCAAAATTCAAAGAGAAAATTATTTCCCTTCTATTGTTCTGTACTCAACTCATCAAGTATAAGAATAGTTTCAGTACATTTTTAGACAAAGAAGTTCTCAAAAAAAAAAAGCACCTGCTTTTTATAATAATAAACTTTCTTGGGAAGCCCTTTATGATATGCTTAACTAAAATCAGCATGTAAAAGGGAAGACTTTTTTTTTTCTTTTTTTGCAGAGGGCCAGGTAGTAAATAACTCAGGCTTTGTGGGCCACAGTCTCTGTCCCATATTCTCCTCTTAGAGATGATAGGTTACCTGATATTTTGGTTTTATTGAGAGGATTTCTGTGTATTTTGTTAATGATTATCAGTGAAACATAAGTGATACTAGGTGGAGAAGAAAGTAAAATGACTTATAAAAATTTAGGTAATTAACTCCTAGAAAAACAAAACATTGTTAAGAAAGGAAATGTAGCTGTAGTGGATATGTGGTTCAGCTTTGAAGAATATGTAAGGACTAACCTTGCAGATTGAAACATAATTTCTGATGTTAGTATATTGGGAATTTATTGGATAGAAGGGGGCTTATTGAAACAAAGATTGTAAAATGCTCATTCTATCAGTGGATTTTGTTTGAAAGAAAAAGAAATCTGTGTCAGTAATTAATAAGAAAAATAGAAAGTTCAAAAATGTTTTCACTGGGGAGTAGAGAAGCATGGGGAAGTGGATTGTTTGAACAAGAATTCTGTAATAAGAATTTATCATTCATTTAAAGGAAATCAGGGGATCCCTGGGTGGCGCAGCGGTTTGGTGCGGGCCTTTGGCCCAGGGCGCGATCCTGGACACCCGGGATCGAATCCCGCGTCAGGCTCCCGGTGCATGGAGCCTGCTTCTCCCTCTGCCTGTGTCTCTGCCTCTCTGTCTCTCACTGTGTGCCTATCATAAATAAATAAAATAAAATAAATTAAAAAAAAATAAAGGAAATCAAATCAGTTATGTTAGGAGACTTAATGAAGGCCTTTTAGGCTAATTAAAATCTGAGATTTATTTCCTCAGTGATATATCTGGGATAACCTAGTACTTTCTTATATTGAAATTACGTAACATATTATCTATGTAGCACTTTTTGGGGAGAAAGAAAATAATAGTTACTGGTATAACTAAAGCAGCACCTGGATTACAAGGCAGTAAAAGCCAGACTTGAATGATCTTCTTTTACTTGTAATATTCAGGGAAGGTATGTAATTTTATAATTAAGAGGTGTAAATATTGGGCAGCCCGGGTGGCTCATTGGTTTAGCGCCGTCTTCAGTCTAGGCCGTGATCCTGGAGACCTGGGATTGAGTCCCACGTCGGGCTCCCTGCATGGAGCCTGCTTCTCCCTCTGCCTGTGTCTCTGCCTCTCTCTCTCTCATGAGACAAGAAAAGTAAAAAAGATAGGAGTGTCTTTTTTCTTTAGAAAAAAAAAAAAAAGACGTGTAAATACATTTTATTCCTACACAGATACTGCTGTGGTATCCTATGAAAGATAAGAGAACTTCCCCTGAGAATCAAAATGACCCACAGTTGAAAAATAAAGGAATAATTGCAAGAGTAGGAAAGGGACTATTGTAATAGGGAGAACACACTGACCATAATAAGATCTTCAAGTATCTCAATAGTCAGAAAAGGGCTTTTCTTGTTAGGGAGAAGTAAACAAGTCTTGAAATACCTGGGTTTTGGGAAGTAGAATGAGCAACTATTGAGATAGCACAGTAGATAAAAAATGTTTTAGCTTGAGGTCACTCTGTTCTAGGCAGGGATTGTATGCTGGCTCAGGCTAAGAGGAGGTCAAAGTTCACATGCCTGGGCAGAGTTGACAAATGTAACCAGAGTTTGGTTAACAAGAATTATGTTCCTATAGATAGAGGGTGGAGACAGACAATTCAGTTATTGTGTATGAAGTTTAGGGGAGGAAAAAATTCCTGTAGCAACTTAGTTTTAGTGACTGAGTCTGCAAAGAAACTGAGAAAGGACAGATTAACCAGAGGGAAACATGTATATCACTTCCACATGGAAGAACTCAATGATTAAATCATAGAGGTGGTCAGGATTTGAGGTTTCTGTAGTGTCTTAACAAAGATCAGTAGGACAAAGTAAAAGGGATTTAGGCTTTTAGGGGCTGCAAGCCCCTACATAAAATAAAATGGGAAGATAAAGGTTATTTGATAAGGTTTGTTATGTAGGTTGTTCTTGGTATCTATCTCCGGGCTGGTAAGAATCTAGAGTTGTCTCTTGGTGTTTAAGAGTTATGCTAGGCACCTTAATAAATTATGTCCTGTTTTTAGGCAAGTAGGGGGGATGGCAGAGAACTTTTCTTTATTATTATTATTTTTTTCCAGTGCTCACCACAGTAAGTGTAGTGACCACACAATGTTATTACAATACTATTGACTGTGCTCTCTAGGCTGTCTTTTCTTCTCTGTGACTTACTTTATAACTGGAAGTGTGTACCTCTTAACCCCTTTTTATATATTTTACTTATCTTCCCACCCTCACCTCCCCTTTGGCAACTACCAATTCTTTGTATTTAAGAGTCTGTTTGGTGGTTTTGTTTTTTAGATTAAACATATAAATGAAATCATGCAGTAGTAGTCTTTGACTTATTTTATGTAGTATAATACACTCTAGGTTCATTCATACTGTTGCAAATAGCAAGATCTCATTCTTTTCTATGGCTGAGTACTATTCCACTGCACATATATACCACATTTTCCTTATCCATTCATCTATCAATGGACACTTGGGTTGCTTTCATATCTTGGCTTTTGTGACTACTGCTGCAATAAACATAAGGGTGCATCTGTCTTTTCAAATTAGTGTCTTTATTTTTTGGGGGGAAAATACCTAGCAGGTAGAATTACTGGATCATATGGTAATTCTATTTATAATTTTTTGGAAGACTCTCCCTTCTGGTTTCCACAGTGGTTGTAGTAATATCCATTCTCTTTTTTTTTAGTAATATCCTTTCTTACCAACAATGCATGGGATTTCCCTCTTCTTTACATCCTCACCAAAGCTGTTATTTCTTATCCTTTTGTTAATAGCCATTCTGACTGGTGTGAGGTCATTGTAGTTTCGATTTGCTTTTCTCTGAGGATTAGTGATGTTTATCTCTGCATGTGTCTGCCATCTGTATGACTTTTTAGGAAGAAATGTCTGTTTAGGTCCTCAGCTCATTTTTTAAAAAAAGTTATTTATTTGAGAGAGAAAGAAAGGGAACATGAGCAGGGGGGGTGGGCAGAGGGAGCAAGCAGAGGTCCCACCGAGTGGGAAATGGGATGGGGCTTAGTCCCAGATCCCTGAGATCATGACCTGAGCTGAAGTCAGGTGTCTGACTGACTGAACTACCCAAATGCCCTCTCTACTTTTTAATTGGATTATTTTTTGGTGTTGAGTTGTATAACATCCTTATGTATGTTGGATGTTAGACCCTTATCAGATATATCATTTGTAATTGTCTTTTTCCATTCAGTAGATGGTTTTCTTTGTTGCTTAAAAGCCTTTTATTTTGGTGTAGTCCCAATTGTTTATTTTTGCTTTTGTTTTCCTTACCTGAGGAGACATATGCTTAAATATGTTACTAAGGCCGATGTCCAAATTACTGCCTATGTTTTCTTGCAGTGGTTTTATGGTTTCAGGTCTCACATTAGATCTTTAATCCATTTTGAGTTTATTTTTGTGTGTGGTATAAGAAAGTGGTCCAATTTGCCCAGCACCATTAAGTGCAAAGTCTTTTTTCCCCATTGTGTATTCTTGTCTCCTTTGTCACAGATTAATTGACCATATAGGTATGGGTTTGTTTCTGGGCTCTCTCTGATGTTTCATTGATTTATGTGTCTGTTTTTGTGCTAAAACAATATTGTTTTGATTATTGTAGCGTTGTAGTATATCATGAAATCTGAGATTAATGCTTCACCTGTGTTCTTCTTTGTCTATTAGAGTTTTTTTTGTAGTTCTATACAAATTTTAGGACTATTTGTTCCAATTCTGTGAAAAATATTATTGGTTTTTTTTTTTTAATTTTTATTTATTTGTGATAGTCACAGAGAGAGAGAGAGAGAATGAGGCAGAGACACAGGCAGAGGGAGAAGCAGGTTCCATGCACCGGGAGCCCGACGTGGGATTCGATCCCGGGTCTCCAGGATCACGCCCTGGGCCAAAGGCAGGCGCCAAACCGCTGCGCCACCCAGGGATCCCTATTATTGGTTTTTTATAGGGTTGCAACGCATTTGTAGATTGTTTTAGGTAGTACGGACATTTTAACAATATTATTTCTTCTAATCTATGAGCATGGTATATCTTTCTATTTGTGTCTTCAATTTCTTTCATCAATATTTTATAATTTTCAAAGTACAGGTCTTTCACCTCCTTGGTTAAGTTTATTTCTAGATATTTAATTCTTTTTGACATTATAAGCAATGGGATTGTTTTCTTAATTTCTCTTTTTGCTACTTTGTTATTAGTGAATAGAAACACAATAGATTTCTGTGTGTTGATTTGTATCCTGTAACTTGACTGAATTTATTAGTCCTAATAGTTTTTTGTTGGAGTCTGTAGGGTTTTCTATATACAGTATCATGTCAGCTTCAAATAATGACAGTTTAACTTCTTCCTTATCAATTTAGATGCCTTTTATTTCTTGTCTGTTGTAGTGAGGACTTGGAGTTCTATGTTGAATAAAAGCACTGAAAGTGGGTATTCTTATTCCTAATTTTAGAGGAAAATCTTTTAGTTTTTCATCATTGAATATGATATCAGCTATAGGTTTTTATATATGGTCTTTGATATATTGAGGTATGTTTTTCTATACCAGTTTTGTGAGAGTTTTTTATTATGAATGGATGTTATATTTGTCAAATGCTTTTTCTGCATCTCTTGAGGTGATCATATGGTTTTTATTTTAATTAATTTATTTTAAAAAAGATTTTATTTATTCATTCATGAGAGACAGAGAGAGAGAGAGAGAGGCAGAAACATAGGCAGAGGAAGAAGCGGGCTCCATGCAGGGAGCCCAATGTGGGACTTGATCCCGGGTCTCCAGGATCAGGCCCTAGGCTGAAGGCAGTGCTAAACTGCTGGGCTACCGGGGCTGCCCAATCAAATGGTTTTTAATTTCCTCTTATAATAATTGTAGAGGCCACTTTTAGATAACAGGCTTGAGCAATGGAGATTGACCAAGGCAAAAGGGCCCATAGTGACCCCAGGCCCCTGGCCAAGTACACATAGGCCCATCACTTGATCTGTCTTAAAATATCTGTAAGCCCTAACTAGCTAATGGGTTATTTACAACCAGGCACAGATAACAAAAAAAGGGAAAATTCCATACATCCTCATACTTCCTCATTTTCTGGCTTTAAATATAGCCCTCTCTCACTGCCCCACTGCAGACAGTCTCTGATTTGCTGTCCTGACCATTGCTCTCTTGCAGGGTATTTAGTAAACTTCTATCTCCTTTGCTCTGCCTCATGTGAATCCCTTCATTGCCTGTGCCACCAGTTTCCATGCAACAGGGTCACCCCACATCTGGGGGCTCCCTTCCAATTGGGAGAGACACCACAATAATGTGGTATATCACATTGGTTTGCAATTATTGAACCTTCCTTGCATCCAGGGAATAAGTCCCACTTGATTATAGTGAATGATCAAATATATTTTCAATACATAAATGTATTCAAATGTATTTTTTTAAGATTTTATTTATTTACTCATGAGAGATAGAGAGAGAGAGAGTGAGAGCGGGGGGGGGGGGGGGGGGGGGCAGAGACACAGGCAGAGGGAGAAGCAGGCTCCATGCAGGGAGCCTGACATGGGACTCGATCCCAGGTCTCCAGGATCAGACCCCAGACCAAAGGTGGTGCTAAACTGCTGAGCTACCGGGGCTGCCCTGAAATGTATTTTAATGTATTGTCAAATGCAATTTGTTAATATTTTTGTTCATCAGAGATACTAGTCTGTATTTTTCTTTTTTCTTTTTTTTTGTAATGTCTTTGTCTAGTTTTGGTATCAGGGTAATACAGAAAGCTTTTCTTTTATCTGCTTCATCTTAGTTGTTGGTTAAAATAATCCTTATGCCAAAGGTTTACTCTATTTTTCAACATTGTTTTTAACAATTAAAGTAGGTGTAGCAGCAAAACAATAAATGAGACAGTTTAAGTCAGATCGCTAATAACTCCTAATAAAATAGATCATATTTATATTAGAATTATTATTTTAGAACTATCTCTATGGGTATCTTGATTTTGATGTCTTCTGAAAAGGTGTGTGGCCTGGAGTGATGGTCTGTCTGGGTTCTTTTTGTCTGTCAGCATTGTTATGCAAGCAAGGTGAGCTACAGTTTTTAGCACCTTGCACAAAATGAAAGTGCAGGGTCCCTTGTTTAAAAAAATGAGAAAGTGCTATTGAATAAAGGTACTTATGAACTATTTTTACTCACAACACTTCTCACACCAAAATGCATGTGTCTTTTCCAGTACTATTTTCCAATTCTCTAGGCACTAACTGGGTGTAGTGCAATTCAGTACTGACACTCTACCTGGAGTTAGCATCAGATTCCACAATTTAAGGGCTTGGTCCTTACAAGACTGCATTCGTTTCATATGCCAACTGGAAGTCTCAGATTGTCAGTACTTCTGACTGGCTGGCTATAAATTGGGCATTTCCATGACTCCCTTTTCAGGTTTGAGAATTTGTTAGAATCGCTTACAAAACTCAAGGTGGCGTTTTACTTATATTTATAGGTTTATTATAAAGGATACAATGCAAGAACAGCCAAATAGAAGAGATCTATAAGGCAGCCTGATAGAAGAGATCTATAGGGAGGTATGTCACCCTCTCTGTACCTTAATGTATTTACCAGAGAAAATGACCAAATGTACATTTCCCATTATATTACACTGCTAAACTATAAAACATTTTCCTTTCTTCTGTTCTTTCTTTCTCAACTTACTATGATGTTTTTTATTTATATCTATATGTTGTTCTACGTAAAGAAAAAGAAACATTTTAAATTGTTAGTATGAATTTTACTGTTCACTTTTATACTGTTCAATTCTTTTTTATTTTTTGGGAGTTCAATTCTTTTAAATGCAGATATGAGCATTGAACCAGTATGAATAATTACTGAAATCATACAATTTATATTTCACAGTGTATATATGTACATATTTTGTTCTTACCAGAAGAGTGGAAATGCTGCCCAACACTAAACTTAGCAGTTTTTATATCACTTTTTGATACATCTACATTCTACCAACACTTTCTATCTTTGGCCTAATGGTGTATCAAGAATGAATGAGAGTAGAAGGAACAGAAAGGATACAATAGGGTGCCTTAGTCATTTGTCTTTCTTAGATGCCATTCTTTTTTTTTCTTTTTCCTCTTGGAGCCATTTACTAGTTTGAATGAAAAAATGCAGCCTTTCAGGACTTTCAGTGCCCCTATTTGCCTTTTTCTCACTTTGAATCTCATGGAATGCCCACATATGGTAAATCCACCAGAATTTTTTGCTCATGGACATCTCAAATATTATATGTGAATGGAGCAGTCAGGAATGGTTGGACATGCATATGATGAATATTTGCTCTTGTGCGTGCACTCTTGTTTCATGACTTTTGCGTACAAAATACAGGTTCAAAGAAAATTATTAAGAATTTCAAGATAGCAATGGTAGAGCTTTGAAATAAGCATGAGGTTGGTATATCCTTTGGGTTGCACGTCTGTGAGGCTGGTGCTGGATTCAAGTGAAATAAGATGGAAATGTTTACTAAGCCTCAGGGCAAAAAAACCTTATCGATGACAAAGAAAAAGTATAGCTGAAATTAAGTATATGTTATGGATCAAATGTTTGTGTCCCCCCAAAATCTCTATGTTGAAATCTTAATCTCTTACGTTTAGGAGGCCTTTGGGAGGTGATTTGGTGATGAGGGTGGAACCCTCATGAATAGGAATAGTGCTCTTATAAAAGAGACCCCAAGGAGCTCTCTCATCCCTTCTACTGTGTTGGGAGATACAGTGAGAAGATGGCCACCTGTGAACCAGGAAGCTTTTACCATAAATTGAATCTGCCTGTGCCTTGATCCTGGACTCTCCAGCCTCCAGAGGAATACTAGTTTGTTATTAAGCCACCCAGTCTATGGTATTTTTGTTAAAGGAGTCCGAATGGATTAAGACAGTAAGAAAGGGGAATAGGGCAATGCAATTGCCAAGAAGCATGCAATTTATTGTGTTAACTATTTGGATTATGAATTAAAATTATTCAGTCAACTGTGACTTCCTCAAAGTCCAAAGCAGCGTAGTGGTATGTGTGTGTGTTAAGTACCAGTTTTTAACTTCAGAGAATCAGCTTAAGTACATTTCTCTTTCAAAAGATGCTTGCTAACACACTTGGCCAATAGCCAGGTAACAAACTCATTTATTGTAAAGTTGGTATCCAAGGCCTACTGTAGTGATGATTCTGTAGAGGCCTTGAACTTAGTCTAATGAATTTTTCAATCCAAATTTTAGTAAAGTATAGTTGTATAAATTAATAAAAATGTTACTCATTTAGTTAATTTAATTTGGCATTGATGAGGAAAACTAATAAGGTAAACTCATTTTCCAAAGGCAATATAAATATTTTTGCATATTATTAATGACTTAATTACTTTTTTTTATTTATAATGAAGTATACACATTTTATATGTATATTTTGATGAAATTTTAAAAAATTATTTATTTTGAGAGAGAGAGAGAGAGAATGTACACTGGGGGGTGGTCATTGGAGGAGCAGAGGAAAAGAGAGGAAGTCCCAAGCAGACTCCACGCTGAGCTTGGAGCTCCACTTGGAGCTCTATCTTGTCACCCTAAGATCACGACCTGAGTGGAAACCAAGAGGCAGATGCTTAACTGACTGCGCTACCCAGACTCCCTTGATTTGTATATCGATGTTTTCACTACTGCCACAATCTCTGAACAAACCCAGTTCCCCAGAGACTTCCCCACTTACCACTTACTACCAAGCCCATCCACCTCCAACCCTAGTCACTGATCTGCTATCACTATAGATTAGGTTTGTCTTTCTAGTGTGGTAAGTATATGAAAACAACTATGTATATTCTTTTGTATCTGTTTTTTAAAAAAATATTTTATTTTCAAGTAATCTTTACACCCTACATGGGGCTTGAACTGAAAATCCTGAGTGGCATGCTTAACTGACTGAGCCAATCAGACACCCCAATGTCTGTTTTTTTTTTTTTTTTTTTCCACTGAGCATAATGTTTTGGAGATTTGTCCACGTTACCCTCTTAGATTCCTTGACTGAGCCTATGAATTAAGCTGATAAGACAGATCAACAGGAAAAAAAAGCATATAAGTCTTACTGGATTTTTAAGAAGTGCGAATGGGAGCTCTGAGGGAAAAATGGAGACCCAAAGACATGGTTAGGACTGACAGCCTAGGAATCTTTTTAACAAAGAGAAATAAATTTGTGAAGTGACAAGACAAAGTTTTATGTTTCTAGGCACAGTAAATTGTGGGAAAGTGATCAGAAATACTTGGGGGAAACTAATGGGAGATAAGGATTATTTTAGTAGATTTGTTTGTACAGATCCATTTTGGTGTCTACTCCCAGTCTGCAGTTATAAGAATGTTTTTCCAGTATAGAAAGGGCACCTTTCTCATGGGAAATTTTAGGACCTACCTTCAGATACAAAAGGGGAGGGAGGTCAGAGAGCCTTTTCTAGACCTGCTGTGTCTCACGTGGCTCAAAATTATATGCCAGCGTGGTATATTTTGAAGTGAATATTTTTAGCCCTTTCAAATCCATTCAGCTCTTAGTGGACATTTGGGTTGTTTCCAGTTCTTTCCTGTTACGAATAAAGCTACTGTGAATACTCTTTTACAAATGCCTGTGTGGATATGTTTTCATTTCTTGTAAATATCTAGGAGCTGGATTACTGAGTCATTGAAAGAGCATTTTTAATTTTGTAAGAAACTGCCAAACTGTTTTCCAAAAGTGATTGTGCATTTTATATTCCTACCAGCAGTGTAGAAAAGTTTTACTTCCTCCACACTCTCCCTTGTTATAGATGTACAGTGGTATCTTACAGTGGTTTTAATTGCTTTTTCTTGGTGAATAACAATATCGAGCGTAGTTTCTTGGCCTTTGTGTCTTCTCCAATTGTGTCTGTAGGAATTTTTTGTTCTCTCCCCCCTTTTTAAAAAAGAAACCTTCTTTTAAGATCAGAAAGACAAAATAAATAATATTGAGGATCTTTTCATATGCATGTTGGCCATTCATATGTCTTTTTCTTGTGAAGTATTCAAATATTTTCATGTAGGAAAAAAGCCTTTTTCCTCTACCCTTCTTAGTTCTCTGAGGCCCTGCAAATTAGATTGACAAAATACAGATTTATTAGATAAAAACAGAGTTTACTAATGCATGCAATGTGTATCTATGAGGGAGAAATTCTATGATGAGTAACTCAAAGGGGTAGTTGCAGCTTGGGCTTATGTAGTGTCTAACAATGAATAATTTCTAGAGAAATGAGAAGACAAAGGAAAAAGATTTGAGACTCCCAAGGATGGCCGGCTGTGGGAAAATAAATACATGGAGGAAACTAATGGAAAATAAGGTTTAGGCTCGTTATGTAGATTCTATCTCTGAGCTCATAAGAATTTCTAGTGATGAATAGTCTATGCCTGCAGTTAGCCAAGTGGTGGGTGGACAAAGTTTTTTTGGGGGGAGGGCATTTACTCTTTTTCAGTTGCCTTCAGTTCAAAACAATCCTTGTGCCGAAGTGACATATTTTGGGGTGGCACATTCTGATTTCTTACATCCATTGTTTTCTAAGGACAAGAAATGCTCTCAATTAAATTAAATTGTGAAAAAGGAAAACTGCTTTTATTCTGGCTAGTTTCCAGAACCAAAAATAATAGGACTTTTGAGGTTTTGAGGAAAGGGGAGGGAGGAATGATTTGATTATATTTTCTGATTTGCTCAATTTAGTTAGCCAAGTTATATAGTTGACCTAGTATGTGTGTTTTTTGTTCATCGGCTATATTAAACTGAATTTTCCTTTAATTAAAGGTTTTCTTTTTCTTTTTTTTTTTTTTAAGATTTTATTTATTTATTCATGAGACACACACACACACACACACACACACACACACACACACAGAGGCAGAGACACAGGCAGAGGGAGAAGCAGGCTCCATGCAGGGAGCCCGACGTGGGACTCGATCCGGAGGCTCCAGGATCACGCCCTGGGCTGCAGGTGGCGCTAAACCACTGTGCCACCGGGGCTGCCCTAATTAGAGGTTTTCAAGGGTATAAAATAGTACTCTAGAAAAAATATAGTGTATTTTTTATTTCTAGGAGTGATATTTTTTAGGTTCTGAGTACATAGATCATAGATTTTATTTCCCTTGTAAATGAAATTGTTGATTTTTAAAAAAAGATTTTATTTATTTATTTATTCATGAGAGACATAGAGAACAAGAGAGGCAGAGACATAGGTAGAGGGAGAAGCAGGCTCCCTGCAACTGGGACTCTGGGATCATGCTCTGAGCCCAAGGCAGATGTTCATCTGCTGAGCCACCTAGGCATCCCTAAGTATGATCCTTGAATGAGGTGGGGTTTAATGGTGCCAACCCCCTTACTCAGTTGAAAAATCTGCATTTAACTTAGACTCTCCAAAAACTGAACTACCAATAGCCAGTTGTTGACCAATAACATAAACAGTTAAAACATATTTTATGTATGTATTATATATTATATTCTTTTCTATTTTTTATTTTTTTATTTTATTTTTTTAAAAGATTTTATTTATTAATGAGAGAGAGAGAGGCAGAGACACAGGCAGAGGGAGAAGTAGGCTCCATGCAGGGAGCCCGACGCGGGACTCGATCCCGGGACTCCAGGACCATGCCCTGGGCCAAAGGCAGGCGCTAAACCACTGAGCCACCCAGGGATCCCCATTCTTTTCTATTTTAAAGATTTTATTTATTTACTCATGAGATACACACAGAGAGGCAGAGACACAGGCAGAGGGAGAAGTAGGCTCCTTATGGGGAGCGTGATGTGGGACTTCATCCCAGGTCTCGGGATCATGCCCTGAGCTGAAGTCAGAATGCTCAACCACTGAGCCACCCAGGCATCCCTATATACTGTATTCTTAAAGTAAGTTTGAGAAAAGACAATGTTATTTTAAAATCATAAGGAAAGGAAAAATACTGTATCCATCCAAAAAAATTCTCATATAAGTGGACCTATACAATTCAAACCCATGTTGTTCAAAGGTCAACTGTAAATTAATAATAGTATAATGATTGACAGCTTAGAGATATTTCATAAATAGATAATCGGATGCTTCTAAAAAGCCTAGGCAAGTACTTTAGCAGGAATGGTATATAATAATTGCTTCTTGGCCTTTTGGCTAAGATAAGTGTAGGAATGGTATATAAAATGTTGGGTTAGTTGGAGTTCTCTGTTTAGCTGTTCTCTGGTCTTTATTTGTACTGCAAAGTGTAATGCATCTATCAAAAAGATAAATAAAAGGTAAACAATAAATCATTTATTATAATAACCTTTTTTTAAAGGCAAATATACTTTTGTAACCACTACTAAGGTACAGGATAGAAAACTACCCAGAAGTTCTCTTGTGCCTAGTTACACAACTCATTTTCTCTCCTTTAAGATCAACCTGTCTTCTGACTTACCATTTTTTTTTTTGTATAGTATTTCTACCTAAGTGTAGTTTCCAAAATAAAAGTTTAGGTTTTATTTTGAATGGTTTGAATGTTGTTCTTCACTCTTAATTTATATTCTGGTATCCCTAGAAATCTTATGGCATTTAAATGTAGAAATTAAACTTTTTTTTATCTTAGTATTTTGGGGAAAAAAGAAAATATTAAGGTAAAAATGTTTAATTAAAAAAATTTGTTCTGGGGACATCTAGGTGGCTCAGTGGTTGAGCATCTGCCTTTGGCTCAGGGCATGATCCCGGTCCTGGGATCAAGTCCCGCATTGGGCTTCCTGCGAGGAGCCTGCCTCTCCCTCTATGTCCCTGCCTTTTTCTCTGAGCCTCTCATGAATAAACAAATAAAATATTAAAAAAAATTGTTCTGACTTATGCTTTAGGTTGTTACTAGCCAGCCAAATTACAGTTATAATAAAGCCAAATATATAAACATCAAATAAGTATTTTCCTCAGAGAATCCCAATTGTCTTTTTCATTTAGAGTCACATTATTAAAATAATCAATAAAGTCAGGAATGGTTTGCTATTTTCCAATATAAATTCTTTTTTAAAAAAAGATTTATCTATTTTAGAGAGAGCAGAGAGTGTGCGTGCATGTGTATGTGTGCATGTGCAGGAGAGGCAGGGAGAGGGGAGAGAGCATCTCTAGCAGACTCCTGTTGAGCTAGAAGCTCATCATGGGGCTTGATCTCTTGACCCATGAGATCCTGACCTGAGCCCAAACCAAGAGTCAGTAGCTCAACTGAAAGTCAGTACTCAACCTACTAAGCCACCAAGGTGTCCCTCTAATATAAATTCTTAATTGGTCTGGGTGAATAGAAAAATGGCTTTTCCAACATTTGGTATTTTCTTTTTTATTTTATTTCATTCTTATTATTTTATTGGAGTTCAATTTGTCAACATATAGCATTTCACCCATTGCTCATCCTGTCAAGTGCGCCCCTCAGTGCCTATCACCCAGTCACCCATCCCCCTGTCCACCTCCTCTTCTACTACCCCTTGTTCATTTCCCAGAGTTAGGAGTCTCTCATGGTCTGTCTCCCTCACTGATATTTTCACTCATTTTCTCTCCTTTCCCCTTTATTCCCTTTCACTGTTTTTTATATTCCCCAAATGAATGAGACCATATAATGTTTGTCCTTCTCTGATTGACTTATTTCACTCAGCATAATACCCTCCAGGTCCATCCACGTTGAAGCAAATGGTGGGTATTTGTCATTTCTAATGGCTGAGGAATATTCCATTGTATACATAGACCACAGTTTCTTTATCCATTCATCTGTCGATGGACACTGGGGCTCCTTACACCATTGGCTATTGTGGACATTGCTGCTAAAAACTTTGGGGTGAAGGTGTTCCAGCATTTTACTGCATCTGTATCTTTGGGGTAAATCCCCAGCAGTGCAATTGCTGGGTTGAAGGGCAGATATATTTTTAACTCTTTGAGGAACCTCCACAGTTTTCCAGAGTGGCTACACCAGTTCACATTCCCACCACCAGTGCAAGAGGGTTCCCCTTTCTCCAGATCCTCCCCAACATTTGTTGTTTCCTGTCTTGTTAATTTTCCCCATTCTCACTGGTGTGAGGTGGTATCTCATTGTGGTTTTGATTTGTATTTCCCTGATGGCAAGTGATGCAGAGCATTTTCTCATGTGCGTGTTGGCCATGTCTATGTCTTCCTCTGTGAGATTTCTCTTCATGTCTTTTGTCCCATTTCATGATTGGATTGTTTGTTTCTTTGCTGTTGAGTTTAATAAGTTCTTTATAGAGCTTGGATACTAGCCCTTTATCTGATAGGTCATTTGCAAATATCTCCTCCCATTCTGTAGGTTGTCTTTTAGTTTTGTTGACTGTTTCTTTTGCTTTGCAGAAGCTTTTTGTCTTGATGAAATCCCAATAATTCATTTTTGCTTTTGTTTCCCTTGCCTTCGTAGATGTATCTTGCAAGAAGTTGCTGTGGCCAAGTTCAAAAAGGGTGTTGCCTGTGTTCTTCTCTAGGATTTTGATGGATTCTTGTCTCACATTTAGATCTTTCATCCATTTTGAGTTTATCTTTGTGTATGGTGTAAGAAAATGGTCTAGTTTCATTCTTCTGCATGTGACTGTCCAGTTTTCCCAGCACCATTTATTGGTAGTTTGTGGCTTTCCAGAAATGCATCCATTTCTTCTAGATGGCCTAATGTATTGGCATACAGCTGCTCATAATATGTCTTTAAAATCATTTATATTTTCTTGGTATTAGTGGTGATCTCTTCTTTTTCATTCATGATTTTATTGAGTCTTTTTTTGTTTTTAATAAGGCTTTCTAATGGTTTATCTATCTTATTAATTCTCTCAAAGAACCAACTCGTGGTTTTGTTGATCTATTCCACAGTTCTTCTGGTCTCTATTTCATTGAGTTCTGCTCGAATTTTTATTAACTCTCTTCTTCTGCTGGGTGTAGGTTTTATTTGCTGTTCTTTCTCCAGTTCCTTTAGGTACAAGGTTAGCTTTTGTATGTGAGTTTTTCCCAGTTTTTTGAGGGATGCTTGTATTGCGATGTATTTCCCTCTCAGGACTGCTTTTGCTGTATCCCAAAGATTTTGAAGGATCGTATCTTCATTCTCATTAGTTTCCATGAATCTTTTTAGTTCTTCTCTAATTTCCTGGTTGACCCTTTCATCTTTTAGCAGGATGGTCTTTAACCTCCACGTGTTTGAATTTATTCCAAATTTCTTCTTGTGATTTAGTTCTAGTTTCAAAGCATTATGGTCTGAAAATATGCAGGGGACAATCCCAATCTTGTGGAATCGGTTAAGACCTGATTTGTGATCCAGTATGTGGTCTATTCTGGAGAAAGTTCCACGTGCACTTGAGAAGAATGTGTATTCAGTTGCATTTGGGTGTAAAGTTCTGTAAATATCTGTGAAATCCATCTGGTCCCGTGTATCATTTAAAGCTCTTGTTTCTTTGGAGATGTTGTGCTTAGAAGATCTGTCATTTACAGAAAGTGACATGTTGAAGTCTCCCAGTATTAGTGTATTATTATCTAAGTATGTCTTAACTTTGGTTATTAATTGATCGATATACTTGGCAGCTCCCACATTAGGGGCATAAATATTCATGATTGTTAGGTCCTCTTGTTGGATACATCCTTTAAGTATGATATAGTGTCCATCTTCATCTCTTACTACAGTTTGGGATAAACTTTATCTGATAAGAGGATGGCTACTCCTGCTTTCTTTTGAGGACCATTTGAATGGTAAATGGTTCTCCAACCTTTTATTTTTCAGGCTGTGGATGTTCTTAGGTCTAAAATGAGTCTCTTGTAGACAGCAAATAGATGGGTCTTGCTTTTTTTATCCCATCTGAAACCCTGTGCCTTTTGATGGGATCATTAAGCCCATTCACATTCAGAGTTACTATTGAAAGATACTAATTTAATGTCATCATGATACCTATTCAGTCTCTGTTTTTGTGGATTGTTTCTTTGGACTTCCTGTTTCTTTTAAAGAGTCCCCCTTAATATTTTTTTGCAGAGCTGGTTTGGTGGTCACATATTCAGTTTCTGCCTATTTTGGAAACTCTCTCTCCTTCTATTGTGAATGAGAGAGCCTTGCTGGATAGAGTATTCTTGGCTGCATGTTCTTCTCATTTAGGACCCTGAATATATCCTGCCAGCCTTTTGTGGCCTGCCAGGTCTCTGTGGAGAGGTCTGCTGTTAACCTAATACTTATCCCCATGAAGGTTAGGGATTTGTCTCTTGCTGCTTTAAGGATCTTCTCTTTATCTTTAGAATTTGCAAGTTTCACTATTAAATGTCAGGGTGTTGAAGGGTTTTTATTGATTTTAGGAGGGGTCTATCTCCGGGATCTGAATGCCTGTTTCCCTCCACAAGTTAGGGAAGTTCTCAGCTATGATTTGTTCAAATACACTTTCTGGTCCTGTCCCTTTCGGCACCCTCTGGAACTCCAATTAAACGCAGATTTTTTCCTTCTGAGGCTGTCATTTATTTCCCTTAACCTTTCCTCATGATCTTTTAATTGTTTTGCTTTGTTTTTCCTCAGCTTCCTTCCTTGCCATCAACTTGTTTTCTATGTCACTCATTCGTTCTTCTACCTCATTAACCCTCATTGTTAGGACCTCCAGTTTGGATTGCATCTCATTTAATTGATTTTTAATTTCGGCCTGATTAGATCTAAATTCTGCAGTCATGAAGTCTCTTGAATCCTTTATACTTTTCTCCAGAGTCACCAGTAGCTTTATAATTGTGTTTCTGAATTGGCTGACATCGAATTGTAATTCAAATTCTGTAACTCTGTGGGAGAGAGTACTGTTTCTGATTCTTTTGTGGTGAGTTCTTCTTTCTAGTCATTTTGCTCAGTGCAGGGTGGCTAAAAACAAGTTGTACTGGAAAAAGGAAGGAAAAAAAAGAAAAATGGGAAAACAAAACGAAAACAAAAAACAAAGCAAAAAAACAAATGAGGGGTATCCTCTGATTCTATATACTGTAAGTCTTTCGACTTCCCCTGGAGCTTTCCAGCACTGCTTTGTTAAGAACTTGCTCTTCCCCTGTCCTTCCAGCTGGTCTCTGGGGGAGGGGCCTGGTGTGCTGACTCTCAGGTGTGTGCACCTGGGGGAGGTGCCCTTTCCCCTGCCTGGTGCACAGCTCAGTGGGAGCTGTTTATTCTGTGAGGCCCCTGCTCCCTGGCGCCCCGCTCCGTTCCAGGCACAGGGTGACACCAGGAGGAACAAGCACACTGGCGGCGACCGGCTCTCCAGCCCTGGCGTCAGCTCCCCCAGTAACCACCACAGCTCCCGTCCGCAGGGGCCTGGATGCTCCAGGGTGGAGGGCGCTGACCACAGTTGGGGGCCCCGGGCGGCAGGAACGTCCTTGCTGTCCTGTGTCCTCCCGGCCTCCGCCTGTCTCGGGGGGCAGGGTGGGGGAGCGCAGGATCCTGGGCTGTGTCCCTGGCGCCTGCACCGCTGGAATTGTGCTCCTGGGGCCTCGCAGGCCCTCCGCCCAAGCCCTCGCCCAAGCCCTCGCCCCAGCCCTCGCCGAGCCGCTCCCAGGCCGCGCAGTAGCCCCTTCCGCGCAGCCCCCTCCTCTCCGCGCAGCCCCCCTCCGCGCCGCCACCCCCCCCCGCGCAGCCCCTCCCCCGCGCAGCCCCCCTCGTCCGCGCAGGCCCCTCCGTCCGCACCGCCCCCCCTCCGCGGCGGCCCCCCGCGCGTCCCCCTCCTCTCCGCGCAGCCCCCCTCCGCGCCGCCCCCCCTCGCGCAGCCTCCCCCGCGCCGCCCCCTCCCCGCAGCCCCCTCCTCTCCACGCAGCCCCCCTCCGCGCCGTCTCCCCCCGCACATCCCCCCCACGCACAGCCTCCTCCCCGCAGCTCCCTCCTCTCCACGCAGCCCCCCTCCGCGCCGCCCCCCCCCCGCGCAGCTCCCTCCTCGCAGCCCCCTCCTCTCCACGCAGCCCCCCTCCGCGCCGCCCCCCCTCCGCGCAGCCCCCCCCGTCTGTGCCGCCCCCCCTCCACGGCGGCCTCCACCCCCCCCCCCCCCGCGCAGCACCCCTCTCTCCGCGCAGCCCCGCCGGTGCCCTCCAGCCCTTTACCGCGTTCTCCCCTGGACGCCCCTCGTGCTAGTGACCCCGGAGCCCGGGGGCCCCACCGCCCCTCCTGGGGTCCTGCCCGAGCTCCCCGCGAGCGCCTTCCCGCCCGGTTGGTGAAGTTCCCGCTCCTCCGGGCTGCGCTCTCGGGTCCTGGCGGCTCCTCGCGGCCCCTCCAACACGGGATGCTTTTTTATGTTCCCGTCCTCCTACCGTGATAGAAGCGCGAACTCTTCTCACTGTAACATTCCCGCTGTTTTCTCTTTAAAGCTCAGGCCGAATTAATAGGTTTTCAGGATGATTTGAAAGTTAGTTAAGTTGGCGGGGACGGGTGACCTGGGGACCCTGCTCTTCTGCCATCTTGCCCCGCCCCCCATCCGATATTTTCATATTTAAAATTATTTAAAATTACTCTTGGGATAAGTTTCCAAATAATTTTGCAAATTACTAATTTATAATAGCCTTTGTGGTTAGAACAAAAGCATACCATACATATCCTTAAGGTTTATTTTTTTTAATTTATTTATGATAGTCACCAGAGAGAGAGAGAGAGAGAGAGAGAGAGGCAGAGACCTAGGCAGAGGGAGAAGCAGGCTCCATGCAGGGAGCCCGACGTGGGACTCGATCCCAGGTCTCCAGGTTCACACCCTGGGCTGAAGGGGGCACTAAACTGCTGCGCCACTGGGGCTGCCCTCAGACACCTTTCTTGCCAAATCTTATAAATTAAGAGTCTAATTTCCCGAATGTGAAAAATACATATCCACTAGTTAACTGATAGTTTTTTGCTAGGTAAGCCTGAATTATTATTATTTTTAAACATTTTATTTATTTATTCTTGAGAAACACAGAGAGAGGTAGAGACACAGGCAGAAGCAGGCTCCTCACAGGGAGCCCCATGTGGGACTCGATCCCGGCACTGGGATCCCGCCCTGAGCCAAAGGCAGACGCTCAACTGCTGAGCCACCCAGGCGTCCCAGTAAGCCTGAATTATTGGCACCCAGGTGCCCCTATTTTATTACTTTTAAAAACATATGATAAGTTGAAGTTTATGCATCATATATTTTGGTTACCAAGTCTCATTAGGCTCCTAGTCTTAGACTACTCCTGCCTGTCCGTTTTATTCAAAGTAATGTTGACTTTTTGAAGAGTTTAGGCCAATGGTCTTGTACAATGTCCTATATTCTAGATTTTTATGATTTGTCTGGGTCTGTCCTCATGGATTAGGTCCACCTAAAATTTTTGGCAAGAATACTTCATAGCTGATGTCGTTTGCTTATTGCATCATATCAGAGGATACATAAAGTCTACATTTGATCATTTGGTTAAGGTGGTAGCTGTTGGATCTCTCTATTATCAAGGTGCCTTTCACCTTTGTAGTTAATAATCACTTGTGAACCTAATTATATTTTTTGAATTGGCCTGACATTAAGGTGGCTGAGAAGTGGTGGAAAAGAAAACCAACAGTATATTTGTGGCATTATAAATTCATGGTTATTAATTCCAATGGATGCCTAAACTGCAAGATATTCCTACTGTGTTTCTCTAGACAGCTTGTGTTCTTCCTCTTCACAGTGATAATTTGAAATCTTTCTCTTCTCAAGCCTTTGTTCCTTTACCTTTCCTATTACTTTGACAGGGTGATCTCGGTTCCTTTTACTTCCTGGAAGGAGGAAAGAGGTGCTGCTTCTTCCACCATAAACCAACATTATAGACCAGTTAAGAGTGCTGGCAGTAGAGTTGAGAGTGGGTGGCTTTGGATCCACTTGCACTACTCACCCATTTTGCTTTGGGCTTAGTTTATCTTCATTCTGTCTAGCCGGAGAATTGCCATTGTACCTCATAGAGCAGTCGTGAGGTTTAAATGAAGTAAATTATTGTAAAATGGTTAGCATAGTACCTAGTATGTAGTGCATGTTAAGTAAATATCAGCTCTTATACTATTTCTTAAGAAATTTACTGTGTTAATTATTATCTCTTGTATCTTTAGCTTCTCCTATTCTTTTGACTTCTTCTCTGGGCACTTAAACAATATCCTCTGTTTTAAGCTAACTAAGAACTCAGTTATTAGTGGGCCAGTAACTCAGAAGACTTTTCATGCATTGCACATTGGTCTTCAGCTCTTGTCCTGTCACATGTCACCTGCCTACATTTGCTGTATCCCTTTCCTCCTTTTCCATTGACATCCCACTGTCTTCTGGTTTCTGCTTCTACCATTCCTTAACCTGCCCTTGATAAAGTCATCATCACTTCTCTGAATTCATTTTTAAATCTTTATCCCTAGTGATCCCATTTCATTCTTCATAAGAGATCAAAGTGACCTTTTAATAATGCAGCTGTGAGCCCATCATTCTCTTGCTAAAACTAGTGGATTTTCTATTCTTGACGTAAAGTCTCAAAGCATTAATACAGTTCATTGGTCCTGCCTAACTGCATCCTTATCTTTTACAAATTTCCTCTTCAGTCTAAGCACATGAGCCAGGTAAGTCCTTTGATTTTCTTCAACAAGCTTTATTCATACTAGAACATTTGCATTTGGTCCCCTTTTTTGAACTACTCCTTATTTCCCACCTTTTTCTTTTAGATAGATAGTATCTAGCTTCAGTTCAAAGGTCATATTCTAGGCAAAACCTTCCCTGACCTAGTCTAGAAAAAGACAGCATCTATATTTTAACTTCATATCATTTATCACAATTGTAATTAAATAGTTAATTGGGTAATTCTTTTCTGGAATGTAAGCTCCATGAAGGTGGGCACTGTAACTATCTTATTTGTTGCTGAATCTCTAGATTCTGCTAATATAGTTGTTTAGCTAGAAGGTATTTGGTAAGTATTTGTTGAATGAAGAATGAAGTGTTATTATTTATTCATAGAATTGTCACTCATCTCTTTATCATTTAATGATACTTCTAAAACTTGTAGATTAAAAAACAATTTTTTTTAACTTAGAATATTTGTAGTTTCAGTGCATTCCATGGAGGTTCTCCTGCAGACTTGTACTGCCTCTTTCCAGATAGTCTGAAGATAGCCAGCCCCAAGTGGCAGCTGCAAACAAGTGATGTCTTTTTTGAGATCTAGTGTGTGTGAGTGTGTGTGTGTGTGTGTGTGTGTGTATATACATATATATACACTGTGTGTGTGTATATATATATATATACACACACACACACACATCTATCATCTATCTATCTATCTATCTATCTATCTATCTATCTATCTTTTTTTAAGTAAGCTCTAGGCCTAACATGGGGCTTGAACTCTGACCCCAAGATTGGGAGTCACATGCTTTACCAACTGAACCAGCCAGGTACTCCAAGTTCTGTTTTCTCTTTAAAGTATATGAGCACTTTGCTGTTTCTTAATATTCTTTTTTTTAAGACTTTATTTTTAATCTCTACACCCAGTGGGGCTCAAATTCATAACCCTAAGGTCAGGAGTCGTCACATGTTCCACCAGTTATCAGCCAGGCTCTCCTCTTTCTTAATCTTTTTACATTTGTTAAAGAAATAGTGCCTAAAACTGGTTCCAGGAAATAGAATAGACACTCTTCTGATTAAACATTTCCAATTCTTTCAGACATTTCCCATTTGACATTTTTTTGAGTCCATTTGGTAGCCTGTCCACACTACTGTAAGAACTATCCCCTGGTTCCAGAACTGAACACAGTTCTTCAAGTATTATTAGCAAAAGAAATATTGAATGAGTAGTGGCCAAAATGTAATGAGGCAAAAAGCTGGAGCTCCTTGCATTTATCAGTTTTACTTTTGAAAAGGGTATAGGTACAGTAAAAGTAAATGTTTTAAATTGACTTATTTGTAGAAACAAGATAAAATTAAGTCTGTATCTTAAGACTAAGAAGACGTAAGATTATGTAGACTTACTAATAAGATTGTATATGATGTACTGTTTCACCTTTAGTTTTAAAGATTTTATTTATTTATTTTTATTTTTATTTTTTTATTTTATTTTTATTTTTATTTTTTTTAATTTTATGATAGTCACAGAGAGAGAGAGAGAGAGAGAGAGAGAGAGGCAGAGACACAGGCAGAGGGAGAAGCAGGCTCCATGCACCGGGAGCCCGACGTTGGATTCGATCCCAGGTCTCCAGGATCACCCCCTGGGCCAAAGGCAGGCGCCAAACCGCTGCGCCACCCAGGGATCCCTATTTATTTATTTTTAAAGAGAGAGTATGAATGCATGTTAGCAGGGTGAGGGGCCAGAGAGAGGGAGAGGATCTTAAGCTGACTTGTGCTGAGTGCGAAGCCCCATGTGGGGCTTGATCCCAGGATCCTGAGATCACAGCCTGAGGCAAAATCAAGAGTCCGATGCTTACTGATTCAGCCACCTAGGCACCCCTCCCCTTTACTTTTCATAATGCTTTCCTAATCAACAAATACTAAAAACACAATTATAGTGTAGAAAGCGGTTGCCTCTTGTGGTGAGACATATAGATGTATATTGTTGTTTCACTAAAAGTAGGCATAGATAGGTTATCATGAATCCAACAATTATAGATGTGTATGGCCACAGTTGTACACCAGACAGAATTCTGAAGAAAATTCCAGTTTGGGTAAAATAGACTTACTTTTTAATATATATTTGAGAATGGTTAAGCAAATATTTTACTTATTTATTAGTCTAGTTATTGCTTGAACTAAAAAAACAATTGCTTGAAGAACTGAAATTAAGTGAAATTAAGAACTTCTGGAGGTTTTCTTTTGGTATCGTTTGTGATTACTTTATGTATTATATACAATGTTTAGTACTTTATGTATTAATTATTTATGTGTGTAACAGGCAACTCAAAGTTGTGTTGACGAATGTCCTATGGACGGATTTAGGACGAAAATTCAGAAAGACCCTACCTAGAAACGATGCTAATTTATGTGATGCCAACAAGTTGCAATCAGACTCATTGCCTTCGACATCTGTTGACAGCCTAGAGACATGTCAAAAATTAGAACCTCTTCACCAAAGCCTTAATTTATCTAAAAGGTATGTTGTTCAGTATTGATTTTGTTCAACCTACCACATTTGAAATAAAAGAAGTCCAATAATCTTAAAATTTTTAAGATTGTTGGAAATGATTTTTAAGAAAATCTGCATAAACAGGTGTGCCCCACTTTAAAGCAAATCTTGAAGCTGACAATCTCAATTTACAAAGTTAAGTTTTGCACTTCATTAAGTATGTTGACATATAATTATTTTTAAAACCAAGTATCCTTAGTACATTTAACTTACTTTATAATTTGATTCACATATATATATTTAGATTCATTTATGATATAAAATGAAGATACATACATAGATAAGGACCTAGATTAAATAACATGAAACGTATGCTTAAGATGGAGAAAATAAAGGTATATATATTTATTTAGGTCTTGACAGAGTTTATGGAATCAATAGGTTATTTTTTATTTTTTGCATCTTTAGAATACCTATCACATATTATTTAATCTAAGTCCTTACTACCTTTGACTTTGGGAGCTGTCTTGTATTTTACATGTGTTTTTTTAAAAAGGAGGTAATACTGAAATACTACCCCAAAATTTTTAATGACAAATATACAGTTTAATTTTGAAAATAAGATCAGTTTTATATTTTTAAAAGGAATTGTGTATGGAGTTTGGGGCTGAAAACTAGGAATTCGTTCTGAGAATTTATGATCTGTAAAGTAATATTTTTAATGTATTTCCATTTACAGTTTTAACCCTTAAATGAATATGTTTTGAGGGAAGTACTTTGTTTTCAATTAGAATGACTTGTCATAGCTAAGTAGGGCTTTGATCATATTATCTGTGATCTGAATGGTAGTATATAAATGCTTTAAACCAAGTTCAGATAAAAACTCCTAACTTTCCATGCATTTATTTAAAAAAATAAAAGTAGAACTTTGTCAAGATATCTGAACATAGTATTATATATTAATTTTAAAGGAGGACACTTCTTTAAAAAAAGGCCAAAACGAAAAGCTAAGTAAATGAATTTCCTTATTAGATCATATCTGATGTAAATTTAACTGAGATATCCTAAATCTTAAAGTCAGTCAGGTAGGGGCTAGATTTGGATTATGTGTTCATGAAACTGAAATACAGCATGAAGTTAAAAGTCCCAATAAGATTCTAATTTTTTTTTTTTATCGTGTGTGTGTGTGTGCACGTGTGTATGTGTGCTTATTTTCCTTTTGCTTCATGGGGTGAACTACCAGCTAGTCCAGACCTTTTCTCTCTGCTCCAGGGGTCCTAAATTGAACCTGTTCCAAAGCAAATGCATTATATTTGTTCTTAGGCTTATTCCTATTTCCATATCCCCTTCCTGTCTGAGTATCTGACTCCTCTTTCTTATCCTCTATGTCCAGTCATATTTCCTGCATAATTATTTTTGCCTCCTGTTTCTGTCTTGAAATGATCTCTTCTCCATTTTTCTTGCCAGTACATCAGTTCAAGTCCTGATAACTTTGTGCCTTTATTACTATGGTAGTGTTGGGCTTCCTGTGTTTGGTGTTTTCTTTCTTGATTATTTCTCTCTATTGTTGCTAAGTTATTCATTCTGAAAGGCAGGAGTTACTTTTTGCTGTCTAGTTTAACATCTTTCTGTGGTCCCACATAACCTTCAGGATAAAACAACTCTTTAACTTAGCATATAGGGTCCTTAATGATCTCACCTTCACCTAACTCTAGCTTTGTATCTGTCTACTCCACATGGATAACTGAATTTTAGTCTCTGGGGCTCTAGTGTAGCTTAGTGAATGCATAGTGCTGTTTTATGTCTCTGAGCTCATGCTGTTTGTTCTTTTATTGTGCAAACAGTTCTACTTTGCTGCCATCTTTTAGTCCTTAACATTGAACTCCTAAGCCATCTTTTTGAGACAGTTTCCTTCATTCCACCCCTAATTTGTGTTTAATCCTGTTTTTTTTTTTTTCTTGTTAAGCAGCCCGGTCATATATCGTAGCACTTACCACACTATATTATGATATTTAGTTTCTCTGATAGCACTTACCACACTATATTATGATATTTAGTTTCTCTGCCTCCCTGACAGTAAGCTTCAGAAAGGCAGGGACTACATTTTATTATTTTTACTCTGATACTAATACTTAGCACATAGTTGGGTGCATAACTAAATGCCCAATCAGTTTTTGCTGAGTTCAAGGAAAAAGTGTTTTCCCAGCAGAGAGGAGAGTTACATCTCCTGTCTCTTTGATTGAACTGTGTTTAATCCTTTTTTTTTTTTTTTAAGATTTTATTTATTTATTCACGACAGACACAGAGAGAAAGAGAGAGGCAGAGACACAGGTAGAGGGAGAAGCAGGCTCCGTGCAGGGAGCCTGACGTGGGACTTGATCCCAGGTCTCCAGGATCACACCCCGGGCCAAAGGAGGCGCTAAACTGCTGGGCCACCGGGGCTGCCCTGTTTAATCCTTTAAAACTAGTATTTGCTCTGTAATTTTGGTGACAACCAGGAAAAGAGATATTGCAAACTTCAAATAAGAAAATTAGAGAACAGTTTAGGGTATGGGTTTGGATAATGTTTTTCTGTCCAGAACTTGCTATGTGAAATAGGAGACTTACTCTTTCTTCAATCTTCACTTAACTTTGACATGATGCTTTTTGTCTTACTTCTCTTTTTATTTAGGTAAGACTTCATTATTTCAGAGAAATGAAAGAGAAGAAGATTTATTTTTGGTTTTTAATTTCATCTTAAAGTTTAACTTCTGGTAAACTAAAATTACTCATTCAATCCCCAAAATGACATTTTTTAGAAATTTTATTTGCATTTTAGATCCTAAAATGTTGCCTTTTATGTCAGGACTCTTTAGCCTTTTATTTTCTGGATAACATTGAGAAGAAAAACAGAAAACATAATCCAGATACATCTTCTTAAATAATGAAGAAAGGGGTCAAGAGTTTTAGAAATCTCAAATTGACAGTATGTGGAATGCCCAAATTTCTTTTTAAATAAGTAAACGTATTTTAGTGTACATTTTATGTCTTTTTTTTTTTTTTTTAGATTTTATTATTTATGCATGAGAGACACAGAGAGAGAGGCAGAGACACAGTTAGAGGGAGAAGCAGGCTCCATGCAGGGAGCCCAACATGGGACTCGATCCTGGGTCTCCAGGATCACACCCTGGGCCAAAGGCAGCGCTAAACCACTGAGCTACCGGACTGCCCTGTATATTTAATTTCGATATGTGATTCACATCTATTTTCCTAAGAGATAACTTTCAGACATTTGTAAACCTTGGTCATTAGGCAGGGAAGAGTCTAGTAGGACACATATATAAGGTTTTTGAGAAGATAAACTATCTTTCTGAGGTGCATCAATTGGCACCAGGAGATTTTAGAGAAATATGGAGAGAGTGTACACATATTCCATTAAGAAAAGTTAGGTCCCAGCCATTGAAATATTCCTAATTATATTTATTAATTTTTCTCTTAAATTTACACGTTTGAAGTCTTAAAAAATTACATAATTTAGATTTTGTGATGCTAAGACTTTTTGGATACTCTAGTATTCCTGTCACCTTAAGATTTCTTTAGGCCGATATAATTTTAGTTGAGTGATAATTTATTCACTTAAAATTTAGCTTAGTAAAAGAAAAGAGCAAATTTAGAAAATCTGTAAATCACTTTTAAGAATTATTCAGCAATTAAAATTGTTTACATAGCTTAAGCTGATTTAGAAAGCACGTTTTGAATTATCTAAGATAAGAATGGATTTATGAGAACCCTATTAAAATGTCACAAAATACAGTTTTAGAAAGGCATTCATCTAAATGACAACAAAATGAAAACTAAATTAGTATTGTAATTTTTTTCGCTTGCTAGGTTCTAGCTTAATTACCAGATATAATTATGTTGTCCTTCAGCAAAGGATTCCATCCCTTGAAAAATTTGCTTTTAACACAGAGTTTATATTAATAGCTCTTGCCACTTTTTCTCACTTATTAAATTACTTGAATCTTAGGTTTACCATGCTATTTATTCAGGCAAGGAATCCACAATTTACAAGTGAAAAAATTAAGAATCAGAGAAAATAACCATGCAGAGAAACAATCAATAAATGGCTTTAATTCTCAGGCCAGTATACTTTCTGCTTCATTTTACTGCTGTGCAAAATTTGTTTCTGTTTTGATTTATCATACTTTAAAATGTAATTTCATAATATTAGTAAATAAACTTAAATGTCATTTTATTTTATTTACTGTTACTACTTAGGAAGAAAATTAGATAGACTGTGAAATAACAGTTTTTTAGTCCTTTCTTCCATATTGAGTTAGTATGAAGATGAAGTATACACATTTATATATTTCTTGTGAAAATTCAGAATCTTTGAAATTCTAACTAGCCATGAAATTTCCATGGCCGTGCTAACTTATATAGTTGTACACCAAAAGATAGCTTACGTATTATGAACTTAGTTATCATTATATAGATTTGTATTCTGTAAGGTTCACACACACAGTTGTGTTTCTTCAAGATACACAAATTACATGAGTTGCAAATAGCTGATGAAAGATGTTTGGGCTATGGGTGTGTGTTGTGAAGACCTGGGTGTATTATAGGTATTGCTAAGTATTTAATTATGTACTTTTCTAATAAGATAGTTTCATCAAGATTGCAGAGTATGATAAATTAGGACAACTAAGCACCATTTGAAAGAATAATTTATAACTTTGAGGAAGACTTGAATAATAGGAAAATTAAAGCGAGTTTCCTTTTTACTATGTACTTACTATGTGCCAAGACTTGTACTGAATGCTTTACAACTAGTATCTCATTTCATCCTAACAACTTGTAAGGTAGATTTTCTCCTAATTTTAGAGATGAGAAAATTAATGCTAAGAGGAAAAAATTATGGTAAGTAACTTGACTAAGTTATATTATTAGGTGCTGAAATCAGAACCTGACCCTATTTTTGTCTGACTCTAGAGTCCTTGTTCTTAATCCCTTTACCAGAGTGCTTTTCACTCTTCTGAAATTTAACTTTTTTCATGAGTAAAGTAGGAGTTAGACTTTATTACATATTTTCTATGATACCTAAATTATTGACTTTTAAATACTCTGTTTATTCTTTAATTTTTTCTTGTGGCATTTTGTTCTCATTGTAATAGAGTGCTATCTCACTGAAAGGTATACCACTGCTGAGATAGTGCCTTGAACCTTTTGATAGTTTCAAAGGCCCCCTGAGAGCTCTTGTGCTTTAGAGATGCAGGTTGATATATAATCTTTTCAAATGACTTTTGGGGTCAATTTTGGTATTTTTCTCTTTTAGGAAAGACTTTCAGCTATTTGTTTAACTTAAAAGATCTTATTTATCCTCCAAGGTTCTTTTTTTTCATATCTTCTTTGCTTTTTGCTTTCTTTAAATATAGTGGCAAAATAAACCTTACAAGAATAGGATGATCATTTATTACTCAGAAGAGAATTCTGATCTATAAAATTTACTGTTTGATTGCTGATATTTGTACTTTTTGTTGTTTTTTATTATTATCTTCAACACTTCATACAAAAGTAATCTTTTATGGACTCCATCTCTCCTGTTTGGAGAGACACCTTTTTTTTTCTTTTAAGAGACTCAGCATTTTTTTATTTTTTAAGATTTTATTTATTTATTCATGAGAGACAGAGAGAGGCAGACATAGGCAAAGGGAGAAAGAAGTAGGCTCCCTACAGGGAGCCTGATGTGGGACTCCATCCTGGAATTCTGGGATCATTCCCTGAGCCAAAGGCAGACACTCAACTGCTAAGCTGCCAAGGCATCCCAAAATCCAGGATTTTAAGGAGGGTTTCTGTCAGGTAGCAAATACACAAAGCAGACAATAATAACCAGGATCCTTAGAGATTTATATCATATGAGAAGGTAGAAAAATATTTCTGCCCTCTCTTCCTCACAGTTTGTGGTTTTACTAGATGGCAGACTTCTTGCCCTTCTTTGTTCACTCAAACTCTGAGTTTAGGGAGTTGTATTTATGACTAACCTTTGCTTTTACATCATATAGACTGTTTAATCATTGTAGTACTTTTTTTGTGTGTGTGGAGGTTGTGCTGGAAATGCGTATTTTCAAAGATTTCCTGTGGTATCTATAGAAAAGCTCCATTGTTTGGATCCTTTGGCCACTTAGTATTAAGGATATGGGTAATGGAATAAAATAAAGAAACCAAAAGATAATAGACCCAGGTTCTTCCTAGGAAAAGTTATACCTTCAGCCATTTAACTTTTCTGAGCTTTGAGTTCCTCATGTTTAAAATAAAGAGCAAACTAAATTATATGAAAGGTTTCCTAAGATCTGAAATTATGTGCTGCCTGGAACATAGTGTGAAAAGAACATAATGCCTCTATGTAGTGAAAATAAGGAGAATCTCTAGGTACTATAGCAAATGTAACAAAGTACCCAGAAGATCAAGTTTCACTTAAACAAAAGTACTCAGGCCCTTTCTAAGTGTTTTCTATAGTCTCTCACAAAGGATCAGTAAACTGTTGCAAGTGACATATAGATAACAGTCAAGGGGAATATCTGATGAAGAGGAGATAGGAAAACTTAAAAAATACAGTAACAAGAACTGAAAAGATAATTTGGCTTGGGTTGGTCATTTCAGGGCCAAGTAATTGCCTTGAGGTCATCATTGTAGTGTGGCAAAAAAGTATATCAGTTGTTCATAATAAAAATTGGCTAACCAAAAAAAAAAAAAAAAAAAGATTATATTATCCTCTTCTGTTTAAGAAGATACCAGGCTTTTATATAGTATTTTGATGTGAACTGACCCAATTTTAAAAAGTTTGGAGCTTAAGAACTATACTTTAATTTTCTAGATATTTATTTATTAGCTCTTTCTTTGGTGCTGTTACATTAAACATATATATTACCACCAGTATGTGTGCTGTTTCACTTATGGAATCTATTATTACCATAGATGCATTCAGAATGATTTCTTTCCTGTTGAATTTAGCATTTGTTATTAATTATGAGTATGTAATTATCAGGAACCTATCTGTTGAATGAGAAGAATAAAGATTTCTTGATTTGGTTTGTAGTAATCTGTGTTTTTAATAACTATGGAAAAGAAAAAAACATTTTTGAGAAGAATTGGTTAAAATTTTAAGCACCCCCAAAGCATTCATTAGTATAGTTAAACCATTATTGTAGCAGGCTAATCTGTGCCAATTTGTAAGACACAAGTACGTCTAGAAATAAAGATTGTGTTCATATAGAGTATTTATGGGTTAATTTCTAGAGTGGTATAGTTCTAATAGCTTACTGTGCTAAGATGAAAATGTTTGAAAAATCAACTTCCTAGGATACATTTTTTTACTGCAAACCAGTACAGTACAGTGTTTGTTATTTTGTGTGACAGGATACCCAGAGTTATATTGACGAATGTCCTGGGAACGGAGTTAGGAAGAAAATACATAAAGACCTCATCTGTAACTGAGGCCAGTTTGGGTGATACAGACAACTTGCAATCAGAGCATCTTTCTTCATCATCTGATGGCAGCCTAGAATCTTGTCAAATTCTAAACCCTCACAAGAGCTCCTTTTTATCTGAAAGGTATGTTTAGTGACAACTTTATTCAAAATAAATATTCTCCTTATCTAATAAGCCTCTCTTCTCCCCCCCTCCCCCATAGACATGTTATTGATGAAAGTGAGGCAAATGTGCTCTGATGGCTAGTATGACTTTTGTCCCCTGGTGGCTTGAGATGGCTGTTGGAACCAACAGTCTGTGACTAATAGTTCAAAAAAGTACACTGTACTTGTGTTTTGGGAAAACACATACAGACTTCTAATAAAAATTGAGTTGCCTATTTCAGTATTTCTATTTATTTGATATAATTAAAATCTGTTCCTCTGACATTTTTCTGTTCCTCACCCTCCTCTGTCCTATTTATCTACCTGGCCATCTGTCGGTCTGCCCATTCATTCCTTTATCTCTCTATCTTGTCGTATTTACTATTTTTATGTCCAGATTCTAGAACTGCATTTGGCACTTAGTACTTAGGAGCTATTTGCTGAATGAATGGCTGAATGTATTCCTCACACAAATGGCTTGACATAACTGAATTCTATTAACTGTAGCTTACTGAGCCAGTATGAGAAAGGGAAATATGAAGTTGCTTTTGTTTTAAGCTCTAGGAGATGCTCCTATGGGGACTGTAAATATAAAAGAAATTGTGGAAAAAAGCTAAGGGATATAAGTTAGTACTACTAAATCTTTTAATTCATTTACCATGAACTTCTCTTTTTAATTTTCTGCCTTCAGTGCTCGCTTCAGCAGCACATATACTAAAATTTATTTTTTTGCCTTCAGCCAGTACAATAAATAGTTTTGATCTGAGTGAAAAATTACTGATCCATTCAGTAATTTTTTTTTTTTTTTTTTTTTTACTTACTTACTTTTTTTTTTTTTTTTTTATTTGCCGGGAATCATCCACAGGTGGTTTCTGGTTTGTATATCTCTTGTAAGCCAAATTATGTTAAAGAATATTTATAGTTGCCTTTTTTAAGAATCTGCAAAATATTACTTATTTTTCTAACCATACTTTATTTTTATAAACTCTGTTTATTTCATATGAGCTTAAAATTTTATAAAATTTTTCTCCCTTTGGAGAATATTTTGTTTCTCATCAGTTCAGTTGTCATTGACAGTTTTGACTTTATTAGGTCATTTTCTGAATTTGCTAGAAGAACTGAGTTTCAATGACATTATTCAGTTACCAGTGTATTTAATGTATAAGTTAATGTACAATTAGAGATGTTAGAAATGCATTTATGAGTTTGCATTATAGGTGTTTATTTCTCCCTCCTCTACTAGACCATGAACTCCTTAAGGGGAGACATCATGTCTTAATTGCATGTATACCCAGTGCTTAGCTCAATACATATTTTAATTTTGTGCACTTGGGTTAATGTTTGTGTCATTTAATCTTGAGTTTTGGTTTCCTGAGTTGAAAGAAGGGAAATGACCTTTGAATGACCTTTTTCCACCACAAAATTATTTATTATTTCTTTTAATTAAATATCACATGTGAGAATTCTTTGTGTACATAAAATATATAAATAAAAATGTTATTGATGATACTTTAAATAGAAAAATCACAATATGTACTGTTACTGTGGAATTCAAAAAACATTGGTGCATATTCATACTGTTATTTTTTTTAAGATTTATTTATTTATTCATTCACTTTAGAGAACACACACACACACACACACACACACACACACAGGCAGAGGGAGAAGCAGGCTCCATGCTGCTGAGCCACCCAGGGATCCCCTATTCATACTGTTATGGAAAATAGCATTACTGTGAGGATTCTATGGGGACTGTCAAATTGTAATCTGTACTGTACAGGCTTTTTACCAATTTGGTATAAGGAATTTGGGGCCAAGATTTAATAATAGGTCTAAAATTTCTGGGTGTTCCTAAAATCTGTTCAGTGAGAACTCTAGCTTTCCTCAAGTCCTTTAAATGGTTATGAATTTTCCAGGTGGTATTTGATGTGGGCTCTGAAAATTCATTCTATTGGTGGTAGTTTTCTTTGATTGTTGGATTTAGAATAGGCATAGACTTTGGAGCAAGACATCTGGATTCAGATCTTAGCATGCTGACTTACCTTGGGCAGGTTACTTATTTTGTCTTTAAAACAGAGATAATGGGCAGCCCAGGTGGCTTGGCGGTTTAGCGCCACCTTCAGCCCGGGGCCTGATCCTGGAGACCCGGGATCGAGTCCCACTTTGGGGTCCCTCCATGGAGCCTGCTTCTCCCTCTGCCTGTGTCTCTGCCTCTCTCTCTGTGTGTGTCTCTCATGACTAAATAAGTAAAATCTTAAAAATAAATAAATAAAACAGAGATAGTAACACATTTTGTAAGATTATTGTGCAGATTTAAGGAGATAACTATGTAATGTTCCTAATATAATGCCAGAAACTTACTAGGTGATTAATAAATGGTAGTCATTATTTTTGAGTGTCTCTTATTGATCAAAAGTGCCTTTAAAGGCTGGTGTTGTAGTTGATACTACTAAAGTTTCCTATGGTGAGAATGTCGGTATCTGATCCTGAGATCACTGCTACTCCTGTAACTATTACCAGTGTTACAAAGGCAATTATTACAGCCATACTAGTATTACCATTTGTTTTACGGAGGAGTACTGCACTCCTTTTTTTTTTTTTTTTTTTTAAGATTTTATATATTTATTCATGAGAGAGACACACACACAGAGGCAGAGACACAGGCAGAGGGAGAAGCAGGCTCCATGCAGGGAGCCTGATGTGGGACTCCATCCCAGAACTCCAGGATCACGACCTGAGCTGAAGGCAGACACTCAACTGCTGAGCCACCCAAGTATTCCGAGTACTGCACTCCTTAAAGTGAGATTTGGTTCTCTTTTCCCTTAAAATGAATTCATTTTGGGGAGAATCCGGAGTGCCTCATAGAAATAAATTGCAAGTATGGCCATACCATCACTTCAGTAGATGTGCCTGATTAAGACAATAGCACATGAATGAATACAGAGTAGGCTCAAGGATGGAATTCTTGTATGTAACCAGACTCCTCCCAGTCTGCCTATCTTTAACTCAGAAAGAGTAAATAGAAATACATATCTTCTAAGGAGAAAGGATATTTTGGCGTTATTGTTATTGCAAAGAATGTGGCCAACTCTGTTAAAAAAATATAATGTCAATTAGCAACTGATACTTGGTAGGAGAATGGGGGCTATGCCTGAAAATGAGGAAGTTTTCTCTGAACGTCTAGCACTTATGCCCTTCATAAAAGCCTATAGGAAAATGTATTATAAAGGCTAAAAGTCTTATTTTAGCCTTAGCCTATCTTTAGTGTTCAGAACTGTTAATATTGACTGTAATGACAACTTGAATGGAATTATGCAGGAAAAAAAATACTGTGTTTTTATGCTGAAAATAAAGCAATAGTAAAACACCAGGCATGAAAAGCAAATTGGAGTTAAAATGGTCTCTTTGAAGTAGCATATTTGTTTTTTCTAGATGGTAATTTATTATTTTAAAATACAGATATTTATTAAGGTATTACTCTTTTAAAAACTTTTAACTAATATTTGTTGTTTTTATTATGATAATACACTGTGAAAAATGCAATACCTGTAGTAACTTATTTAGTACGAGGTTGAATTCATTTCAGTGTATTTGCTTAACTTCTTTTTCTATGCTTCAGTTTACCTCATCTGTAAATTGAAGTAATAATGCCTAGGTATGCAGATTAAATGAGAAAATTTGCTTTTCTCTTGTAACTTAGTAATTTGCCAATCAGTACATAGAAATATACCTACTTTTACAAATATGTGCTTCCTTGTGACTGAACATTTAGGATATTTTAATTTTTTTTTTAAAGATTTTATTTATTTAGTCATGAGAGACACACAGAGAGAGAGAGGCAGAGACATAGGCAGAGAGAAGCAGGCTCCATGCAGGGAGCCCAATGTGGGACTCCATCCTAGGACTCCAGGATCATGCCCTGGGCTGAAGACAGGCGGGTGCTCAACTGCTGAGCCACCTAGGTGTCCCTAGGATTTTTTAATTTTTTTGTTTGTATAGCATTGCTATAGTAAGTTTTTGTACTTATATTTATAAATTATTATAGGCCATTCTTTTTAACTAGAATTAAGTGTTACCATTGAAAAAATTTTTGATAACCTGTTGACAAAAATAAGTTTACATGAAATTGCTTTCATTTTAATCATTTTTTTGATTTTTAGTCAAGACAGAGTTTGTATTTCTTATGTGAGTTTTCTTAGTCTTGGTATGTATTGGTTCCATCTGTTTCTTACTTACTTTTAAGAACTCTTATTAAATTTTTTCAAGCTTCTATTTGTTAATTTTACTTTGTTTATAGTATCTTCTGTAGTATATAAATTAAAATTTTTATTTTATAAAACATGTTAGTGTTTGACCTCTGTGTTTGGCTTATTCTTGGAAAGACCTCTTTAGTCTCAAGTATAAAAATAGGTTAGTCAAGTGATATTTTAATTTGTGGTGATTTATATAAGAAAATCAGATCCAGGACAACTATCTTGAGATTACTTTCTTAATTGAAGTTCTCACTCCTTTTTTGCCTGTATGTAGTGTGGTATACAAATGTCTTTGGGTGGTTGGGTTGCTTTCATCTTCTGGCTGTTGTAACTGTTATGAACATTGTTGTGCAGATGTCTCTATCTCTGCTTTTTAGTTGTTTTGCATATCTACCCCAAAGTGGAATTTCTGGTTCATATGGTAATTCTATTAGTAATTTTTTGAGGAACCGCCATATTGTTTTCTATAGCACCAGTACCATTTTACATTGCCATTAGCAGTGCATAAGGGTCCCAATTTCTCCACATCTTTGTTAAAGCTTGTTATTTTCTGTTTTTATATAATAGCCAACCTAATGGGTGTGCTGTGATACATCAGTGTGGTTTTGATATGGATTTCCCTAACAGCTAGTGGTGCTGAATATCTTTTCGTGTGCTTAGTGGCCATTCATGTATCTTCTTTGGAGAAATGTCTGTTCAAGACCTTTGCTCTTTGATGAATTATGTTGTGTTTTACTTTTGAGTTTTAGGAGTTCTCTATATATTCTGAATCTTATCAGAAATATGATTTACAAATATTTTCTCCCATTCTTCTCTGGCCACATGGTATGAAGTTATAAATCATTAATGGAAGGAAAACTGGAAAACTCAAAAGTTGTTGGAAATTAAACAGCACACTTAAAGCAACCAGTGGGTCTTAGAAGAAATCACAAAGAAATTAAAAAATGTGTAGCGATGAATGAAAACAAAAACATGGGATGCAGCCAAAGCAGTACTAAAGGGGAAATACATAGCTGTAGTTGCTTGCATTAAAAAAGAAGAAATAACTCAAATCATCAACTTAACTTTATAACTTAACTGGAAAAAGAATAGTTTTGCCAGATACAGGATTTCTGGTTGACAGTTTTTTCCTGCAATACTTTATACTAACCCAATGTCTTCTGGCTATTGATGAGAAACCTGATAATCTTATAGAATATCCTTGATATGTGATGGGTTAATTCCTAGTACCTTCAAGATTCTCTCTTTGCCTTGTCTTCTGACAACTTTATTATAGTGTTTCTTGGTAAGGTCTCACTGAGTTTAGTAGTCCCTTGGGTGTCTTGGATGTTTATATTCATGTCTTTCATCAAATTTGGAAAATTTTTTTAAAAGATTTTATTTATTGAGAGAGAGAGAGAGAGTGAGAGAAGGAGCATGAGCAGAGGGAGAGGGAGAAGCAGAGGGAGAGGGAGAAGCAGAGGGAGAGGGAGAGGCAGAGTCCTTGTTGAGCAGGGAGCCTGGTGCAGGGCTCTATCCTGGGACCCTGGGATCATGACCTGAGCCAAAGGCAGATGCTTAACCGACAACCACAACAGGTGCCCCCAGATTTGGAAATATTTTAATGATTATTTGTTTCAGTAATTTCTCTGCTCCTTTATTTTTTTTCCTTCTGAGGTACTGACATTACATATATTGGTCTACTTTTTGGTGTCCCACAGGTCCCTTAGGCTGTGTTCAGTTTTTATCAGATTTTCTTACCCCTCAGATTTGATAATTTCCATGATCATATCTTCTAAGTTACCCTTTTTCATTTTCCCTTTCCCTACCCCTTCCCCTTCCCTAAATCCAGAACTGATGCCAGACATTTTCTTCTTTCCTGTTCATATTTGCTTTTGCATCCCTGTAATGAGTTTTTCAATTTCATTTTATTTTTTTAAGTTTTATTTAAGTAAGCTCTATACTCAACATGGGGCTTGAACTCATGACAGGGATTGAGTTACATGCTCTCCCAACTGACCCAGCCAGGTGCCCCATAAATTTTTCATTTTAGTTATTATACTTTAGAGCTCCAGAATTTCCCTTTCATTTATTAATGTATTTCATCTCTTGATATCTTCATTTATCTATAAATAAATTTCTTGACTTTGTCCAATACTTTTTTTTTTTTTTTTTTTAGCATTTTGAGCATCTTTAAGACAGTTGTTATAATGTCTATTGAATCTGCTTTCTGGATATTTTTTCAGGGACATGTTCTGTTTTTTTTTTTTTTCCTTTTTGAATCATCCACAGTTTCCTGTTTGTTTGTATGCCTTGTGCTTTTTTGTTGTTGAAAACACAACACTTGAATCATGTAATATAGTAAGTCTGGAAATCAGATTCTTCCCCTTCCCAGGGGTTTACTAGTTTTTTTTTTCTTTCTTTCTTTCCTTCTTTTTTTTTTAATTGTTGTTTTTAATTGTCTCTTCCACACATCCGCTTAATGTGTAAACATAAGGTCTTCCTAGGTTTTTTATAAGCTATGCCTTTCCCTAGTAATTTTTGTGACTTCCTGAATTCCCTCATATATGTGATTATTTTCAAATACTGTAATCCTTAAATGTTTGGTTCCCAAAAGGAGAAAATGGGAGAACTGAAGGGGGAAAAATAAAACAAAATTAGGTGCTAGCCCTTTAAGTCTCCTGGAAGTTGTTTTAGCTGGATGGGAAAAGTGTTACAACAATGGTGGTGGTTGTTGCAACAGTGGCTGCTTTTCTCTATGTGTGCTCATCCGTGAACAGAAACAGCCATTGGTGATCAGAATGCAGATTTCTGATATTTGGAAAATAAGGTCCTTCTTGCTCACCTTGGTAATTGTAGGCTGTGCAAACTATTTTAGGAACTTGGGCATTGCTGCTTGCTACATAGGGACAGACTACTGGGTCACTGCTACCACTTTCAGAGCTCAAATTGCCTGAAATGAACTTCAGTTTACTTCCATAGACTCCAGAATTCCCGAATAGTTACATCAGATAGATCCTGCCAGCGTGGCTGTTGTTTGGGTGGGGAGATGGTCTGTGCTTCCGTTTCCACAGTCTTCCTATGGTCATTTGTGTAGATGTTTTATAGTTTATTGAACAGAGATCATTAATTGTTCTTGGTATCTGATGTTTTTAATGCTTGTAAGTTGGTGTAAAAATTTCCATGTTGTTAAATAGTTCTGAAAATACGGTAATTACTATATAGTGTGTTCTGTTATGAGAGAATAATACAGGCTATTAATTTTGTATAGTTTTTTATTTCAGTTTTTGCCTACGTTAATACCATAATGAGTTGTTTTATTAATAATTATAATTCTGGGACCCAGGAAATTGAACAAAATCCCCTACCCCTGGACAAGCAGAGCAGGACTGACTATTTTGGGCTGCACCGGCCTTGTGCTGACCTGCTTATTACTTAGGGCACTGCCCCGCCCTAATCAAAGACCAGGACACACCCTAACCGGAAATCTGGCTCAGCGGACCAGCATGACTGTTCAACTTTCTGCGTATCCCATTGGCTACTGGCCCCTATAAAGTTGCTAAGCCTCTTTCTTAGTCTCGGGGTCCAGGTCCCTGCTCTGCTGCGTTGGGTTATAGTTGGAGCCAGGCTCCAGCTTGTAAATAAACCCTCGAGTGATTGCATCGGTGTGGGCTCCTTGGCGGTTTCTCGGATTTGCGATCTTGGGCACAACATTTGGGGGCTGGTCCGGGATCCAAGAAACCTCCAGGACCCCATCCGGAGGGTTTCACGCGTGGTGAGTGCACTCAACTTTTCCCACCTTTTGCGCGCGTATTTTCTGAGAGCTCTAAACGGTACTGTACCGACAGCAGGTACGCCTTTGCCACCGCTCACATCCACGGAGCCCTTTACAGGGAGAGAGGACTTCTGACAGCAGAGGGAAAGACTGTTAAAAGGAAAATGGAGATTCTTGAACTCCTAAAGGCCCTCTGGCTGCCCAAGGCCCTAGCCATCATCCATTGTCCGGGGCACCAAAAGGCAGACAGGCCAGTAGCCAGGGGAAACCAGCTAGCCAATTTAAAAGCAAAAGAGGCGGCCCTTCTGGTGACCCAGGTCTTAGCTACCACGCTACCTGATCCAGGGGCACCGACCCTGCCGACACCCCCAACTATACTGATGCTGACTTACACTGGATCAAACGCTTGCCTATGACCCAGTGCTTGCGTGGCTGGTGGAGGGCCGCAGACTTCAGCATCATCTTGCCAGAGGAACTAGGACGGCGAGTCCTATCCAAAATGCATTGGAGTACTCACATGGGAACAAGGAAGATGGAAGACCTCATATGACATGCAAAGATCACTATTAAAGACTCTCGAGCAAAGATCGAACAGATTGTGGCAAGCTGTGCGCATGCCAATTAACAAATGCCTCTGCCCATGGATCTAACCTGGGCACCGGCTCCGAGGGGACCGCCCAGGAGCCCCCTGAGAAGTGGACTTCACTGAGGTGAAACCTGGAAAATACGGGTATAGGTATTTACTAGTGTTTGTAGATACTTTTTCAGGATGGACAGAGGCGTTTCCCACCAAACATGAAAGGCACAGATCATGATCAAGAAACTGCTGGAAGACATCGTACGGAGGTATGGTTTTCCCGTTAGAATTGGGTCAGACAACGGCCCAGGATTCGTATCTAAGGTAACACAGGGAGTGGCACTAGTACTTGGAGCAGATTGGAAATTACATTGTGCATATAGGCCCCAGAGCTCAGGACAGGTAGAAAGGATGAACAGAACATTAAAGGAAACCTTAACTAATAAATTAGCCCTGGAGACTGGTGGGGACTAGGTGACTCTCCTCCCCTTCGCCCTATATAGGGTGAGGAACTCCCCATATAAGATGGATCTGACTCCCTACGAAATCATGTTCTGTCTTCCTCCACCTGTTATCCCCAATTTAAAACCTGAGGTGCTTGCTGAATTTGATGACCACCAACTTCTTTTCTCCCTCCAAATGTTACAACGAACCCATGAGCAGGTGTGGCCTAAGCTGAGGGCCCTCTACGAGACTGGGCCACCCCCGGACCCCCATCGATATCGGCCAGGTGACTGGGTGTGCGGAGATACCAACACCAGACACTTCAGCCTCGCCGGAAGGGATCCTACCTCGTGATCCTGACCACTCCCACCGCTCTCAAGGTCGACAGGATTACTCCCTGGGTCCATTACACACACATCCGACCAGCTGACCCACACACCGTTCTCACGGACTTTGTTACAGAATGGAAAAGCCAACCAGACAAGGACAATCCTCTAAAGCTAAGACTGCTCCGTTCTCACTTATTTCCCACCTCCAAGACTCCCTAGTCCGAGGTTGTCCTTCAAAATAGAAGGGGATTAGAATTAGTCTTCTTACAACAAAGGGTTGGGGGGGTTATGTGCTGCCTTAACTGTAAATAAGAGCGAGAACAGCAACAAGGTTGGTGAGAATCCTGGTTTAATCATTCCCATGGCTCACTCTGAGAGCAACCTGGACCCATGATTGGGTCCTGCATAGGATCCTCTGAAAAAGGGGGGAATGTGGGACCCAGGAAATTGAACAAAATCCCCTACCCCTGGACAAGCAGAGCAGGACTGACTCTATTTTGGGCTGTACCCGCCTTGTGCTGACCTGCTTATTACTTAGCGCACTGCCCCGCCCTAATCAAAGACCAGGGCACACCCTAACTGGAAATCCGGCGCAGCGGACCAGCATGACTGTGCAACTTTCTGCATATCTCTTTGGCCACTGGCCCCTATAAAGTTGCTAAGCCTTGGGCAGCCCCAGTGGCGCAGCGGTTTAGTGCTGCATGCTGCCCAGGGCGTGATCCTGGGGACCTGGGACCTGGGATCGAATCCCGCGTCGGGCTCCTGCATGGAGCCTGTTTCCCCTTCCTCCTGTGTCTCTGCCTCTCTCTCTACGTCTATCATAAGTAAATAAATAAATCTTTAAAACAAACAAAATAAAGTTGCTAAGCCTCTTAGTCTCGGGGTCCAAGTCCCTGCTCCACTGCGTCGGGTATACTTGGACCCACGCTCGAGCTTGTAAATAAAATAAACCCTCGTGTGATTGCATCGGTGTTGGCTCCTTGGCAGTTTCTTGGATTTGCGATCTTGGGCACAACAATAATGAGTAAAAGTATTGTGTGTAAAGATTTCATTCATTCTTTGGCTATTTTAATTAATACCAAATTGTTTCCCCAATGATTTCTATCAATTTATTTTTTTAAAATTGATTTTATTGATACATTATTGACAAAACATTGTACTAGCTGTATTTTTTTTTTTGTACTAGCTTTAAATATACAACATATCAATTGATATATGTTTATATTGTAAAATTATTAACACAGTAAGTTTATTTAACGCCCTCAGCATGCATAGTTAAATTTCTTTTCTTGTAATGAGAACTTCTGGGGTCTACTGTTTTAGCAACATTCAAATGTATAATACACTATTGTTAACTGTAGTCACCATACTGTATGTAAATGATACTTGTTTTACAGCTAGAAACTTGTATTCTTTTTTACCACCTTCACCCATTTTCACTCACTTCTCTCCAACCTCCCCACCCCCTGCTACTACCAATCTGCCGGCTGTATTTAAGTGTTGTTGTTGTTGTTTTTTTTAAACTAAAACAGTTGATGATATTCACATTTTGGGATAAAAATGAAAACTATGTTGTTGTTTTTTTGGTGTGTATGGGGGGTCCCACTAACTACCTTGCAAAAACTATTCTCTCTTTGATAGGAAGGGGGAGCATGCTGTTAGAAAACACCCAAAGTCACAGCACCATGACCTCCTGTTGGAAGTAGAACAAGTAATATAAAATGGATATAAAGAGGTTCCCACCTCTTCGTTTCTGTCTGATTGAGTAAATCCTGGCCAAGTGGCCACCATCATGGAATGGGTAGGAGGTCTCAACATTGGAGGCCCAGGCATCATTGGTATGTGGCTTCCCAGAGGCGGCTTCATTCCTGGTGTAGGTCCCCTTGCATCATTCCACAAGGAGGAAGGCCCATTATTGGCATCGTGGGTCCCCTTTATGGGAAGTTGGCATCATACCAGGGCAAGTAAGACCCAGGAGACTGGGGAGGAGTGGGATCATTGCTCCTGCTGGAGGAGGAGCAGAGAATTGCCTAAGAGGTATCATGAAATATAGCAGTTATTTTGTTGATCAGGCTCTGAGCCTGCTCTTCTATCCATTTCTGATAGTAGTTTTTCACATTCTCTTTGTGTTTCCTACCACTGTACTGTGTTTTTCTGATGGAGAGTTATGGATGAGGTTATGTGTTGGCAATAGTAATAAAGCTTGGGCATGTTGCTCTGCAGGCTTTTGGCCACTACATGGTGTTTTTTTTTTTTTTGTTGTTGTTGTTGTTTTATTTTGTTTTTAAAGATTTCACATGTAGGTGAGGTCATACAGTATTTGTCTTTCTCTGACTTATTTCACTTAGCATAATGCCCTCAGGTTCCATCCATGTTCTTGCAGATGGCAGGATTTCCCTCTTACTTTGTAGCTGAATAACTCTATGTGTCCTGTTTTCTTCATCTACTCATCTGACAGTGGACACTTAGGTTGTTTCCATGTCTTGGGTATTAGTGTTGATATCTTTTTGAGATAATGATATTTAATGAGCATAAATACCCAGAAGTGGAATAGCTGGATCATATGGCAGTTCTATTTAATTTTTTGAGGAACCTCCATATTGTTTTCCATAGTGGCTGCACCAATTTACATTGCTACCAACAGTGCTCAGGATTCCCTTTTCTCTATATTCTTGCAACATGTATTATTAGGGTTTTTACCTTTGGTAATAATCACTCTGATGGGTATGAGGTGATATCTCATTGTGGTTTTAATTTACATTTCCGTAACGACTAATGATGTTGGACTCCTTTTCATGTACCAGTTGGCCATGTGTATGTCTTCTTTGGAAAAATGTCTATTTAGTTCCTCTGCCCAATCTTTTTTTTTAAGCTCCATGCTCACTGTAGAGCTCAAAATGGGGATTGAACTCAGCACCCCGAGATCAGGCCCCAAGCTGAGATCAATAATTGAATGCTTAACCAACTGAACTACCTAGGCACCCCACTCTGCCCATTTTTTTAATAGAAACTTTTCTATTGAGTTGTGTGAGTTCTTTATATATTTTGGATATTAATCCCTTATTAGATAATATGGTTTGTAAATATTTTCTCCCATTTTATGTATTGCCTTTTCATTTGAGTGATGGTTTTAATCGCTGTGCAGAAGCCTTTTACTTTTGTTTCAGGATTCCAGAGTTCTTGTCTCATGGAGCTGGAAATGTATCTTGTGGACACAACAAAAGACTGAAGTGAAGGTTTATTAAGTGAAAGTGAGAACAGAAAGGGGAAAAAAAGCTCTCTAAAATCAGAAGGATCCCAGATGGGTTGCCACACAGGGCTTTGATGGTTAGTCTTTTATAGAAAACTGACCAGGGAACTTGGTAAATATTTTGTCAATAGCAGAGTGGATTTGTAAGTATCATGAGAATATCCTGTATATATTTGGAACCAGTATTGTGGATTGGAAAATATGAGAATGTCCTGTTTATATTTAGAAGGATGGAGATGTTCCCTTCTCCTTGGTTAATATCTCATTTATAACATTTCTCCAAATCTGGGATTTCTGTAAGCCTGGTTATGTAGCCCCCTGCCTGTCTCTCCCTACCTACTCTTGGTTGTCCCTTACTCAGTTTGATGTAGCCTTACTTGTTTCTCCTTTCTCTATTGCCATAAATTAATCAACCATATATGTATGGATTTATTCCTGGCTCTCGATTCTAAGTCTCTTTTTATACCATATCATACTATTTTAGTTACTATAGCTTTGTAATATAGTTTGAAATCAGGAAGTTTTATCTTTTCAAAAAACTAGGTCTTACTTGTGTTGATCTTTTTTAAAAATATATATTTTTAAAAATTTATTTATTAGAAATAGGGGAGGCAGAGAATCTCAAGCAGAATCCCCACTGAGCACAGAGCCCAATGTGGGGCTCGATGTGGGGCTTGAACTCAAGATCCATGAAATCATGACCTGAGCTGAAACGGAGACTCACATGCTTAACCAGCTGAGCCACTCAAGTGCCCCGTGTTGATCTTTTCTATTGCTTTTCTTGTTTTTGTTATTTCTGCTCTGATTTTTGTTATTTCCTTCTTCTAACTTTGGGCTTAGTTCTTATTGTAGTTCTATGAGATATAAAGTGAAGTTGTTTATTGGAGTTCTTCTTTCTTGGTGTAGGCATTTATCATTACAAGCTTCTTTCTTAGAATTCTTTTTGTAGCATTCAGTAAGAGTTGATATGTTGTACTTAGATTTTTATTTGCTTTGAGGTATTTTTTTGAGCTCCTCCTTGATTTTTTTCTTTGACAGCTTGTTCAGGAGCATATTGTTTCATCTCCATATATTTGTGAATATTCTAACTTTCTCCTATTACTGGTTTTTAGTTTAATATTATTGTGGTTAAAGATAGTTGGTATGATTTTAATTTTTATTAGATTTGCTAAGGCTTATTTATGTGGTCTGTCATATGACTTATGATTGTCATACAATTTGGGTGTTCTGTATGCACTTGAAAAGAATTGCATATTCTGATGGTATTGAATGACATGTTCTATAAATGAATGTTAGGTCTAGTTAGTCTAAAGTATGGCTTTAGTCCAACATTTTCTTGTAGATTTTTTTGTCTGTATGATTTATCCATTGCTCAAAGTATTGAAGTCCTCTGCTAATACTGTATTGTTTTCATTAATAGTAATGTGCTCATCATTTCAAAACTTGTTTTTCACACCTTATATTTTTATATATTTAATGAGTACCTTGTAATTTAAGTTATTCCTTCTGTAGGTAAAATTGGTTACCATACTCCAAACTTTTTTTTTTTTTTTCCAAACTTTATTTTGTACTTAGTTTTTGGTATGTGAACCATGCTTGAAACATAGTAACAAATACCTTTGGATTTTTTTTTTTTTTTTGATTACATATAGATGTGCTTGTCCTATACTTCTGTTCATGGAGTTTTTACTTTTTAAACCTCTTTGGAGTATTTAATATCTGTATTATTCTTTTGCTGTTTTTGCATGTGCCCAATCCTGTGGTATCCATATCTTTTTTTCTCCCAAAGAAATAGGAAAAGTTTAATAGTAGAAAAGGGATAAGAACTTTTGTCTCAAATCTTAGTTCAATATTCTTTTTTCTGTTCAGATCATATACACTGCTATATGGTACTGTATTTGTAACCTGTAAAACTGGATTTTTATCTTGAATATATATCAACTGCCTCCTTAATTCACTTGGATATAGAAGTATTGAATGTAATATGATTTTCTTTTGCAGGGGTTCCCAACCAAGTAAGACAGTAGATAATAATTATGCGAAGAAGGCTTCACACACTAAAGAAAAGGAAAGAGATGATGATGGCATTTCTCTTGTAATGTCTGATGCTCAACCTAAAGGTTTGTGAACATTAGAAAATTGTTGTCATTTGAATTTTTGTCTTTTGCATTTCTGCAGATGTTTAAGTTATAGTTAACTTTATTTAATCTTATATTTAAAAGATCTCTGAAAGTAAAGGGAAGTTATTTAGCAACACAAAATTGCTAAATTTTTTGTTTGTGCACTGTAGAATACATTTCTTCATTTATTAAGTCTAAGTTAAATTTGAATATTATTTCTTTTTTTGTTGTTGTTGGGTTTGGGGATAGAGCTATATAGTTTAGCTACTTGTAAGTGTTGTTTCCATGGATATGTCTGCTAACTTGATTATTATTCTTAACTTCCCACTGTCTATCCTCCTATGATGTACATTCTTTATTCATTAGAATTTCTCTCAACTCTAGGAGGATGCCAGTACAAGCCACTATTAGCAAATTTAAAGGTAAATACATCCCAGACTTCTGAAAATTCATTTTAGGTCTCTTTGCATGTAGGCTTAATGAATTAACTTCTTTTCTCCTTTTTGTCCTTTTTTTAAGGTTTTGAAGTGCTTTACAAAAATTTGCACCAAAACAATTCACTACATTAGTCAGGTGTGGAACTAACATTTTTAGGGATCGCTCTGCTCTGATTGCTTGAAACTAGTTGAGACACTTCGTTTTCTGATTGATTTCATAAATCATTCACTAGAAAAGATGGTTCTTTAATGACACTATGCAAAAATTCTTTGTACGTCATTTGAAACATAGCTATTTACAATTTTTATTGGCCTTTTTCAAGAAAGCTAAAAAGAAACTAGACTAATAACCAGCTTCAACTCTTGTGAGAACAAGCTAGAGAAAGCAGTGTAACTGTAGACATATCTTTCAGTTAGTCACTAAGCACTAGGTACATATAATGAAAGACATTTATTTTCTTATGGATTGTACTTTTCCCAGAAATAATTTTCATTAATTACCAAATAAAAAGTATTTGTTCAAGTGATCTCACTTCATACTATCTAGATACTGTTAAACCCTCACATTCTACTGATTTCCTGTATAGAGTAGGAATAGTTGAATAAAAACCTTCTTATTTGTGCCATTCAGTATTACTTTAAAGTCACAGTGGACTTTTAGACTTAGGGGAAAAAAATGCATGATAAAAGAAACACTTTATAGTTTCTTAGTACCCTTGAGGGTCCTCTTCAGAGATAAAGTGTTTTTAAGAAAAGTAGCTACTGAAACTTAATTGAAACTCACCATGTTTCCATCCTATGGATAATTGTATCCAATACCAGTTTTTTTGTTTTGCTTTTTAGAGAGAGAAAGGGGGAGAAGAGTGGAGGGAGAGGGAGTCTTTTTTTTTTTAATTTATTTTTTTATTAAAAACATTTTTTTTTTGAGAGAGTAAGGGAATGGATTGGGGGAGAGGGAGACAGAGAATCTTAAGCATGCTGCACACGCAGTGTGGAGCTGGATGTGGTGTTCAGTCTCATGACCCTGAGATCACAACCTGAGCTGAAATCAAGTCAGATTCTTAACTGATTGAGCCACCCAGTCGTCTCCTCCATACCAGTTTTTTAACATAAGCCCATATATTAATGGGAATTCTGAATTAAACTCCCAAGTATACCATTCTTTTATAGTACATTGTTTTGTGAAATTTACTTTTCTGAAAATAGTATATGTATATATATATATATACACACACACACATATATAAATATGAAAGATTTTATTTTTAAGTAATCTCTAAACCTAACTTTGGGCTCAAACTCTGAGATCAGAACTGTACTGACAGAGCCACCCAGCCACCCCAATATATTGGACATATTTAGCATTTTTTGGTTTACAAGAATTTGTCACTTCTGTAATTTTATATACTGGTAATATTTGTGAGTTAATTTGTATATATTATGTAGGTAGGGTACTATTTTTATAATGGCAAGCTGTAATAAATTTATTCTGGTTTTCCATGAGATAGCCTTGACTGATGTGTAAATAAAGTGTTTGAGGGAAAACTCCTGTATAATAGGATTTTTTTTAAAAGATTTTATTTATTTATTCATAGACACAGAGAGAGAGAGAGGGGCAGAGACAGGCAGAGGGAGAAGCAGGCTCCATGCAGGGAGCCCGATGTGGGACTTGGTCCCGGGTCTCCAGGGTCACACCCCAGGCTGCAGGTGGCGCCAAACCGCTGCACCACCGGGGCTGCCCAGATTTTTTTTTCAAGCCCCTTTCCTTTCCTCAGTCTATTTGCTATAATGTTTTTGTTCAGAAATGGTAATTTGGTAGAGCATTTATATGTAGAAATTGTATTTGACTACCTTTCCGGTTTATGAAATTACCAAAAAAAAAAAGCTATTGTGCTTTTCAAAATACTATGTTGATGATTTCAGGGGAGATTTTATTTTTCTTGGGGAGGGAATCAGAAGTGTTTTCTTTGGAAATTGAAAGACTGTTGACCATTTGGAGTTTTGTCCTCAATCCTGTCCCAATGCCTGCTTTTAAGAAATGACAAAGAGACACTATAAATGTTAGTTATTAGGTGTCTGTGAAGTGAGAATAAAAGCAAGGAATAGTTCGAAGAGAAGGTGGGTATTGGAGATCTTTGAATGAATGGATAGGTCAGGCCAGTAAGTGTTACATGAATTATAAGCAGTGAATTGAAGAAGCTGCTTTGGAACTTTGTTTATATAAACTTTGAGTTGGTACTTATATAGATTCCCAAAGCAATATAATTCAGGATACCTTTCAGTTACTTAGGTAGAACCTTTTGGGAAGGTATTTTTGTATAGTACAAATATTTGATAACTGAAATACTAAGCATTTTTAGTAATAATTGACATAGGTTCCAAATAATTCTTAGTTGATTTACAAAAGGGAACATTTCTTTATCTGTAGGGTGGTAGATTTATTGGAGAGTTAAAATGAGCTCTTGATTTTTAAAAAGAAGATAGCTGTGTGAATGACCACATATTATATATAGTCTGCTGAGGAAAAATATTTTGGCTTCTTTTTAAAGAACAGTGATTAATGCTCATATTTATTGTCTCTTCACTTAAAAATACATGTATATAACATTTAAATTTTAAAAATACAACTAATTTCTAAAATCACAATAAATTATCAAAATGTTTAAAATGAGAATTTTCCAAATTTTATTAATACTCCCCCCCTTTTTTGTATTACAGTCAAATGTAATTACAGGAAAAGGAATAAACATAGTTTGATTGTTTTGCTTTGGTTACTAAAGAATATACACTTTAATATATTTTCCTCATCTCATATTTATAGTACAATGGATATTTACTTTGTGTATGCAACTTAAAATAGGGCATTTCTTTATATTCATCCATGTCAGTATGAGAATTTAGCAGTGAACGTCTCTTTAGATTAGTTTTGGAAGTTGTACAGCAATTTTGATGTTTATTTGAGCTCTTCTTTTTTTAAAATTTTTAAAGGATTTTATTTATTTGTTCATGAGAGACACAGAAAGAGGCAGATACAGGCAGAGGGAGAAGCAGGCTCCATGCAGGGAGCCCCATGTGGGACTCGATCCCAGAACTTCAGGATCATATCCTGAGACAAAGGCAGATGCTCAACCGCTGAGCCACCCAGGTGTCCCAATTTGAGCTCTTCTAAAAGGAATTCTTTTTGTACTTTTTGGCCATATTTATGTTTCTCTTGTTTTTTAAGACCTCAATAGTGGAAGTAGAGGTTGTGATCATCTTGAAGAGGGGAGCAGAAATAAAGATGATACATTTTCTGATTCAAAAATGGAACCCGCTCTGACCTCCAGGAAGAGAAAGAAAAGGCTTAGAAGTAATTTGCCTTATTCTCATAATTCTACTTCTTCCTTGTTTGAATCAGCAGAACAGATAGTAAGTAGAAGTATTTAGATATCATATGAAATAATTTATGGTATGATAAAAATGAGTTGACTGTGGCCAAAAAATGTTCTTATAGCTTTCTGCTTTTAATCATTAGATTTCTTTCTTTTCTTTGCCTATTTTTTTATTTTGTTTGATTTTTTAAAAATAACTTAGATGTTTTTCAGTAGAATAGCTATTGGAACAAATTTCAAAAATTATGAACAAATAAAAAAAGTTAAAAATGCTTCTTCTCTGATAGCACTCTTTAGTTTGGTATATATCCATCAGGCTTGTTCTATTTTGTTTTCCTTTTTTTTAACCAGATATTATTAATACTCTAGTTATAGTGTCCAGCCAATTGCTTTTTCTTTTTTTTTTTTGCTTTTTCATATATTGTGTAAAATTATTATCAGATTTCTTTTATCAGTAGTTTACTTACCAACTTCTTTAAGACTCTCTACCTAGAGTTTAGGGAATTTGTTGAAAGTGAAGAATTACTCTACTTCATACACACACTACCTATTTTCAAAACGTAGTATACAGTTAGTAAATGTACAAGAAGATAACCTTTTTACTCCTTTAATTTACAAGGTCTTTTAGGACTTTTCAGTATCTTGAGTTATAAACATGGTTTAGGTTTAAACAGTAAGAGAGATATGAAGGCAGTGATTGATTTGATAGTTTTTAAAATTGTTATCCTCTTAAATTTTTAATTTTTTGCTTTTGTTTATAAAGTCACATGATGTCATTTGGCCTCATTACTTTTACAAGATAAAACTGTAAAAAGAAATTCTTCTTATTCTAAAGTTGACTTAAGTTCTACAAGTTATACCTGTAAATATGGGAATTTCCACATCTCAGCCTTTTAAAAAAATGTTTAAGTGTCTGGTAGGACGACCAGATTCTGTCTCTTTACTTGGAAGACCCTAACAAGAGTAATACAGTATAATTGTGCAGTTTCCAATCCCTGTAGTTAAAGAAATTTTATAATATTTTTACTTTTATATTCTTCTTTAGGAATTTAAACTTTAAAAAATTCTTTAGCCAAATTTGACATGCTAATTTTCTGTATGTATTTATATTCAGAAAAAACAAGAAAATGACTCAACAGTATCTGCTGAATTTAAAAAGTCAAGTGAAAACTATCAAGACTCAAAAGTGCTTGAAGAAATTACACCTGAACCTATAGAAAGCAATATTGCTAAACTATCTTCACTTAATAGTCAGGAGTTGGCTTTGAGTGCTGCTCCGAAAAGTTCCTCTGTTGACTGTTCAACCACTGAAAATTTTGAGAACTCTATGTCCACTGATACTGTGGGGGAGTCTACCCTGCTTGAGAAGGATGAGAATGAGTTGAATGCAATAGAAAAGCCTGTTTTAAGTGAACACAGTGAGGGGAACCAGTCTTTGATATCAGTAGAACCAAGTAAGTAACAGGATTATAATGTTTTTTAATTTTCTCTGCTTTACTTGTTCTATTTCTTCCCTCAGATTTTTCTGGGGCAATAGCTGTTTATGACATTACTGTGGAATATATTAACTTTAGAAAAAGAAAACTTGGGGTTTAGGACTTTGTTCATGAGTTTTGTAATATTAATTTAGGTAAACAGTGGACTTAATATTTTTTTAAGAAGTTTTGAAAGTTTTTTTTTTTAAAGGAATTGTGAACTGTGATTCATCTCAGTAGTTTTTTAAAAAATATTTAAATTCAATTTGCCAACATATTTTTTTTCAAGATTTATTTATTTTAGAGAGAGAGATGAGAGCTTGCTTGCATACATGTGTGCACACATTTGGGGGAGGTGCAGAGGGAGTGAATCTTCAAGCACATTCCCCGCTGAGCATGGAGCTCTCTGTGGGGCTCAATATCACAAGCCATGAGATCATGACCTGAACTGAAACTAACAGTTGGGTGCTGAACTGAGTGAGCCAGGTGTTCATCATCTCAGTAGTTTTTAAAAGGATTCTAAAAGGACCATTATTGTTGACATTTTGGTTGATGAAGTCGAAGTACAGAGTTTAAGTGCTACATGGTTATTGTCATTAATTTTAATTTAATTAATTTCAAGTATTTGATACACTCACATGGTTCAAACAAAAGTTTTGAATTTTTATTTTATTTTATTTTTTACTTATTTATGATAGTCACACAGAGAGAGAGAGAGAGAGAGAGAGGCAGAGACATAGGCAGAGGGAGAAGCAGGCTCCATGCACCGGGAGCCCGACGTGGGATTCGATCCCGGGTCTCCAGGATCGCGCCCTGGGCCAAAGGCAGGCGCTAAACCGCTGCGCCACCCAGGGATCCCCAAACAAAAGTTTTAAAGGATATATAGTGAATAGTCTCCCACATCTCAGGCATCCATTGCTTCTTTTGGAGACAGCTAATGTAATAGGCATTAAAGTACAATTTATCTTTTTAAATTTTAATCTTAAACTTAATATTTTTTTACATTCAATACATTTTTACTGTTGTAGTCAGAACTTGTTCCTATATACTCCTCATGGCTTTATTCATTTTTAAATGTCTTCATCCTCCAGAAGGTAAGGTTTCAGATAATTGCCTAATAATAGCACTGATATGAAAATATTGTATATAACTAGTATAAATTAGATAATGAATGATAATCCAGTTTCTAAGTTGGACAGTTAGATGATTAAATTTTAATGAGATTATTAAAGGTATAGTGCATGAATTAGTAAGTTTTCATTGTGTGATTATTGTAACACATTTAAGAAATAATTTTTCCTTTCTAGTTGTTGTTTCTAGTGATGAAGAAGGACCTGTTGAACATAAAAGTTCAGAAATTCTTAAATTACAACCTAAGCAAGACCATGTCATCACTAATGAAAATGAGAGTGCTTCTGAATCAGCATTGTCAGAACTGCCATTGATTACACGTGAATCTGTACAGGTAATTTATTTCTGCTTTCTCATAGGTTAACAGTGAAATAGAGTTGACTAATAACTGTTTCTTTCATGAAGCAGAATAATGTAATAAAATTATGAAATTTCTTAGTTTAACTTTTGTTATAACTTTTATATTTGTTTGAAGGAAATATGTAATGGTCTTTATTTTGAAGTGGAAGAATTTCTTATTTTGGTCATTTATATTTTTTTTAATCTAAAACTGAATACTTTTTCTTTTTTTTAAAAACTGATTCTCATTGAACATTTAACTACTTTATCAGAGCATTTCCTAAAATTAAGCAGTTTCCAGTATTTATCTGTCTGGCCTTCCAGTAGTGTGGCTACTTAGAATTATTCCTTTTCCTCACTTGCAATTAAGGCAGAAGATGGAGAGGAAAGAACATGGTGTCTGGAGATTATAGATCTGTGTTCAAATCCTGGCCCTGGTGCTCGCTTCGGCAGCACATATACAAATCCTGGCCCTGTCATTTAACTTCTTTAAGCCTGAGTTTCCTCATAAGTTAAATGAGGATGATAATACCTACCTCGCAAGACTATATTGAATATTAAATGAAGTAACATATGAAAGCATTTAGAATAGTGTCATAAACCAATCAGTTTGGTAAGTCCATTGTCTTTTCCTTCTTACAGAAAATAATAAATGGAAATATCTCGGTTTAATATCAGCCAGTTGTGTTTTGACACAGTACTTAAAAAATTATAGCTCTAAAGTGAGGTACAAATCATTTTTTGTCAGTGTTCTTATCATCAGCCTCTTATTGCTCTATTTTAAAGAAATGATTATCAGTGATCACCAGTGTAGAACTGTGGTAAAACTTCTGTTGGTTTGTTTTTTCATATGGTCAGAGGCTGTTATTCTTTAGGATGTGATGAAGAATTAGGTCAGTTCTATAAAAATGTTTCGTGGTCTGATTATTATTTTTAAAGATTTTATTTATTTATTCATGAGAGAGAGAGAGGCAGACACACAGGCAGAGGGAGAAACAGGCTCCATGCAGGGAGCCCGACGTGGGATTTGATCCTGGGTCTCCAGGATCATGCCCTGGGCTGAAGGCAGTGCTAAGCTGCTTAGCCACCCGGGCTGCCCTGGTGGTCTGATTATTGTTTCACTGGTGTTCCTTTGCATTTGGTGCTCTATATAGAGATCACCTTAGCATCTTTGTTTGGAAGTTTTGTTAAAATGTAACCATTTTTTGGCCAGTAGTGTACCTGACGGCTTAGTTGTATTTGTTATGAAAACCATGTTATTATTAATAATGAGTTCAAACTTTTTAGTGAATTATAGTTTCCTTGGCAGCATATAATTTGATAAGGCATTATGAAATGATCATATTATAAGAAAATAACATTTTTTTGTAGAACTGATGGAATATGATTACAACTAAGCAGAAAATAATGTGAAGACCTACTAAGATCTATAGGTCAGCATACCTTAAAATCTCCATACCTTTCCTTGTTTGCAGTTTTAAATGAAGTGGTGAGAAGCGTGGGTTGGCGATTTTTAGGAGGCAGTTAATCTTTACAAACTGGGAGGCCCCAGTAATATATTCTTTTTATCCTGTAAGAAATTCTTTTTATCCTGTCTTCTCATTTTATCACTTAAAACACACACGGTTATCTGATTAGAGTCACCTGTAGTTGATTTGGTACTTATTCTTTAAGGGATAAGAAGAATACTAGAGTAAGCAATAAAAGATGAGAATGAAAAAAAAAGATGAGAATGATAAAGATTTTTATTAAGCAGATAAATGGCGTTGTGAGCTGGGTTAAGAATAATGAGTCCTACATATGTTTCAGATGAGGATTAATAACATTTTATAGAAGTAGAAGGAGAGTGAGTACATGTGCATAGTTGCCCTAGTGGTAATTAATTTTGTCATTAGTGATGTTAGGGTTAAAGAAGACTAATGTACAAAGAGTGGGCAAATGTGGAGTCGAAAATGTCATTTGGCAGTTTAAAATTCAGAAGAGATTGTAGGAAATAGCTGGTGCTAATACTTCCTAGTAGTATATTGTAATTTAAAAGCAGAGTTCTGTAGTTATTTGAGTGGAAGTGGTATGATTTTTGAGGTTTTAGATAACTGGTTGGCTATTTTCAGACATAGGACATAGAGTAAAACATAAAGATTTGATATAACAGATGGTCCTTAGGCACTTACATGCCTTCAAGTACATGACCTAAGAACATCATCTTGGTTTATGAAACAATTTTATGTGGTAGAAATAACCCTTGATCGAGAGATACAAATCTGGTTTTGACTTAGCTTTGCTTCACACTAACTTTATGATTTTGGGCAAGTCACTTAACCAATCCAAACATCTATTAGTTTTACTTATGAAATGAAGAAAAATCCAAACTACCTCACAGGATGATTGTGGTGATTAAGAGAGAGAATACATTTAGAAACTCATTTTAAACTAACTAACAACTACATAAATCTTAATTTATTTCCGTTGAGCTAAAAATGTATAAAGCCTATTAGGGAATATTAAATTTGAAATCATGACTTTGATGCAGAGGAAGATATATTTCTGGAGCTTAGGCCTATAGAATTTAAGATTCAATTATTAAGAGTAATTTTCTCAAGGTAAATCATATGCTTTTTAAGAAAAAAATCTAGATTACTATTTCTTCACAGTAAGAGCTGTATAAAGTTCTTTACAAATTTCATTAATAGCAATTTAAAGAAGTATTTGATTTTGAAAATCATTGTCAGCATTTGTGTAATACTTAGGGTTATATGCATTTTATAATTTGTTCCTTGTTAGGCTTCATCTGAATTATGTCCATATAAGCCTGTTATGGAAAACATTTCCTGTATTACACCTAGTAATGAGATGGATCTACACCTGGATTTTATATTTACTTCTGTTTATATTGGTAAAATAAAAGGAGCTTCTAAAGGTTGTGTTACAGTAAGTATATTTAATTTGTTTTTGTTTTTATTTTTTTAGTTTTGGATTATGGACAAGGCATTTACAGATTGTCCTTTTTTTGAAGTACAAATGAAAATGGAATTGAGATTAATTTTATATGAGACACTTTGAATATGTCATTATCCCTACTTTGAGACATGTCTAGAATTGGGAAATCCTAAAATCATAAGGGAAAATCCTAAAATTATAACTTTGACCCAACTATTCTAATGAAGATCATGTATGAAAAAAGATCGTATGTATTACTGATATTCAGTGGGCTTTTAAACTTACTTGGTGTTAGAGTCGATTTTTATTCAAGGTATGGTTGAGATCAAGAAGAAGAAATCTTATTATGCTGGTTTAAATTGTAAACTGAGTTCTTCAAATTCCTACATTTCTTTAAAGAGCTCCAGGAGTAGTTCTTAGACAGGGTTTTACTCAGTTCTTTTATTTTCTCACTATTTCTGCCTGTTAAAATTCTAACCATATTTTAAGGCTTTCTGAAAGACATCCTCTTCCAAGAGGCCTTTTTTTCATTTCTCCTTTCTAGCTAGAAGTAACCTTTCCCTTTACTGTGTACTTAAAGCACTTTGTAATCTGTTTTAAGATTTATTTTGTGTGTTTATAATTGTTTATATTTTTGCTGAAATCTCTCCATTAGTCTTTAAGTATCTTGTGATGAAGAGCAATGCTTTTATTTGCTTTTACACCTTACATATATAGTTCAATCCTAAAAAGGCACTTAAAAGAAGATAGCATATGATTTAAGACATAAAGTAGCTGTTTATTTGGTGACCATGCAGGAGCATGGCCTAATTTCAAGTGTAAATCCAGCAAAATCTGGAATCTACAAATAATGATAACTTGTGATATAGTTAAAATTGTTCTTATTGAAAGCACAAGAACAATTTTAATATTCTCTGATCAGTAGTTTTTAGATATTAATGATTTTGGCTTGCCTGGAGTGATTTTACAGTTTTCTTTTCTTTAAGGAATTTCATTCATTTTTTTAATAATCTTTACTCCTCCACCCCTCCTATTTTACTTTTTTATTTTAAATTCAGTTTAGTCATTTTTTTTCCTGTTGAGTTCTTTGTAGTGGTAAAAAATTGGATAATATAAATATATGATAATAATTGAGTAATTGGGAAAGGAAAATCCAACATAAATATTTAGCAATGGGTTTTTATTAGTTAATAATATTAATTGTTTATTAGAGTTAGGTGGACTTGTTATGGGCCAAAAGTAGGACCAAACAAAAAACTACAATTGAGTAAAGAAACTGTTTTATTTATTTTATTTTATTTTATTTATTTTATTATTTTATTTTATTTTACAAATAATATCTATAATCTTGCTTATCCAGAGACATTTGACGTTAACTCTTCAGTGTATATCATCCCATATTCTTCATATTAGATATATTTATAGGTTTAAATCAAAAGTATATGACATAAATGCTGTTTTGTAACTTACCATTATTAAGTTAGTTCATGAATCTATTTTGGGATATTCAGGTTGTTTTATTTCCTGTTTGGACATTTTGATTGTCCTGGGGAGTGCATATATATATTCAATAAATGTCATAAAGTAGGTTTTCAAGTTTTGTTTCATGTTTGTTGGAACACTTCTTATGATTGAAATAAAAATTTAAATGTCTAATTAAAGGAAAGTGATTTAGTAAATCAAAAGCAAATATATGCAGGTAAAAAATACATATGTATATGAAGAAAGGCTGAGAGGAATTCTATAATATTAAAATAGTATGTTATTAAGGAGAGAGCATAAGCAATTTTAAAACTTAAAAATAATGAATAACATGAAAAGGGGAAAGAGAAAGTTAAAAGTCTTAAAGCTTTCAAGGATTCAAAAGACTATTCTTTTTTCAGACACAATTCATAATGCTTTGAAACTTAGAAATTAAAGACCTTTTTTTGTGGGGGAGTAAATAAGAGAATTACATTCAGTCATTTTCCAGATGTTTAATGTGTCTCTACTAATGTGTTGTTGTATATTAACTGGAGATCTTGTTCTCACTCTCATGATAGTTGTATTTTAGCAGAACTAGAAAAGTATCTATGGCGGAAAACTGTTTACGTATATTAGAGCCTATTTTCTTATAGTTGGACAATGACTGCTATTTTTTTTAACGTGGAGAAGGCTGCAATAGATGTGAACATTTCGTTATTTATTTCTCAACTTTCTTGATAGTAGGACAAAGGTTTATTAAACACATTGTGTTCAGAGAACCGTATTGGCTATTATAAGAAGTTATAAATAGATATGGTGTTTTGGAATTGGGTTTATCTTAACTCTCACAAAAAACATCTGTCTTACTTTCCCAAATGGAGATTAAATTTCTGCTGGGAATAGGGCTTTGCTTTGGGAGAGGTTATATGTTGGCTTAGTCATCATACAAAGGTGTAAATGAGTATGAGATCCTTGCCAGACTAAAGATTTGATGATATAGGACAAGAATACTTATTGTGGAAGAATGAGAGAGTAGTAACAAAATAGAGGCCAAGGTATATAGATACACTATTTCTAGTTCATAATTCTGTAATAATGTCTATAAAATCTCAAAAGCAAATATTCCATATATTTATTTTCTATAATTATTTACATTTGCTAAGATACATTTTTATGAGATTAAAGACATTGAATCATGTCAGATTTGGGCAAGGGAAAATATACACCAAATATATTTAGCAGTCGTGTGACAGACTAGTAAGGTGTATTTGACTGAATTGAACTAGATAATATACTTAGTCAGATGCTATTGTCTATTGATAAAAGCTCCTTTTGATTAAGGCTCTTACCTAAAGCTGACAGGGATTCAGTAAGTAACCAAAATTCACCTACTTACTGTTTGTATAAGTGGTAGAGATAATAGAGACAGAACTTGAACCCCAAGCTCAGCTTTTTTTTTTTTTTTTTTTAAGAGTTTATTTATTTATGAGAGACACGAAGAGAGAGAGGCAGAGACACAGGCAGAGGGAGAAGCAGGCTCCATGCAGGGAGTCCTATGTGGGACTTCATCTCAGGACTCTAGGATCACGCCCTGGGCTGAAGGCAGGTGCCAAACCGCCGAGCCACCCAGGGATCCCCCCAAGCTCAGGTTTTAATTCATGTGCCTCTTTGCTTGAATTTTATTTTAGTGGCTGACTTAGACTCTGAAATATGAGTTTTATATTTGTGAAGCTACAATATGAAATAATTTTTAAATTGGAAAAGAAATGAGTCACAGTAAACCTGTGGTTTCACTAGGCACTGTTTTCTACATATTTGGAATTCTCTTGATAGTTAATTGAGGTATTCATGTACAAAGACCATTTTTAATTTTGTTTTTGTGCTCACAGACTGTACCCCTGGTGTGGTAAACAATTTCATAAATGTATTGATCAAAAGAGAAACCTAACTGAAGAATAAATAAGTCACGAATTCATTTGACATTAAATTGAAAAATGAACTTAAGAGCGCAACCTGTTTTAGATGGAACATGTAAGATTGTAGGTGCTCATGACCTTGAGAGTTGATTATAAAAGCAACTCTTAAGGTCAGATTTATACAAAAGATTCCTAGAGAAAATTAATGTCCTGGCACAGAAGGGGCAGAAAGAACAACTTGACTGAATCTTCCCTCAGAAGGGAATTTATAACATGGAAACAAAGATGAATGCTGGGAATGTCAACAAAGTCAAGAATCAAAGCCTGTTTTGTGGTTATTTACTAAAGTCACTGATACTATGGAGTTCTCTTGGCAGTTTCTTGGGATTTTGTCTTGTTTCTTCCATAAATATTCAGGAATCATTGTTGAAAAATATATTAAGTAAAGTTTTACTGATTTTTATAGATTAGCAGAGTTAAATTACATATGCAGGGTTCTTCCATAAAACTTTTTTTTCCAAAAAAAAAAAAAAAAAAGAGACAACTAAGTATTTACAGTGAAACATTTTCTTGGTTTTTTGATAAAAAGGTTTGAGCACTTTTATTTTTAAAGATTATACTTTAAAATAAAATTTAAATTTATTTCTGCACCCAGCATGGGGCTCGAATTCATACCCTCAAGATCAAGAGTTCTATGCTCTACAGACTGTGCCAGCCAGTTGTCCCTTGAGCACTTTTAGTATAGACTTTGAATAATGCTTCTGGTTTGAGAAAGAAAAAAAACTAAAAATTTTGAATAGTAATTTATATTGAGTAGTAACTCATTTTTTGCTTTTTTTTTCTTATGTTTCCTTTAGTTCACAACAAAATATGTTAAGATCCCATTTCAAGGTAAGCTGATATTGTCTTGTGATTTCTTTCACTGTAATTTTGAACATAAAATTACAAAAACTCTGAATTCTTTCTGCAGCCAAGTTTCCATAATTTTTTCCAGAATAGAAATTAAGTAAATCTAAGGTTAAAAATGTATTTTAATTAACACTTTTTTTTAGCATCTTTAAAAGGAGTTAAAATGTTTGATAACACTGAAAATTGTAATGACCATTAATGTTAAAGGACTCAAGGTAACTTTTTGGAATTAATAGAAATAAAGTTTTGATAGCAAGAAGATTTTGGTATGATGAAATGTATGAAAATAAAAATTATAAGGAAAATATATGAAAAATAAACTAAGGAAAATTTATAATGTTGCATACAATATGTAAAATGGTTTTATATAGAGTTTAGAAATTTTTTAATACTATTTCTTATCTGAGTAAGGCAAAGTAGATTGGAAACTGTACTTGTAATATATGGAGACTCAGACCATTTTTTTATTTTCTCCCCAACTAAAATCCTTTCAGAATAATAATGACATTAAGAAAACAAGAAACAATAGAATAGTCTCTAGAGAAAGAATTATGAAAAGAATGAAGAAAAATAGACACAAGTAGTACTTCACAAAATGACTAGGAAAGAGAGGAAGCTTCTTCCTGCAGGGAACCTGATGCGGGACTCGATCCCAGGACCCCGGGATCACAATCTGAGCCAAAGACAGATGCTCAACCGCAGAGCCACCCAGGTGCCCCTAGCATTAACTATTTAGAAGAAACAAATAAAGACTTGTGATTTAAAAGAAAATAATTTCCTAAAAGAAAGTACAGTAATCTATATTTAAGTATCTATGTAATAGTGCTCCTCTCATATTTTTTTTTTTTAAATTGAAGTATAATTGACATGTAACATTATATTGGTTTCAGGTATTGGTTCAGGTACAACATAATGATTTGATATTTGTATATATTGCATGATGATTCCTACTATGTGTCTAGTTCACATCTTTCCCATACATAGTTGCAAAAGGTATTTTTTTTTTTTCCTATTGTGTTAATTGATGACTTTTAAGATCGCACTTAGTGATTGTCACATGAATACTACAGTGTTAGTAACTATAGTCACCATGCTGTGGATTACATCCCCATGACTTATTTATAAGTTTGTACCTTTTGTTCCCTTTACCCATCTTGCCTGCCCGCCCCCTGGCTTTGGCAGCCAGTAATCTGATCTCTGTATCCATGAGCTTGTGTGTGTGTGTGTGTGTGTGTGTGTGTGTTTTAAATTTTACACATAAGTGATAACATGCAGTATTTGTCTTTGACTTATTTCAGAACGTGAGCAAGGGGAGTAGGCAGAGGGAAAGGGATAAGCAGACTCCCAGTTGAGTGCAAAGCCCCATGTAGGTCTCCATCTCAGGATCCCTGAGATTATGTCCTGAGCCAAAGTCAGACACTTAATGGATTGAGCCACCTAGGCGCCCCATAAAAATCTCTTAAAAACAAGACATGCATATAAAAGGTTTTAATAGATGAGGAACGTAGAAGTCTAAATGTTTATTTTTCTATAGTACCTGAGGGAAATATTAATTTACTTATTTATATTAGCTACTAATTATGTTTGGCTGTGGCTGTAAGAACATAATTTATCTTTCCTTCATAAGGAAGAAATCCATAGGTAAGCTGAACAGGGCTGATACGGTGTTTCTTTGGTCATCAGAGACCCAGTCTTTTTTGTTTTTTTACAGTGTCATTCCTGACATAACTTTCATCCTTAAATTTGTCTCATGGTCCACATGGCTCATATTTCAGTCATCATGTTTGTGTTGTAGGTGGAAAGCAGGAGGAAGGGAAAATTGTAAAAAGTACACATACCACTTATCTCTTGCCTTTTTAAGGAGCCTTCTTAAATGTGCATGCCAACTAACCTCTTCTAATTACATTTTCTTACCTAGAGTGTAGTCATATCACACATCTATTTGCAAAGGAAGGAGGAAATACATTTTCTAAAAGCTAAGTATCTTGCCTCCTAAATATGATTAGGGTTCTGTTATTAGGACCCCTAATAGTGGGTAGGAAAAATTATAAGCAACTCCCACTTTCAGTTTCTTCCATAGTCCTGTAACCAAATAAACGAAATATTGGGGAAAATTTGGTTGTGAGATATATTTTCCTTAATGATGGATGTTAAATTCCCCCTTTTTAAAGGGAAATGTTTTGAAAGTAGTCTTTCTAAAGAAACTTATGCTTTTATACTAAAAGGTTGGTACATTTGGATTAGTAGTAATTTTCTAGATTTCACAGAAATAGTATCACTTAATTGGTTTTGTGAGCTGCCTGAGGAAGAAATGTTGAGAAGTTTCTGAAAATTCTTACTCTTGTAATTTAATGTCTGTCTTTGCTGCCAGTTTCACTGACAATTTTCAGTGGGGGAGTTACAGTGCCCAGAGATTACAAGAATTAATGTTGTTAAAATGTCCACACTACCCAAAGTGATCTGCAGATTCAATGTAATACCTATCAAAATTTCAATGACATTTTTTACAGAAATGGAAAAAATTCTAAAATCTGTCCAGAACAACAAAAGACCCCAAATAGCCAAAACAGTCCTGAAAACATGGCTGGAGTCCTCACACTTCCTGATTTCAGACTACATTACAAAGCTATAGTAATCAAAACAATTTTGTACTGGCATAAAACAGACACATAGAGCAGTAGAACGGAATTGAGAGCCCAGAAATAAACCCATGCATATATGGTCAATTAATTTTTCATAAAGGAGCCAAGTATATACTAACCGGAATAGAATAATCTCTTCAATTAATGGTACTGGGGAAGCCAGACAGCCACAAGTAAAAGAATGAAACTGGACTTTCATCTTTACTATATACAAAAATCAACTCAAAATGGATTAAAGCTTTAAATTTAAGATTCTGAAACCATAAACTCTCAGAAGAAAAACATTAGGGGGTAAGCTTTTTCCCATCAGTCTTTGCCATGATTTTTTTGGATTTGACTTTAAAAGCAGAAGTAGCAGAAGCTAAAATAAACAAGTGGAACTCCATCAAACTAAAAGGCTTCTACATAGCAATGGAAATCATCAGCAAAATGAAAAAGCATCCAATGGAATGGGAGAAAATATTTGCAAACCAGAAATCTAATAAAGAGTTAATATCCAAAATAAATAACGAATTCAGAGAACTCAATAGCAAAAACAAGTCTGACTTAAAAATGGGCAGAGGAGGTGAATACACATTTTTTCCAAAGACATACAAATGGCAAATAAGCACATGAAGAGATGCTCAACATCACTAATCACAAAAATGCAAATGAAAACCACAATGAGATATCTCCTTATACTTGTTAGAATGGCTATCATCAGAATGACAAGAAGTCAGCAAGTGTTCGTAAGGAGAAAAGGGGAATCTTTGTACACTGCTGATGAGATTGTAAAGTGTGGCAGCTACTGTGGAAAATATTCTGCAGGTTCCTGAAGAAGGTAAAAACAGAACTGCTGGGATCCTTGGGTGGCGCAGCGGTTTGGCGCCTGCCTTTGGCCCAGGGCGCGATCCTGGAGACCTGGGATCGAATCCCACGTCGGGCTCCCGGTGCATGGAGCCTGCTTCTCCCTCTGCCTGTGTCTCTGCCTCTCTCTCTCTCTCTGTGTGTGTGTGACTATCATAAATTAAAAAAAAAAAAAAAAAAACACGATTAAAAAAAAAAAAAACAGAACTGCTATATGATTCAGCAAATCCCACTTCTGGGTATATATCCAAAAGAAATGAAAATGGGATCTTGAAGAGATAGAGGCACCTTGCATTATCCAAGGTAGCCAAAATATGGAAACCACCTAAATGTCTGATGGATAGATAAAAGTGTGGTTAATATGTACAGTGGAGGCTCAGCGGATTAGCCCCTGCCTTTGGCCCAGGGTGTGATCCTGGAGTCCAGGGATCGAGTCCCACATCAGGCTGTCTGTATGGAGCCTGCTTCTCCCTCTGCCTCTCTCTCTCTCTCTGTGTCTCTCATGAATAAATAAATAAAATATTAAAAAAATATGTACAGTGGAATATTAGTCTTGAGAAAGAGTGAAATCTTGCCCTGAAATCCATGAGAACATGAATGAACATTGAGGGCATTATATTAATTGAAATGAGTCAGATAGAGAAAGACAAATACTATATGGTATTGCTTATATATGGAATCTAAAAAAGCTGGCTCACAGAAACCGAGACTAGCGTGGAGGTTACAGGGGCTGGGACATGGGGGAAATGGGAAGATGTTGGTCAGAGATTATAATCTTCCAGGTATAAGAATAATGTACAGAATGGTGATTACAGTTACTACTGTATTATATATTTGAAAATTGCTAAGGGAGTCGATCTTACATGTTCTCACCATGAAAATGAAATGATAGTTATGGAAGTGTTAGCTAATGCTTCCATGGCAATTGTTTTGCAGTAAATAAGTGTATCAAATTGACATTAGACAGCTTAAACTTATGCAATGCTACATGATAATTGTACCTCAGTAAAGCTGGAAAAAAATGAAAAGTCATAGTTAAGGATAGCAAGGTCAGGGGTGAGGGAGATAGGGAGGGACAGAACAGACTTTAAAAGGCATAAGCCAATATGAAAGACCGTACAAAATAGATGCAAAGAGAAAGAGAACAAAAGAGTGATGAAAAATGTTTAAAAACACAAGGTAAGAATGGAAGGAGGAAGGAGAGGAAGGAATGAAAGAAGGAAAGAGGAAAGGAGAGATAAAGAGATGAAGAAAGGATGGAAAGAAAGGAAGAGGAAAGAAAAGCGGGCAGGATACAGGGAGGTTAAGAATAAAGAAAAGGATAGTGAATGAATTGGACTAAGAAAAGATACAGAAAAAAGCGATCAGAGAAGAAAAAGGAAATGACCAAGATAGAAAGTAGGAAAAAAGAAAGAAGTTTTAAAGTTATGAGCCTGTAGGAAAGAGTAAAATACAAAAGAAATGAGATAAAGAATGTGGGAGTGAGAGATAGAAGGGTTTGAAAGGAGGAGCTTATAAGAAAATAAAGTATAATTATAGACAATAAGGGGAGAAATCTTAAATAGAATTCAGTTAAAATACTCTAGGGTAAAGGCGTACCTGGATGGCTCAGTGGTTGAGCATCTGCCTTTGGCTCAGGGCATGATCTTGGGGTCCTGCAATTGAGTCCTGCATCAGATTCCCTGCAGGGAGCCTGCTTCTCCCTCTGCGTGTGTGTCTGCCTCTCTCTCTGTGTCTCTCATGAATAAAGAAAATCTTAAAAAAAAAAAAAAAACTACACTAAGATAAGATTGATGAATGGTGACAGCTAGCTAGGAAGGTAAATAGGTGTGTAGGGAGGTATATAAAACATAAACAGATGCAAAAAAAAATAGATCCATAGATAGATGACAGATGAATAGAAACAGATTGATCGATAGATAGAAATGATTTTAAAAAGGATTATCCAGGAAAATTCCAGTAAATTAAAGGTAGAAACAGAATTAGAAAGGGAAGGAAGAAATGTAAAATATTTTTAGAAGTAGCAGTGAAATAGAGTAACCAGACGGGCAAGCATGCAAACAGGCACAGAGGAGAACTAGAAATACAGAATAGGAGCAAGAAAAAGACATGGAGAAATGGAATAAGGGAAGGAAAGAATGAACAAAGGAAGAGGGAATATGAAAGAAATGAAGACAAGATGTTTAAAATGGATCATTTGATTGTAAGAAAAAGTAAAAAAGCATTGCTAGTGTGGGAACTTTAAGATGCCTTGTTAAGTATTTGAATGCTTATTGTAAAATGCTTTTCAAACTTCAGTGTTGAATGATATGAATCACCTGGGGTTTTGTTTTGTTTTTTGATAAGCCAAAAATTTTGATTCAATACATGTAGGGTACAGCCTGATATTCTGTATCTCCATCGGGCTCTGATGTGATCCCGAGGGTCATCATAGGCGGAGAACTAGATTTTGAGTACCAAGGTGGGGTACCAGGAAATAATGCAGGGGAAGACTACTAAGAAATGTGTTTCTTTTTCTTTCTTTCTTTTTTTTTAAAAAAAGACTTTATTTATTCATGAGAGACGCAGAGAGAGAGAGAGAGAGAGAGAGAGAGGGAGGAAGAGACACAGGCAGAGAGAGAAGCTAGCTCCATGCAGGGAGCCCAATGTGGGATTCAATTCTGAGACCCTAGAATCATGCCCTGGGCCAAAGGCAGATGCTCAACCGCTGAGCCACCCAGGTGTCCCAAGAGATATGTTTCAAACAAGTATTCGTCTTGAGTTTGTACGTAACTGATCCTTGTATTCCTAGTTCAGATGCTTGTTTTCTTGAAGTTGGACCGGATGACCTTCAGGACTTGTTTACACTAGTTTTCTATGTTTATTTGAATTAAAAAAGTCCTTAAAGAAGATTCTTTTAGTTTACTAGGAGAAAAGACCCGTAATTCTGGGTGAATACCTACAAGTTTTGAGAAGTAAAACCTGGAAGAATTTTATTTATTTATTTTTTAAGCCTGAAGAATTTTACAAGAAATACTGTCTTAGACCATTTAAAAGCTCATAATATCTTTGAGAGTCTTTTGATAGTGGCTAGTCTGTTTAGTGGAATGCAGATCTTTTGGGAGAAGAAACCTAGGAATAATTTGGCTTATGGTAGCATTTGGTGTCTTGGTTGATAGTATTGAGCAAGAGAGAAATATGTAATTTTCTAAATTATACTATGCTTAGTTTTGTGCATAGATAAAATAGTCATTGTTGTCATCTTTTTTTTTTTCTTCTTCTTTTGTTTTCTACTTCTTTTTTTTCTGGTGATATCAGCGCTCCCAGTAAGAAATCTCTCAGGAAAAAGTTTATATGCTATGGAAGTTCAATTTCATATTTCCTTTTCCTGATTATAACTGAGATTGTTGGATAATTATTTGGGCCTTTCCAGTTGTAATATGTTTCTTATGCTGATAATATTGTTTCAGGTATTTTAGCTAAGTTTAGTGAAGTGCACTGGAAATAATATTTTTGTAAAATTTTGCATATCATTTTTTGAAAAACATCATGTATTCAAGGAGAGTCATATAGTGTGTAAGTATTGTATTCCTAACGTTATCTTTTTTTGTTTGTTTGTTTCAGTGTCCTTGAATGAGGTTTCATTGCTAGTGGATACCACACACTTAAAGAGGTTTGGGTTATGGAAAAATAAGGATGACGATCACAGTAAAAGGAGTCATGCTATCCTTTTCCTCTGGGTCTCTGCAAATTATCTTCAAGAGATTCAGACCCAACTAGAAAACTTCACGTTAAGTCAGCAGTGTGAGTATGAAATGATATCTAAATTTTGGAATAACCTAAGAAGGTCCTGTAAATAAAGTAGTTTTCTTCTAAAACAATTAAGTAGAATGTAATATCATTGAATTGAAATTAATTTCATTGGATTAAAAGTAATCTTATCCTTTAATATTATGCAAGATAAATTATTTCTTCTACATAATTTCTCCTGATTTCTTACGAGTTCCATGCCCTTGTTTTATAATGAACTATGACAACTAATCAGTGGCAAAGTTAAATAAAATACAGAAGTCTTTACTTCAGCATTTTCTTGAATTTAAAAAAAAAAAACTCAGTTTACTTATATATCATTTCTCTAAGACTGAATTGACTTTTGGGAGAATGCTCCCAAAACTAGTCTATTTATATGTATCTTAAATATCTCCCAACGTTGTTTAGTTTTTAGTTCTTAAGGAGTCTAGTTTAAAATTGGGCAAATCAAATTAGTAAGATTCTTTCTTACTTCTTTGATCTTTCTACCTTGTCCTTTGTACTCCCTTGCATATAAAATGTGGTAAGTGGCAAACCAAATTTTATACCTTTAATATTACAGTAGTCCCTCCCTTATCCATTGAGGATATGTTCCACGACCCCCCATGGATGCCTCAAACCACAAATGGTATTGAACTCTATATATACTATGTTTTTTACCTATACATATGTACCTATGAAGAAATTTAATATGTAAATTAGGTACAGTAAGAGATTAACAATAACTGATAATAATAATTATAACAATATACTCTAAAAAAAGTTACACGAATATGGTCTTTCTCAAAATCTTACTGTACTGTACTCACCCTTATGATGATGTGAGAAGATAAAAAGCTTATGCGATAAGATGAAATTAAGTGAATAATATAGGCATATTGATGTAGTGTTAGCCTACTATTGACCTGATGGTGATAGGCCAGAAGGAAGATCATCTGCTTCTGGACTGTGGTGGTTAACCATGGGTGACCATAACTGTAGAAAATGAAACCATGGATAAAGGAGGACTACTGTAGTTATTTTGCTGTCTTACTCCAAATTAATTGGGAAAATTCATGACTAAATAGAGAAGTTGGGGAAATAAAACTAGCCATTTATAATTATTAGGGGGGAAGTGAGTGTCATTTGAGACCATTGTTGAAACGATTGATAAAATGATTTTGAAGGAAGTGTTTAATTGCTTTTTTAACTGGTAGATTTGATACATAGGGGAGGTTAGAGAAGAATAATTCATTGCTTAGTTATCTTTCATTAATTTATTCGTACATTCATTAACAAACGTTTACTAATACCTACTAAATGCCAGATAGTAGAGATAGAGCAAATAGTACCATTGTAGAGTTTCCATTTTATTGCAGGAAGAGTTTAAAATGTGTGAGTTTTGAATCTAGGTTACTGATGGCCTATTTTGAGATTGAATTTGCCTGCGTTATTAACTAACATACAAAGTACTATTATTAATAATTAAATTATTTTAATTATTATTACCTTGAAAAATAACACTATTGCTAAAAATTGGTTTCTTTTTTCTCTTGTAGCAAAATCCAGTGAATTCATTTTCCTTGAGTTACACAGTCCTATTTCACAAAGAGAAGAATTGAAATTGAAAGATATTATGACAGAAATAAGTACAGCCAGTGGAGAATTAGAGCTTTCTTATCCATTGTCTTGGGTTCAGGCACTTCCTTTATTTCAGAACCTCTCTTCAAAAGAAAGTTCTTTTATTCATTACTATTGTGCTTCGACTTGTTCTTTTCCTGCTGCTGCTGCTGAAGAAATGAAGATGAAATCAATATCTCAGGTTAGCATATGATTAATATAATTGGCAAGGTTTAGTAAGAATTTTTTCACTGAAGATAGAATGATTTCAAAATGCTGTTTTGTCAGAAGGGCATAGGAGCCAACCTGAAAGAACTCCTAATACCAAATCTAGAACAGTTTTATCTTTATTATTATTTTTTTAAGTAAATTTGACACCCAACATGGGGTTTAGACTCATGACCCTGAGATCGAGAGTTGCATGCTCCACCAACTGAGCCAGCCAGGTATCCCAAAGTTAGAACATTAATGATAATATAAATGAAATGAATAAAATAAAATAAAAATTTACTGAAAAATAAAATAAATGCCCATAAATCTTTATTGATACAAATAAATACCTCAATTAATGAATGAAAAATAAATACTGATGGCGGATAATTGACAGTTCTTTCTTAGAAAAGTATTTCAATTAATAAGGGTAAAAGGAATGAGAAAATAAAAAACCACCATAGTCAATGATTGTTGCAGTCAAGGTCCACCAAGAGATACTAAATTTAATAGGTGAAAACGTAAGGAGAAACAGGATATGTGGATAATCTCAAAGTCTCTCAGCCAAATATTTATTAGTTATAAAAAGAAAAGTATAGCTTTACAGTGGAGAAATGTGGCAGACATCACCAGGAATAAGATACTGACGTAATAAACCTGTCACATCACATACTGAGAAGAGGACATCACATACTGAGAAGGGGACATGACTTCTCTGGTATTTTTCCCAGTACTGTATAACCTCAATCCTATCATGAAAAAAATCAGACAAATCCAGTTACTAAACAAGTGACCAGTACTCTTGAAAATATCAAGGTCATCAAAGACAAAGACAGGAATTGTAGGATCCAAATACAGAAAAAAGATATTAGTGGAAACACTAGTGATAGCAGAACAAATCCATAGTGTAGTTTATAATATTATGCCAATGTTATTTTCTTAGTTTTGATAGATTTATTTATTTATTTATTTATCATTATTTATTTATTTATTAGACAACATGTACAAGAAGGAGGAGGAGGAGAGGGAGAGAAAGACTCTCAAGCAGACTCCCCACTGAGCATAGAGCTCAACAAGGGGCTCCCTCTCATGACCCTGAGATTATGACCTGAGCTGAAATCAGGAGTCAGACGCTTAACCGACTGAGCTACCCAGGCGTCCCTGTATAGTGTCTTTTGATCAAAAATATTATTTTGCTTATACAATATCTTTGGAGAAATTCTAAATGTATAGGTGTAACTCATTGATACTGATTTCTTTTAGTCACATTTTCTCTTAAAAGCCTAGGTTTTGACTATCCTTTTGAGGGTTAATGTGTATTTTTATATATCTATAAGGAAACCTTTTTCTTTGACATTTTCTGTCAGCCTTCAAATACAGAAATAGCCAAGCCTACTTACACCTTCCTGCAGAAGCAAAGTAGTGGTTGCTACTCACTTTCTATTACATCTAATCCAGATGAAGAATGGCGAGAAGTCAGGCACACTGGACCTGTTCAAAAGTATGTACTGTGTCATATCCTGTTTGTAATAGGTGGACTCATTAGTAGTTGTCATTCTTGTTGCTGATTTTAAGTAGTTTACCTTTTTCTTTTTAATTGAGGTGTAATTGACACACAATATTATATTAGTTTCAAATGTATAACATGTTGATTTGACAATAGTTTACCTTCTAAATGTTTTTGAGTTTTGCTCTTACACTGATGGTTAGTAATAGAAATAATAATTTTTTGCTTTTGAGAAAGTTAAATTTGTTAAGAAAAGAGCTGGTGCCATTTCATTTAGTATTAGGTCGGTAAGACATAAATGGCAACTAAAATGTCAAATTTAGTAATATTAAAGTATTTGTTGAAAATATTTGTGTAGCAGTGTATGGTTTTTTATTACATATTCCATATCTGAATATATGGTAGGAAAAGTGGGATTACTTAACTAAAGTGTGGCTCAATCTAAGGTACTTTGGAGTTTGTTAGAACTTCTTTTTCATAAGTTGCTACTTTATTCATAGTTCATCTTGTATGTCTTCTCATGGTAGTCAGTCAGAATAGGGAGTCTTTGCCTTTGAGGGTGATTTCTATTACTCTGTGTGATTCCTTTTTTCTGTTTTTTAAAAAACAAATGAAAGAACAGGATAGAAAATAGCCAATGAAATAGTAACTATCATGTTAGCGTTTAAAATTTCATGTTATTTGATTTAGGTGCTAAGATTAAATCAATTGCCTATGACTTAATCTTCTTGAATCATTCTGGCTTAGGAAGTTGTTATTATTATTATTATTATTAT